>NC_058378.1:25976842-26282631 GCF_018350175.1 Felis catus | reverse complement strand
AAGCAGAGGAAGCTATAATTATGTTTATAACCAAAAAACTACATCTAAAACTAAAAAGACATATATTTAATTGTATTCAAAACCAAAAAAAATAAAAAATAAAAAAATGTTCCGGTAGTCCAAATCAAGCAAAATGCCTATCAATACATTACCAATACGAATAGCCAGGATAATTGATTCAATAGCTTACTTTTCCACGTACACATGGTCTGAGAAGAAAATACATTCAATGCTTTAGTTGTATCGGGCATGAAATATGTTTCTCAAATATCATTAAGTAAATTTCAACTTGACTTTCAAACCAAATTATTAGTATTTCCAGAATATCCATCTCCTTTGCCCTGCTATAGAATTACTCCAAACGTAACTCTAAGTTATCAGGCTTAGGAAATTGAAATGGAAATTTAGATGTGAACTGTTTTCAGCTCAGTTAGGAAGCATGCAATTGCAATTGAATGGTCAGCAGCAGCAGCAGATACTGCTTGAGCCTGAAGGCCTTTCAGAGTTTTGTAAAGCAACTCACGGAAATGATTAAAGCCTACAGCAGTGCCATCTTTTCTCTCCTCCATAAATAAAAGAAATGTTAGTAGTATTTAACTTTGACCCAGAAACACGATGCTGTTTTCACTGCAAAATGCCAGCGCCGTTTATGATGGTTAAGACAGGTATTTCAGTTCAGATTTGCATTTTTTTTTAATTGAAGGGAAGCACTGAGCAATATAGCCCCGTGATAAAAACAAAGACATTGGAGTGTTTAGGAAAGGATAATGTTGATTTAAGATCTGATTTTTAAAACTCTTAAATTTTAGATAGCACAAAGAAATCCAACTGAAAATAAGCAAAGTGGATGGGGTACTTGGGTGGCTCAGTCAGTTAAGCATCTGACTTCAGCTCAGGTCATGATCTCACGGCTCGTGAGTTCAAGCCCCATGTCGGGCTCTGTGCTGACAACTCGAAGCCTGCTTCAGATTCTGTGTGTGTGTGTGTCTCTCTCTCTGACCCTCCCCGCTCACACTGTCTCTCTTTCTCTCTCTCAAAAATAAATAAACACTTAAAAAAATTTTAAAGAAAATAAGCAAAGTGGAAAGGAGAGTTAGTAATTGTGGTAAAATTTTCATAAAGTCCATTCTTATCTTTTGAGTTCGTTGTGAGACATCTCTGAACACCAAGAAAATTAGACTTGCCAGTACATTTCCAGAATTCTGATGGCTCAAAGATTCCCTGTATTGTACCAACATCTGATGAAATGCAAAGAGTTTTAATCCTAACTCATTCAACTTTGCTTGAAACAAACAAAAGTGACATAATGTTAGTTTTATAAAATGAATAACTGATTAGTAAGGAGGGAGAGAAGAAAACCAATTAAAATAATAAACATTTCACACTTTTTGCATGGACTGAATCTGAAACTCACTGTACGTTTAGAAAACTTTCCATTATTTGGATTCAAAGCACGATTTTAATTATAGTTCTGACCTCTTAGTCTCTATTGTCTCCTCTTTTTATGAACTTTGCTCCAGAAATCCCCCCAAAGTTTTTGAGAAATCTTGTTTTTGAAATGCATTCTTTATCTGTTAGATGTGGTTATTTTTTTCCCAAAAACCATGAATTTGAAAACGTTACGTCAGAGTGGATTGAAGGCAACAGACACGGAATCGGCTATTGGTCACTGGCCTACGCGGGAAAGAAAAGCAAAGTTTAGTTAGTATTCAAAATGAGATCTGGCGTTCTCTGACTTGCGAGGTGAAACATGTAATACAGTTGTCTATAATGAACCGTGAAGACCAAGTTCTGAGGATGGATGGGTGGGAATCGCCCCTATGATAAGAGAACACACCAGGCATGAAAACCGTGAACGCTATGGAGGATGGGGCTGCAGCTAACAGTTCTGGACAGTTTCGAGAAATACAATAACAAGTTCAAGTTGCCATAACGGTGTGCACAAAGTGCTTGATCTCTCTCTCATTCCTTCTACTCACCCTGACAAAAACCTCTTACTATTTTACCATGTTAAAAGTACACTCTGGAGAATAGCTGGGCCAGGGGGGATGTGAGAAACGTGGTGGCAAGTGGGAACCTGCTCCAAACACTCAGGCAACCTAGAGCAGAGTCACCACTCAGGCAACCTAGAGCAGAGTCACTCATCCGTGCGAAGCCTAGATTAGTCTAACTGTAGTCAGTCTGCCGCACAGGAGCACTGGAATCCTTTTTTTTTTTTTTTTTTTTTTTTTTTGCAGTAAGCCATTGAGAGTTTGGGGTACAGCATTAGTTTGGCAACAGCTGGAAAATTCGACGAGAGATTTGGCCGTTTGCAATCACGTGGTTATTTTGCCAGTGCTCTTGCAGGGGAGTGCCTGGAACAAAATCCTGATTAGAATGGATTAAAGCAAAATGGGGGGACAATGCTAAAGCATGTGTAGCAAACTCTTTTGAGAAATTTCTTATGTAAATGGGCAGAGAGGGATGGCATGAATGGAGATCCGAATGTGGTGTAAAGAGTTGTTGTTTTTTTTTTTCTTTCTTTCTTGTTTCAAAATGATATAATCATGAGCTATCTTTCACAACTTTAAAAGCTGTCTTTGTTTCTCAAACAAGCCAATATTCACAGGTAATATCAGGAAAATAAAAGTGTCATCTTGATTTGGTCTATATCAGCAAAAACTGAGCCAGCCTTGGGGATGAAGAAAATTTCAAAGACTCAGAACTGTGTCATATCAGTAACATCATATTCCATGCAATCTTTGTTGATTTCCTCCACTTAGTTACTTAAAAAGCATGCCATTAGGGAAAGAAAAAAATCTCCCGTTACCAACCCTCTCTTTATATCACTCCCAGGAATATCTTAGATTTAGGGCAAATATTCCTGCTGCAAAAGCATGTTAAGAGATTCAGTTAACAGAAAATTATATGCTACATATATATCAGCTATGAAATACATGCATAGAATATAAACACAGAAGCCTTAAGCAATCTTGCTTTATAAAACCCACTTGCCAACATACAAAAATGGCAAGTGTTTACCTTTTCGTGAGCAGATAGCCAATTTCTGTGAGATTTTTCAGATGTCGAGTTTCGGAAGTGCTCAGAATTCGTTTTCCTCGGCACTACATTCAGAGTAAGAGGAACAAAACCTTCTCCATATATCTTTTACTGCCTCTGGCTCCCCCTCCTTGATGTGTGTGGTGGTTCTTTCTCCAAATGTCCTGTCCTAGACGGAGGTGTGGAAGAGATGCACTAACGGACTCTGCAAGCTTGTGGAACATCTATGGACTCGCCAGAAGAGTGAGATATAGAGTGTGAGCCCTCTTCAGGGAGGAGTCACACACGTCTCACCAAAACCATTGAAATCATCTAAGCATGAACATTACAGATATCCTTCTTGGGAGATAACTTGTTTATTGGGCTTAAACTTGGATTATCATTCTCCATCCCTCTACTGCTTTTGCTCTTGAGAAAAGAGGTTCTTTCTGTTTCTTGAGTCGCCCTGAGATTCAAGTATATGGGAAATATTCAAATGGCAATACCAGCTAGTTCTTTGGTCTCACTAAGTAATTCTGAGGATCGGATAATTATTAAATGGAGAGCAGGCCATGTGCCCTTTGAGGTTTGCATATATTTTGACAGTTATATTATCTCCAAAGATGATAGTGAGGTTTATAGGTATGTCCTTGTCCCACAGGACAATGCATTTGACAAATACTTATTGAGCACGCTGGTGAACTAAATAAAGCAATCCCTGCATTCATGAAGCTAACATTACAGTGATAGACAAAATATGCACAAAGCAACAGACAAAATAATTACATACGGTGACAAATGTCATGAAAAAAATGAGCAGAGTAATAGAATTCAGCTAAAATGAGAGGAAGTTGCTGCTTTGAGGAGCTGATCAGATTAAAAGGTTTTTGCAGAGATAACATTGAGCCCCTAGACCTGGTTATGAGAAAGTGCCAGAAAGGCAAAATCTGTGGGAAAAGCATTCAGAATAAAAGGAATAGCAAATACAAATGCCCTAAGAAACAAATATCCTTGGCGTATTTTAGATAAAAATTCAACATTACTGGAATGTAGTGAAAATAGAAAGAGTGTAAGATTAGAAAAATAAGGGATAGATTGTGTGTGGAATTTATCTTCCTCCGAAAAACATGGATAATTTCCTTTGATAACGTTGATTATGTTTGAAATAACTAATGGGCCCACTGGGGGAAAAAACAAAAACTGGTAATGATTTGTGAGCAGAGATATCGTATTAGGAGAGCGAATTCACACTGCTACATCACTGTGGACATAACAAAGGCTGCCTCCGTACGATAAAAATGAAAATGAATATCTAAGATGAAAATAAACAATGTGGGAAACCCTACATTAGCTGTTTGGCTTGTCTATATTATTTGAAATGGCTGCATTTAGGGGATGATCTTTATGTTCCATTTAATTTTTTTAATAAACTTTTAATCTTAGAACAGTTTTAGATTTAGTGAACAATTGAGAAGGTAATACAAAGAGTTCCCATATACCTTATACTCCATGTCTCCTATTATTAATATTTTATATTACTATTGTACATATGTCACAATTAATGAACCAATAATGATACATTATTATTAACTAAATCTATAATTTATGGTTTAGATTTCCTTTAGTCTTTCCCTAAAATGCTTTTGTCTGTTCCAGTGTCTCAGCCAGGTTACCACATCACATTCCGTTACCATGTCTCCCCTTGACTCTAACAATTTGTTGGACTTCCCTTGATTTTGATGACCTTGACAGTTTTGAAAAGTATTGGTCAGCTTGGGGCGCCTGGGTGGCGCAGTCGGTTAAGCGTCCAACTTCAGCCAGGTCACGATCTCGCGGTCCGTGAGTTCGAGCCCCGCATCGGGCTCTGGGCTGATGGCTCGGAGCCTGGAGCCTGTTTCCGATTCTGTGTCTCCCTCTCTCTCTGCCCCTCCCCTGTTCACGCTCTGTCTCTCTCTGTCCCAAAAATAAATAAATGTTGAAAAAAAAAATTTTTTTTAAAAAATAAAAAAAAAAAAGAAAAGTATTGGTCAGCTATTTTATAAAATGTCTATCAATGTGGATGTTTCTAATTTTTTTAAGCATTAGACAAGATAGCCTTGAGAAGAAGGACCATGAAGGCAAAGTGCCATTTGTATTGCATCCCACCACCATGACTTCTTACTATGGGTGTTGACCTTGATTACCTGGCTGTGGTAGTGTTTCTTCAGGTTTATCCACTGTAGTTTCTTTCTTCACTGCTTACCATCCTTTACTCTTTGGAAGAAAGTCACCATGTACAGCCCACACTTACAGAGTGATAAATTATGCTCTGCCTCATGGAGGGAAGAGCATCTACATAAATTATTTGGAATTGTTCTATATGGGATATTTGTCTTTTCTCCCCACTTTATTCATTCGTTTATATTAGTATAAATTCATAAATATTTATTTTATACTTTGGGTTTATAATCCAATACTATTTTATTTTGTTGCTAAAATTGTTCTATCTTTGGCTGTTTGCGCTATGTTCTGTTTGGTCATGGTTCCTCTGACATACCCCATCATTATGAGTAGTTGTGATTTTTTTTCTCCCAAGTTTTTACTTAAATTCCAGAAAGTTAACATAGAGTATAATGTTAGTTTTAGGTGTAGAATGTAATGATGCAACACTTGCATACAATACCCAGTGCTCATCACAAGTGCCTCCCTTAATCCCCGTCACCTATTTAACATGTCCCCAGACCCAACTCCTGGTAACCATCGATTTACTCTCTATAGTTAAGAGTCTATTTCTTGGTTTTCCTTTCTTTTCTTCCACCCATGTTCATTTGTTTCTTAAATTACCCATATGAGTGAAATCGTATGGTATCTGTCTTTCTCTAACTGACATATTTCACTTAGCATAATACTCTCCAGCTCCATTTTGCAAATGGAAAAATTTCATATATTTTTATGGCTGAGTAATATTCCTCGGCCATAAAGATGAATATTACCATCTCCTCTTTATTCATTCATCAGCTGATAGACATGTGGGCTCTTTCCATAATTTGGATATTGTTGATAATGGTGCTATAAACATCAGTATTCCTTTGAATCTGTACTTTTGTATCCTTTGGGTAAATACCTACTAGTGCAATTTTGCTGGATCATAGTATAGTTCTATTTTTAACTTTTTGAGGAACTTCCATACTCTTTTCCAGAGTGGCTGCACCAATTTTCATCCCCACCAACAGTGTCAAAGGGCTTCACTTTCTCTGCATCTTCGCCAACCCCTGTTGTTTCCTGTGTTGTTAATTTTAACCATTCTGACAAGCGTGAGGTAATATCACATTGTAGTTTTGATTTGTACTTCCCAGATGATCAGTGATTTTGAACATCTTTCCATATGTCTCTTGGAAATCTGGATATCTTCCTTGGAAAATATCTTTTCATGTCTTCTCCCCATTTTTTAACTGGATTATTATTTCTTGGAGGGGTTGAGTTTTATAAGTTCTTTATATATTTTGGATACTTAAACCTTTATCAGATATGTTATTTACAAATATCTTCTCCCATTCCATAGGCTGTCTTTTAGTTCTGTTGATTGTTTCTTTCACTGTGCAGAAGCTTTTTATCTTGATGAGGTCCCAATAGTTTATTTTTGCTTTTGTTTCCCTTGCCTTTGGCGTCATGTCTAGTATGAAATTGTTCCAGCCAAGGTCCAAGAGGTTACTGCCTGTGTTGTCCTCTAGGATATTGATGGTTTCCTATCTCACATTTAGGTCTTTCATCCATTTTGGCTTTATTTTTGTGGTCCAGTTTCATTCTTCCACATGTTGCTGTCAGTTTTCCCAACACCATTTACTGAAGAAACTTTTTTCCACTGGATATTCTTTCCTCCTTTATGAAAGATTAATTGACCATATAGTCAGGGTTCACTTCTGTTTTTTATTCTGTTCTATTGATCTATGGGTCTATTTTTGTGCCCGCACCATACTTTTCTATTCACTTCATCTCGGTGATATAACTTGAAGTTCACAATTGTGATGCCTCCGCTTTGCTTTTCTTTTTCAAAATTGTGTTGACTATTCAAGGTCTTTTGAACTTTCAGACAAATTTTAGGACTGTTTGTCCTAGATCTGTGAAAATGTTGATGGTATTTTGATAGGGATTGCATTAAATGTGTAAGTTGATTTGGGTAATGTAGACATTTTAACAATACATGTTCTCCTAATCCATGAGCATTTCCATTTCTTTGTGTCTTCTTCATTTCTTTCATCAGTGTTTTACAATTTTTAAAGTACAGTTCTTTTACCTTTTTGTTAGGTTTATTCCCAGGTATCTTAACGGTTTTTAGTGCAATTGTTGATGGGATCAATTCCTTGATTTCTCTTTCTGTTGCTTCATTATTGATGTATAGAAATGCAACAGATGCCTGTACATTGATTTTGTATCCTGTAATTTTATTGATTATGTGTATCAATTCTAGCAGTCTTTTGTAATTATTTTAATGTTTGTTTTTGTAATTATTTTAACGTTTGTTTATTTTTGAGAGATAGAGAGAGACAGAGTGCAAGTGTGGCAGGGGCAGAGAGGGAGACACAGAATGTGAAGTAGGCTCCAGGCTCTGTGCTCACAGCACAGAACCCAACATGGGGCTCAAACCCACAGACTGTGAGATCATGACCTGAGCTGAAGTCAGACGCTTAACTGACTGAGCCGCCCAGGAACCCCAGTTCTAGCAATGTTTTAGTGGCATCTTTCAGATTTTCAACGTAGAATTTCATATCATCTGAAAATAGTGAAATTTTAACTTCTTTCTTGTGGATTTGAATGCCTTTTTTTTTTCCTTTGTATTGTGTGATTGCTGTGGCTAGGACTTCCATGACTATGTTAAAAAACAGTGAGAGTGGATATTCCTGACTTGTTCCTGACCATAAAGAAAAAACTCTCAGTTTTTCTCCATTAAGGATATTAGCTGTGAGTTTTCATATATGGCCTTTATTATGTTGAGAAATGTTCTCTCTAACCTTACTTTGCCACAGGCTTTATCATGAATGGATGTTGTACTCTGTCAAATGTTTTTTCTACATTTATTGAAAAGATCCTATGGTTCTTACCTTTTCTTTTGTTAATGTGGTGTATCACATTGATTGATTTGCAAATACTGAACCACTCTTGCAGCCCAGGAATAAATCCCACTTGCTCATGGTGAATAATTCTTTTAATGTATTGCTGGATTCAACTTGCTAATATTTTACTGAGAATTTTCGCATCCATATTCATCAGGGATATTGGCCTCTAGTTTTTTTTTTTTTAGTGGAGTCTTTGGTTTTGATATCAGCGTAATTCTGGCCTCAAGGAATGAATTTGGAAATTTTTCTTCCATTTCTATTTTGTGGAATAGTTTGAGAAGGATAGGTATTACTCTTCTCTAAATCTTTGGGAAAATTAGCCTATGAAACTCCCTGACCCTGGACTTTTTTTGTCAGGAATTTTTTGATTACTGATTCAGTTTATTTGCTGGTTATCAGTCTGTTCAAGTTTTCTGTGTCTTCCTGTTTTGGTTATGTAGTTTATATCTTATAAGAAACTTCTGCCAAGCTGTCCAACTTGTTGGCATATAGATTGTCATAATATTCTCTTATAATTGCATTTCTGTGATGTTGTTTGTTTTTTCTCCCCTCTCCTTTGTGATTTTATATTTTGGGGCCCTTTCTCTTTTCTTTTGGTAAGTTTTGTTAGGGGGTTATCAATTTTTTTTTTCAAAAAAACAGTTCCTGATTGTATTAATCTATTCCATTGTGGGTTTTGTCATCGCCGTTCGTCGTCCTTGTTGTTTTATATCATTTATTTCAACTTTATTATTATTTCCCTCCTTCTGGTGGCTTTAGGCTTTGTTTGTTGTTCTTTTTCTACTCTTTTATTTGAGATTCTTCTTGCCTCTTAAGGTAGGCCTGTATTGCTGTATATTTCCCTCTTAGGACTGCTTTTGCTTCATCTCAGAAGTTTTGGACCATTCTGTTTTCATTTCCATTTGTTTCCATATGTTTTTTTTTTAATTTCCTCTTTGATTTCCTGGTTGACTCATTCATTCTTTAGCGGCATGTTGTTTAGCCTCCATGTATTTGTGGACTTTCCAAATTTTTTCTTGTTGTTGACTTCAAGTTTCATAGGGTTGTGGTCAGAAAATAATCATGGTATGATCTAAATCGGTTTGTACTTGTTGAGGCCTGATTTATGTGATCTATTCTGGAAAAGAATGTGTCTTCCACTGTTTTAGGATGGAATGTTCTGAATATATCTGTTAAGTACATCTGGTCCAGTGTATCATTCAAAACCATTGTTTCCTTGATGATTTTCAGTGTGCATTGAGGTAGGTGTATTGATAAAGTACCCTACTATTATTGTATTATTATCAATTAGTTCCTTTATGTTTGTTATTGTTTCATATATTTGGGTGTTCCAATGTTGGGGACATACTTATTTATATTTGTTAGATCTTCTTGTTGGAGAGTCCCCTTTATTATAATATACTGCCCTTCTTTATCTTTTCTCCCAGTCTTTGGTTTAAAATTTTGTTTGTGTGATATAAGTATTGCTACTCTACCTTTCTTTCGACATTCATTTGCATGATAAATATTTCGTCATCCCCTCACTTATGATCTGCACATGTCTTTAGGTCTAAAATGAGTATCTGGTCAGCAGCTTATAAACAAGTCTTGTTTTTTATCCATTCTAACACTCTATGTCTTTTGATTGGAGCATTATTCCATTTGCATTCAGAGTAATTATTGAGAGATATGGTTTTAGTGCCATTTTATTACTTGTTTTATCATAGTTTCCTGGAGATTTTCTTGTTCTTTTCTTGTCTTTGTCACTTTAGGTCTTTTCTTTCCAGTCAAAGAGTACCCTTAATATTTCTTGCAGGGCTGGTTTAGTGGTCATAAACTCTTTTACATTTTGTTTGTCTGGGCAACTCTTTATCTCTCCTCCTATTCTGAATGATAGTCTTGCTTGATAGAGTATTCTAGGCCATAAATTTTTCCCATTCTTCACTCTGAATTTATATCATGCCACTTCCTTCTGACTTGCCACATTTCTGTTGAGAAATCTGTAGCTAGCCTTACAGATTTTTCCTTGTATGTTAGGGACTACTTTTGTCTTACCACTTTTAGGATTTTTTCTTTATCACTATATTCTGCAAAATTAATTACAAAAGTCTTGGTGTTGGCCTCCTTTTGTTGATTTTGATGGGGTTCTCTCTTGCCCTGGATGTGGATGTCTGTTTCCTTCCCCAGATTAGGAAAGTTTTCAGCTATTATTTCTTCAAATGAATTTTCTTCCCCCTTTTCTCTCTCACCTTCTGGGACTCCTGTAATACGAATATTATTACCTTTGATGGGGTTATTGAGTTCCCTAAGTCATAATTCTACTTACTCTCTTTTGTCCTGCTTTCTCTCTTTTGTTCAGGGCAATTATTTTCCATTATTTTATCTTCTGTATCATTTATTCATTCCTCTACTTCTTCCATCCTTGTGTTCATTGCATTTAGTCAGTTTGAATCTCAGTTATTACATTTTTCATTTCTAAATGATTTTCTTTTTAACTTTTTGATCTCTGTGTTAAATGTCTCCCTGATGTCTTCCATCAATCCCAGAAAGTATCCTTATGATTTGTTTCTTTAAACTCTCCATCAGGCAAAATACTTATGTATCTGTTTTGCTTAGATCTCTGGACATGACCTTATCTTGTTCTTTCATTTGTAATGAATTCCTCCATCTTGGCATGTTGTCTAAGTCTCTGTCTTCTTCTCTGTGTTAGGAAAGTCTGTTATGTATCCTGCTTCTGGGTGTAATGACTTTCTGCAGAAAAGATCATATAGTGTTCAGGTCCTGGTGCTTCAGGGAGTGTCTCTTGTGTGTCTTGCTTGCACTCTACTGTTGTGTTTTTGCTGCTCTATCCTTCAGACTAGCCACCTGCAGTGGCTCTTCTTGACTAGAGTGGACAACGTTTGGAACTTGGCCAGAGTGTGGTGAGTTTTAACTAGGGGTTCTCTGGTCTGCTTGTTAAATGATACCTAATGCTACTTCCACTAGAACTGAAGACTTGCAGCCAGATGTGTTGTGGGCATGGGTTTCTGCTTGTCTTCTGGGGTGGGACTCACCTCACTGGGACTGAGGCAAACCTTATTGGGAAGGAAAGCACTGGCAGAATACAGGGATTTGGGACCCGGTGTAAGCAGGTTAGGCAGCCAGTGTTGGTGGTTTACCAAAGTGTTTCTGTATTTATGCCAAGGAGGAGGGGAGGGAAAGGGTGCCAGCCACATCTTTTGGTCCTTGAGAGGGGTCTCTGTGCCTTCTGCTCTAGGGAAGCACTCAGAAGATTGAATATTCTCCCTTCTGTGTGTCATTTTTCAGATCACTCTTTTCATACTGGCTGCCTGAAGGTTGTTTGCCTGCCTCTCTCCAGGAGCAGCGCAGTGCCCTCCAGGCTCTGTTTCAGCCAAGCCTGTTGATTTTTAAAGCTCCAGAATTTGGGGACATGTGGGCAGAAGTCTGCACTGGTATTCTGGGGGAGGACTCCCCGCACTGGCCTGCATACCAGAGTGCAGAGGTGTGGGACTTGGCACAAACAGGCTGGGAAGTCAGTGTCCAGGCGAACCACTCTCAGCTGGTGGCTCTGCTTCTATGCTAAAAGGTGGGGGAGGGATATTGGGCTCACTGTCTCCTTTGTCTCTAAAGAGTCATCTTTATGAACGCTACATCTCACATATATGCTCTAAGAAGAGTGAATAATCTCTCCCCACTCCGTGTGCACCAGGTGTTTCTCAAATCTTACTGGCTGCCCACTGGTTACCTGCCTGCCTTTTCTCTAGGAGCAGGGCAGTGCCGTCAGGGCTTTATTGCAGCTAAGGCCACTGAACTTTAAAACTCCAATCTTCCAGCCCCACTGGTTGTAAGAACTCAGGAAAATCAGCCCTTTCCTAGTCAATGGCTTTGGGGAAGTGTTCTTTTTGTGCAACCCCCTGTGAGCTCCTCTCTCTGTCTCTGTCTCTGTCTCTCCCTTCTCTTTTCTCCTTTCTCTGGGCTCCCTCCCTTCCCTAGCACCTACAATCCATTTATCTCCTAGGCTGCATCTCTGTACCTCCTACCTTCCTCAGTGTGGCCTCTTCTCTTCTCCTAGTTGTGGAGTTTGTTCTGTTAGTCCTTAGGTTGATTTCTTAGTTATTCGGGATGATTTGATATGTATCTAGTTGTTCAAGATACAATATATGTACAAGAACAATATATGTTCAAGACACTATATATGTATCTATATAGTTCAAGGCATCAGACAAACCTAGGATCCTCCTCCTATGTCACTCAGCTCCCTGAAGTTTTTGTGTTTTTAGGGAGGGTAAGGGGGAGATTTCCTTACTTTCAAGCACCATAAGATGCTTGTTTCATGCTCATTTTGTATATTTCCTTTTCCAGTCTTAGAATCAGCTATTTATGCAAGAATCCTTGGATCCTTTTATTTCTGAATGGTATTAGAAACTAAGATCTGACATTTGGTGGCATCCTTTTTACTAGGGTGTTCTTACACTTAAGGCCTCTCAACAAACAGGGTAAGAAAATATATCTTCATATACTAATATGTGAAATATGTGTACATATACTTATATATACTCACATTTTTATACATTTTTGCATATGTAACCATCTGTATCAACATATAGCTAATTATATTTCATACTTATGCCTCCAACTCTAACCCATTACTACATTGACAATTCCAGCCTCCTCCCCTTCCTTATTTGTACTCTCACACTCTAACAGTGAGACATCTGGCTCCCACAGTTTTCCACCCATTTACTTAATTGTTCAGTTCCCATAAACATGTATAATGGTATCAGAATTGTTATCCTGTACTCCCTTGGGAAATAGCATCATCAGCTATAGTACACTACTTATGTAAGGTGTCTCTTGCCTTTAATCTTACAAACTCTGCTTATTTCTACAGTTACTTAGGTTTACCTTTTTTCTCTAAACCCTTCACTGATATTGTTAACACATTTGTAAAACTTGTATTCCCTTCTTAAACTTTATATATTCTATTCTGAAATCCTTTGACTTCCTAAATTGTTTGTTTAAATTTGTATATACTGAGATTCACTCTTAGTGCTGCAGTGTTCTATGGACTTTGACAAATGCCTAGTGTCATGGATCCACAATTATAGTATCTGTACGGAATAGTTTTATCATCCTAGAAATTCCCCCCATACTTCACCTATTCAATCCTTCTATCACCCTGAAAACCTCTCAACAAACAGAGCAAGAAAATACATCTCCATAAACTAATATGCACCACCAGTCTTATAATAATTGCTATAGTTTTATAGTTTTGTCGACCCAGAATGTCTTATAATTAGAATCATAGTCTGTAATATGGTAATCTGTCTTCCTTGGGGAGTAGGCCATTGTTATGGAGAATTGTGTGGGCATGTTTCACAACGATTACTCTTTCCTGTCAGAGCTATAAGGGGATCTTTCTTGGATCTTTACTGTTAGAATTCACTGGAACTCCTGTAGGTAAAATCCAAGAAAGTGTTAGCCGTCTCCCAAGAGTGACTCCCATGAGTTTCTCACTCTCATGCTGGTCTACACTCAGCCTCTAAGAATCGGTCAAAACTAAGATTTAGTGCTCCAACCAGATTATGGCTTGGTGACTTCTGATCCAGATTTCAGAGGGGCAGTTTGCCCTGCAATTTTAGCTCTCTGTTGAGTACAGAAGTTATTGATTTTCACTATGTTTAGATTTATTATGTTGTAAAGATAGCTCAGCAACTCTAAGTTCTTCCCACCTTAGAGCTCAAACTGCAAGTCCTTTTCTATTTATTTATTTTTATTAAATAAGTTAATATATTCTTAAAATTTTCCTCTGACTGTGTCTATACAACACAGGGATATACCTATTATTTTTTTTATTTGGGGTTTTATTAAAACATGTTTGCCATAATACCTACATTCTCAAGGAGCCTAAATAAATTCCTCCACCTTTATTTCCTACACTTCCTTTTTGTCTTCCCTTTGCACTTTTTCTTTTGTTTGTCCACATTAGAATTTTTTTCAGAGAATTACTTGGAGGACATGTATTAATTCATGTAGTAATTCATAATTATTCGGAGGACAATGAATATTAATTCACTGATATATAATAAACAAATATATACAGTGAAAATAAGGAATTCAGTCTTTATCTATCCAATAAAGAAATGCCATGCTAATTTAAATTTTAAAATCAGTTTTATCGTTGAGCTCTTTGTGACATAAAGCAATGAAAAGAATAATCATTTTAATGGATCATAACCTATGCTATAGGCTAACACAACCTTGTGGAGTTACCAAGGTGACACTTTACGCATCAAAACCTCTTGGCATCACCAACAGGGAGTTTATGAAGGCCAATCTGAAAACTAAATGAGTAAAACAGAGAGTAATTTTTGTTTATTTATTTAACAGAAGCCCTTACCATTTGCTGACATAGACTGGGAGAGCTATAAATTTAATAAGGCTTGAGATAAAATTTTCATAGAAAAACAAAAACATAATCCATTTCTAAATAGAAATAAAGATCTCCCTAAAATATAAACATTAAAAGGTACATATACCTTTCATTTATTTTAATTTTTCCTCCAAATAAGTATGAGTGGTTTTTTTCCTAGAGTGCAACCAAAAAGCAAATAAAAACTTCTAAAATATAGTATTTGTCACCCAGATCCTACATTCATATTCATTGTTAAAGATGGCACATTATGACAAAACTCTTCCCATGAAATAAAAGTACATATTTTAACATCTGAGTCCCTTACTGACTTTGACCTTTATTGAACTTCTAATTAAATCAAGCATCTTTAAAAATATTCATGTTGTCTTCAGATGAGTTGGTGATAGAAAGACCCAAGATCTCTGCACATCTCTAACAAGGAATAAATTTCTTGTAAGATCACCTAAGTCAGTAAACATTTTATCTATAAAAACCCAGGGTCTTATATTATCAGGCAATTCTAGAGAGACAACTTTGGCAAAAGTATTAACTCTTTCAGACTGTCCAAGCTCTGAATGCATTGAAGCAATAACACAATTTTGACTTAGGAACAGAGTGTGATATAATGTAGTGTATTGAAAGGAACCCAAAGCCCTGCATCACTGGATTCCAATCTGATTCTGACACTAATTCACTGATATGGTTTCTGGGTCTTTATTTATGAATACATAACAGCATACAAATTTGATTCAGATAAATGCTAAAACTTTTATTTTTGTTCATCCCATATTTATCAGATTTTTTGTGTCATCCCCAGGAATTGGGTTCATATGGTTAACACATGTTCTTTTTTATTTTTAATTTTTTTTAATGTTTATTTTTGAGACAGAGAGAGACAGAACATGAACGGGGGAGGGTCAGAGAGAGGGAGACACAGAATCTGAAACAGGCTCCAGGCTCTGAGCTGTCTGCACAGAGCCCGATGCGGGGCTCGAACTCACGGACCGCGAGATCATGACCTGAGCCGAAGCCGGACGCTTAACCGACTGAGCCACCCAGGTGACCCAATACATGTTCTTTAAAAGGCAAACTAAGGGTGAATGGGGGGTAGGGGAGAAGGGAAAGTGGGTGATGGTCAGGGAAGAGGGCATTTGTTGGGATGAGCACTGGGTGTTGTATGGAAACCAATTTGACAATAAATTATACTTAAAAAAAAAAAAGGCAGTATGTTAGTGGTGTCTTTAGGTCATTTGTTGATCCTAATAATTATGCTACAAAAGCTATGGTTTAATTTTGATTACAAATAATGATAACTCCATCTAGAGAGTTATTTGACATTGATTTTCCTTTTGGTTTAAATAAACTGTTATTAAAGAAGAGGAAATATTTTGATGATTCAGTTCATTTTTGTTTGTAGATTCTCTGTTCAACTGTCTCCTTCTTCCCATGATGCTTCTTACATGAGAAACACCTCCAGTCTTCCTTTTCAAACTTTATACACTTTTTCCTATGTATAAGTTAATTAACTGGTGGAGTGGTGAAAATCTACAATGCATTGGTTCATGCTCTCCTATTTAATAGAGTTAAAGTGTTATAGCATTACTTTTCTCAGGTGCCCCGCCCTTTGCCTCTTTTTTTTTTTGGGGGGGGGAGGATTGCTGAAATTTACATACCTTAACAAGCCCAATTCCAAGAAATAAGAAATACCAAGACCAATTCCAAGTGCTTATTTCTTATTTACTCTCTTGTGTAAAACTGAGAATTTGCCTTCTTAGAAATACAACTATAAAATTCATCACTCTTTGTCTCTTTAAATGTGTCCTTGTTTGAAAAAGGTAATGTATCCTATTGGAAAAAGTCAGGTAGGTATTGTCTACTCTACAAATATAATCTTCCTCATGGGCAGACCCCAAGTTCTAATTTATATATGTATCAGTATACAGTATATGTGGCAACAAGGAATAACTACTCTGGCTATAATTCTGAGTCAGACTCTCCAGATTTACCACCTTGAAACTAACAAATATTTTGATTTCCCACATGACTCCTATACTCTAATGTTTTCTTTAATACCCCCAACATAAAAAATTAAATATTGTAAATATGGAAGTACATTTCTCTTAGCAATTACTTGAATAAGAGTTCATGGACAAAAACTTGGGGAAATTAATTCTAGCCACATATTTGTCATATACATAATTAAATATTAACATGACTTACAGAAACATTAACTTGTTATAAGACAACAAGTTGATCTACATTACTTACTTGCTTCCATATATCATTTTGTTATGTAAAGCACATAGATCTCTATACGTGCACTATAGGAAATTACAAATAAATCAAGTTAAAATCTCTTTGATAGAAATACATGTATCCAGTAATTCTTTACAAATTGTATTATTTCTTCTGCAGATATAATGATCCAAAGTGTAACTTTAATTATTTTTTCCACTTGTGCTTAAATAAAAGCACTTACTTTTATAGTCCACACATTTTTAAATGCGGTTGAATATAAAAATGTTGATCAAATTTGTTCTTTATGAAAAAACAAAGAACTCCTTTAACTAATGTTGATGGGAAATTCAGTGAGACTAGATAATTTGAGACAGACATAACGCTAGAATAATTTCTCTTTAGGGAAAATTGGCAACACTAATTATAGACCCAGTTGCTAAAGTTGGTGAATTGTTACATTGTAGAAAGGGTGCACGGTCACATAACAATCTTCACTGAGCTCCAGGCTATTACTAAACTACCATAGCCCTAATGCTGACTGTGAAGACTGATTAATATAAACTCCCCGGACACATGTAATTTGATCTAATCTTAGTTTAGTGACTACACAGACCTTGCAACCAAATTGATTCCATCATTCTCTCTTTTCCACTACCTACCAGTCTCTGTATCTCTTCATCTCTGCTTTATTATTCTTTCTTTAAAAACTCATTTCTTTTTTTTTTCCAAAAGAACATAATGGCAAAGTTGTCTCCCAAGTCCAAACTTCATTGCTGAGTGAGTGCTAATTTTGAATTGTTGGGAGAGCATATAGGATTGTCCCAGCTTGACCTAGGTGTTTGCTTTGGTCTGCCTACAGGGTGGGAGAAAGGAAAGAGGAGAGTGATAAAGGAGGAGAATACCAAGTAGAGTAATAATACAAATATAGCAATCCCTTTCATAGCAAAATGTCTGAAAATTCCTACACCAAAATGCTAAGGATGGAAAGTAGAAATTAATTTTAAAAATACGTTATTTAGCTGCATTTTGTAGTGTTTCTAATATAATCATGCCATGTCTGCTTTTTAACCTTTTATAATCAAAGTATAACAAGATTAAATTTAATGGACAATCACTTCATCAAATTGGGTAGGGTTTTTGAAACAATAAAAGATGAAGGTAATATTATTTAATAGAAATGAGCATGCTTATACTGTGCTATCACAGCTTTGAACATTTATAATCTTCTTTTCCTGGCAATTAGGTAATATACATCTGAGTCCTTAAGTCACTGAATTCTTTCAGCAATTTTACACAAAGGAAAACTAAGACCGTATATCCTAACACAGAAAGAAAAATACATAGCATACCACTAGCATAATAATAAGGAATCAGAGGTATAATCTTCTTTCTATAAAATTCATTAAAAAAATTCATTGTGATAGAGTTGTTAGAGTGAATTCTGTGCAATCATTTTAAATGGTAGGAAGACCCTTCAGTACCTGAAAAATTAATCTCTATTGATTTTTAAATTAATGGTTTAGGATGTATTTTGTGGTGTATTAGCCACAGTGTTTTCCAAATAAGTAGTCTTTGATTTTCTTCTGATCAGCATTTCCTCAGCCACATTTTCATATTCTACATGACAAATTGAATTTCTTGATCAGTTTTTACAAGGAGTTGGCCAATTTTGTTTATTATTTCAAAAAAAGAATTTTGTCTCTAATTCCATGTTTGTTTCCTTTTTAAAATTGATTTATACTCTTTCATTGCTACTTTTATTTATTTCAGTTAATATCCTTTCTTTTGTTTATCTTCATAAAGTGGAACCTTACGCCATTAAATTCAAACTTTTTTTATTGAAAAAAGAAACATATGTACTTAAAGCAAAATTTATTTCTGACTGTTCTTTAAACTGCATCTCTCTGTGTAATTTCTTACACTTTAATTACCAAACTTGGGAAAATAGTTCAGAATATTTTCTGATTTCTTTCGTGATTTCTCCTTTGGCCAATAAGTTGTTTAGAACTGTTTTGTTTAATTTACATATATTTGGAAACTTTTCAGTATCTTAGTTTTATTCATCTCTAATTTATTATGCTTTTATTGATTTATAATTTCATACTCTTGGAGTATATACTTGGTAATATTTGTCTTATTCATGGAAAGATTTTATGTTCCAGCATATGATCAATATTGATGAAGACTTCTATGGATTTGAGAAAACAAGCATTTTGGATGATTATTTGTAATGTACTATAAATACTAGTTAGTGGGTTAGTTGTGTTGTTCACATTTTTTCTATTATTATTGACCTTTACTCATACTTGTTTTTATCAATTAATGGGAGCTGTTAAAATGTCCAGCTCAGATCATGAATTTGCATATTTCTGCCTTTAGTTTTCTCAGTTTTATTTCCTGTATTTTGAGTTATTAGATATACACACATATGACTGTTAATTCTTCCTGGAAAATTGAACCTTATATCTTTTCTTTTTTTTTTAATTTTTTTTTTTTTATTTTTGAGAGAGACAGAGACAGAATGCAAGTGGGTTGGGGGAAGAGAGAGAGAGGGAGACACAGAATCCGAGGCAGGCTCCAAGCCGTCAGCACAGAGCCCGATGCGGGGCTCGAACTCACAGAGCTGTGAGATCATGACCTGAACTGAAGTCAGACGCTCAACCGACTGAGCCACCCAGGCACCCCTATATCTTTTCTGGTGTACCAATTTTTCTTTTATAATACTTGTCTTTAAGATGATTTTTTTGCTATGTTATTAAAGCTCCTCCAGAATTTGTATGCTAATTTTTTTGCATGGTGTATACCTTTCTATAATTTTACTTTTTACCTGTGTTTGTATTGAAATTGAGACTGAGTCTCTTATTGAAAGAATAAAGTGTTTTTTAATCCAGTTTGACAATGTCCTCCTTTAAACTGGAATCTCTAGGCTATTTCCATTCAATGTAGCTCTTGAGATGTTTGAATCTGTGCTTACCATTCTACATTTCTCGTTACTGATTCTCTTACAGGTTCTAATACGCATTACCAACATATCACACTGTATTTACTATTAATGTATTATTTCACGTAAAATGTCAAAAACTTACAACAGATTTTATTTCATTTATTTACCCTTTCTGTTATACTAGGGTCATCCTATAGAGTATATGATCCCACGTAATTATAAACTCAAAGCATTGTTATAATTTGTCCTTTAATCAGAAGCCTTTTAAAGAAACTACATTTAAAATAGATGTTTTTATACACCTAACTAATTATGATTTCTGAAACCTTTAATTAAATTGCTGAAAACCTCTTTTCTTTTTTCACTAGAGAGAGACAGAAAGAGAGAGACAGACAACTCAAGAAGAGAGAGAGAAAAAATCTCAAGCAGGCTCCATACTCAGCACAGAGCACAATGCAGGGCTTGATCCTACAACTCTGGGATCATGACCTGAACTGAAATCAGGAGTTGGACACTCAACTGACTGAGCCTAAATTCCTGTAGATATTAATATACATTTGATATGTATCTTTTTATCCTGAAAATGTTTCTGTGTTGCAGACTATGAATCCGGAGTTGTCTCTTGTCCAGCAAGAGAGTGGAAGCAGAATTGTATACGAGAGAGGCTAATGTCTGGGAGGAGACAAGAGCCCCAAGCAGGGGTTTGGTCTCTGTATTTATTAAGCTCTCAAGATCTTATACATGTGGTGAATGTGAAGAAAACAATCAGATAGTAATCTTTTTTTTTTTTCAACGTTTATTTATTTTTGGGACAGAGAGAGACAGAGCATGAACGGGGGAGGGGTAGAGAGAGAGGGAGACACAGAATTGGAAACAGGCTCCAGTCTCTGAGCCATCAGCCCAGAGCCTGACGCAGGGTTCGAACTCCCGGACCGCGAGATCGTGACCTGGCTGAAGTCGGACGCTTAACCGACTGCGCCACCCGGGTGCCCCCAGATAGTAATCTTTAACTTGTGTCTGTAAGAAGAAAACGTCCTGGGGGACAAGTGGAGTTTGAAACTGTGCTCAAAGGATAGTGGCGCTAGATGGAAAGTAGTTTTCTGCAGGAGATATAACAAGTTAACCAGCCTTGCGAGCTTTCACCCTATGACGGTGGCTTTCTGCCCTAAGCTTTTTTATCCCATTTATGTAAGTATAAGGAATTTTTGACCCTATTTCCCAACAATTCTGTAATATTTTTTATAGTTTAGAACAAGTGTGGCAAATTCCATTTTTTCCCAAAATTTCTGTATTACTATAATTTTGGGGAATGAAATTTAAACTCTATTGAATTTCACATTAACAGCACTATTTTGATGCTTTTCACACTCTTTCAAAGTTATTTCTGAGGCACCTGAGTGATTCAGTCACTTAAGCACCAACTCTTCATTTCAGCTGAGATCACGATCTCACAGTCAAGATCAAGCCCCACATACAACTCCATGCTGCTTGGGATTCTCTCTCTCCCTCTCTCTCCCTCTTTCTCTGTCCCTCCCCAACTTGTGCACTCTCTCTTTCAAAATAAATAAATAAACATTAAAATAAGTAAAGTCATTCCATTATCTTATGTAGTCTTTCAATTCTAATGAGAAGTCACCTATAATGGATATCATTTCCCTGTATGTAATGTATCTTACTTTCTAGAAATACTGTCCCACAATGTATCTGTTTCATATATTTTTCACTTTTCTTATAATGTATTTCAGATTATTTTATTGACCTATAGTCAAGTTCTCGGACTCTCCTTCAGTCTACAATCTTCCACTAAATATATTCCAGGGGCGCTTGGGTGACTCAGTCAGTTAAGCGTTAGACTCTTGTTTTCAGCTCAAGTGATGATCTCAGAGTTCCTGAGTTCAAGTCCTATGTGGGGCTTTCTGCTGTTAACACAGAACCTGTTTCAGATCCTCTGTCTCCATCTCTCTTTTCCCCTCTCCTGCTCTCTTTCTGTCTCCTCTCACTCTCTCACAAAAATTAATAAACAATATATAAATAAATAAGTAAATAAATACATAAATATTGTATTACAAAAAAATAGATATCATAATTATAGTTCTAAATTCTCCATTTGATTATTTGCTTATAATTTCAAATTCTCTGTCAAATTACCAACCTTTATGCGTAATAACCATATTTTTCTTTATGTATGTAAATATAGTAAAAGTGATTATTCTTTTCTCTTCTAATTCAATACCTAGGTGATCTCAGGTCAGTTTCTATTGACTGTTTTGTTTCCTGAGACTGTGTCAAATTCTCTCACTCTTTTGCATTCCAAATAATTATTTTTCTTATATGCTATACACTGTGGATATTATGTTGCTGGTAATGTGAACTTTTTCTTGATTTATAGATTTTGGTTTTTTCTCTGGCAGGCAGTTAAGGTTACTTCTTTTGAAGCATCATTTTTAATTTTGTTAGGCCAGTTCTACAGTTGTTCTACTTTGTTATGGCCCTCATGTCTTCTGGTGAAATATTTGTGGACCTCCAAATCACTATTTCCGAATATGTATTTGTTTTAAACAAATTTTGCTTTATCTTTAGCATTTGCCATTGATTTTAATGTAAGTAGGCGTGATTTTCCTTGAGTTTCTCCTATTTGGGGTTCACTGGTGTATTTAGATCTATAAATTTATGTCTATCACCAAATTCGAAAAATACTCTGCCATTATTTTTTTTCTGATTTCTTTTCTGTCCCATTATTTCCTCCTATCCTGTGGGAATACAATTACATGAAAGTTATATCTTTTGATTTTGTCTCACAGATTCCTGCCTGAGACTGTTATTTTTTAATGTTTTTCCTTATGTTCTCCATATTGAATAATTGTGATCTATTTCAAGTTTATGGACTCCTCTGCCTGCTCTTTCTATGTCTCTATTGGGCTACTTAGCTTCAGTGAGACTTTAAAAACATTTTTCAGATACTGTAGTTTTTAGTTCTAAAAATAAGTCCATTTGCTTCTTTTTATAGTTTCTACTCTGTGGATAATTTCTACAGATTTGTTTATTGCAACTGTGCTTTCTCTTATCTCATGGAGCACAGTTATAATATCGGATTTGAAATTCCTCTGATGGCTTCAACACCTGAGTTGTTCTGTGGGTTGGTTATGTGTCCATTAATCTTGCTTTTAAAATTGGTCACATTCTCCTGGTTCTTTGTATCGTGAGAATTTGGCGTTGTATCCTGAATATTGTGAATGTTGTATTGTGCAGGCTCTGAGTCCTGTTAACCTCATCTGGAGAATATCTATAATTTTGTATTTGTGGGCAGTCATTTGGTCACATTAGACTGCATCTTCTCTCCTGTCTCTTGGGAGTGGTTCAAATCTCACTTCTGCTCCCCAGGCCTTGTTTGTGTCTGTTCCCAGCATGCATAGTTTAGAAGCTAATAGAAGATTTGTGTGGATATTACAAACACGCCTTCTGTTTCCTAAGCATTTACTCTGCTGATTTGCATTTGGGCGGCACTTGTGTAAATCATGGGTTACGTTGAGGTTTGTGTTGATTCTCAGCTGAGAAATCTCCTCTCTAGAATTCTTCCATACGCTCTCTGGCACACAGGAGTCCTCTTCCCTGATTTCTCTGGCAAGGAATATGAGACTCTCTTGGACTTGAGGCCTTGTACCGTTGCATCACCCCTTATGTGAAGGCTGTGCTTGGAGCAAAGTCGCGGGGCACAAACAAAACAAACATACAAAAACAAAACAACTCACCCTTGCACAGGTCACTTCTCCAAGTTTTTACTCCTTTCTAACATTGCTACTTTTGTTTATTTCCAGAATTTTCAGGTGGTGGTTGTTTTTTGTTTGGTTTATTTTATATAGTTTTTACTTGTAATCAGTGGGGGGATGAGTTGTGATAAGTGTATCGCCATAGTGGAGATGAAACTGTGTAGATTTTACTTCCTGATTATATGCATTTGTAGTTTCAAAAATTTTCTACTATAAGTTTACCCAACTTATACCACATTTTAAGCTGAAAATTACTACTTACACAATTTTGTTGAGCAATGTAGTTTATAGCAGTTCATCCTTGAATAATCAAGGATGTCTATAGCTATGTATCAAGACTTTCTTCCACATGTTTATTTTAAAAATGAAAGTAAAAGAAACCACCTCATAAGGAATGGTTTGAATAATAGTGCATTGAATAATAATGCATTGAACAACAGTGCATACATAAAACAAAGTACAGTTAATATTTATGTTGAAAACATGAATGACTTAGAATGATTTGCACTAAGTTTTTAGGTAAAACATGTATGCTGATACTCAGATATGAATAAGGTCTGGGTCCATACAACATACACACCCACGGTGGTAGACAATGTCCTCTGGCTCCCCAAACTTACTCCCCAACCCTTTTTATATTCCCTTGCCTTCCAATCTTATAAAGGTTTAAAATTTCAGACATTACGTTTCCCTGACTTTCCTAGAAAACAGTACGTCTGCATGACCTACTTCTTTCTGGAAGGTAGTCTTGAAGGGAAGTGTATTTGGGACCTCTGAAAAAGCATTTTATAGTCTTTTAAGAAAAAAGATAGGAAGCTCACTCATGACGTCGGCTACCTGCTGGCTTTTCACCTTTAGTTGAAATCCAAAGGATATGACAGTGAAGCTGAGCCATACAATTTGAAATTATAAAATTTTCATAGACGGTGACCCAGTACCTGATGTCATAAATCTGCTTAATCCAAGCAGGAGCTGTATCTATAGACTACTAGTTAAGGAAACAATAAGTATTTTGTTTGTTTGGTTGGTTGGTTGGTTTTTACGTTTCAGCACTGTTTGTTGGATTTTTCTCTGGTAAACCAATTCATCTCACACACCAATATACACATGCTGTAGTTATATAGCTATGTATTGTCTTAGAAAGCTCCATAGCAGCTTATAAAAATATAAGAAAATATAAATATAAAAAAATTATAAGCTCCATAGCAGCTTATAAAAACATAAGAAAGTATAAATATAAAAAAATTATAAGCTCCATAGCAGCTTACAAAAATATAAGAAATGCTCAATTCCACTTAATCGAATTTTTCTGTTGATTATTTTTTAAAATTTTTAATTCATTGATTTAATTAATGTTTTAATTTTTCTGCTATTTAACAATTTATAATAACAAAAATATATCTGGATTTTTCCAGTGACAAATACAGTTCAACGTTTTCCACGTGTGTGTTAGTTATAACCCCTCTTTAGTGGATTCAAGGTTTATAATCTTTGTTCATGTTAATATATAAATGAAAATCCGAGTAATATTTATTTAGGTTTAGAAAGAATTAGCAGAAATAATAAAAATTATTTTAAAATTTTTATGCAAGTTAACCTCAGACGAGCTATTATTAAAAATACCAAAAGTTATGAGGTGCCTGGGTGGCTCAGTCGGTTAAACGGCTGACTTCAGCTCAGGTCGTGATCTCACTTCAGGAGTTCTAGACCCACATCTGGGCTCATCTGCTTTAGATCCTCTGTCTCCCTCTCTCTCTCTCTCTCAAATATAAATAAACATTAAGAAGACACCAAAAGTTATAATATGGTTTGCATAGTTGGGTGAGACACTGAACTAAGATTTTTGAATAAAAAAGATTTTTATAACATAAATTACTACACTAACCATGCTTTATGGAATTATATAATCATCTAAGCATATTTTATGAAAATGATTTAGAATTTGACAGCATGAGAATCCTTACAATGTTATACTAAAAGTGAGAGAAAAATTAGAAATTATTAAGGCAATGATGGAACAAATAATAACCTTCTTAATTGTTTAAAAATTATGTTTGCTCTTTAATGCAAACACACATTATTTATGTATATATATATTTATGTATTCAAATATTTAAAAAGCTATACACCATATTAAAATACATATGCCCAGTTTTATTTAAGGACCTTTTTAACCTGATTAGTTGTTTTGTTTGTTTGTTTTTGTTTTTGTTTTTTTAATGGTTCTTTGTTTAACATCCTGGACTCTATATATCCCCTGAAATTCCTTAGTTACAAAAATACAGTATTAAAATATATATGCCCAGTTTTATTTAAGGACCGGTTTGACCATTTTTTTTAATTGGTTCTTTGTTTAAATTCCTGGATTCTATGTATCTCCTAAAATTTGTTAGTAACAAAAATAAGTACATAGTCTAAAAACAAACCTTGATGTATTTTAGGTCCAAGAGATTTGCGCCACACTCTTCCCCTAATTTAATATAATTCCTTTTTCTAAGGACAAAATCAAACGTGATTTTCTAATTTTTTCTTAAAGAAAAGCCAAATTATACTTTTACAGTCATTTAACTATCCAAGTCTTAAGGACTTGCATAAAACTCTTATACAGTAAGTATAAGTATATACTGCACATATTTATTCTTGAATTGATTATTTCTTGACCTTCAAAATTATTCCAACTTAGTCAAATTTCTTACTTACCTTTTGGCCTCTTACCTCTTCAGAGGCAGAAAGATGTTTCTTTTCAAATTTTCATGAGAAGTTACTTCCATGTCATAATTTTTCAAAATTGTCACGCACACTAACCATTTAAAAAGCACATTTTATTACAAAATCTATATTTTTCCATGATATTGCCAATAAACTGTCCCAAGGCCATTTAAACAATAATTCTTCCTTTCCCTGTTGCCTTCTATAGCATCTCACAAATTCTTGCATAGGGTAGATCTATCTCCAGGCTACTTTGTTCCACTGACAGCAAACTTTCTCTTGTTTTTACACATCTCACTAACACTGTAACTACTCTCTGAATAGCTTTACTGCTACCCTTCCTCATACAACTCCAGTCTGTAGAACTCTAAGATGGCTATAGTTCAATAATTGCCAATAAGATCTATTTTGGAACAAATTCAGTAGTTCCGAGGAATTTTAAAAGTTCACGCATCTGGCTTAATGTGGGTTATAGTGCTTCACATAGACAAGGTCTATCCCAAAATATCCCAAATAACCCCATATGAATAAAAATGAATGGCATACACATCCAAATTTTGCAGCGAATCCAAGCAAATTTAACAGCTTTTGTTAAGCAAAAGTGTCATCTGCCATAACAACTCCCACAATCATAACACACAAACCGCAGACAAACTTCTTTCATGCTCCAATGTGTATGTTTATGCCTTAGGATCTGCTAACACTTCTCAAGTGGAAAACAGTTGCTGTTGAAACAAATAGTTCCTCTGTGAGTCTCCAACTGGGCTGTGAAGACACTGACAATTCTGTTGATTTTAGTAATGATCATCATTTGTGTCCCATCCAAGTAAGAATATGTTATTTTTCCATAGAAAAAGCTGTATCATCTAAGTATTAAATTAAAGGGAGCACATACCCTTTTATATAAACATCGTAATCATATACCACATACTCATTTAGTTTTTAATACAGTGTGTCTACTCCGTGTAAGTTACTTGTGATACAAAGACGAGTGAGAAAAAGAGGTAAAGAGCGTGCATGACTTTACCTTTAGTCAAACAGACTGGAAGTGCATAAGAAGAGAATATATATATATTAGAATGCATAATAGATTCTTATACTTACATCTGATAAATGTCAGAGTAAAACGACATCACCTGCATCCTAAATTTGGTTCACGTAAGCAATTCTACTAGGAATTCATGAGAGAATCAACAGTGAAAGAAGGGAGAATTTAGACAGAAATAGTGAAACTGGTAATAGCTTTCGAGTGAAGATCTGGGCTTAGATAAAAGGAGAGTGTTTTCGGCAGAAAATTGCAAGAAAAAAGACATATAG
This sequence comes from Felis catus, assembly GCF_018350175.1. Taxonomy (NCBI): domain Eukaryota; kingdom Metazoa; phylum Chordata; class Mammalia; order Carnivora; family Felidae; genus Felis; species Felis catus. Next base: position 26,255,151 of record NC_058378.1, on the reverse strand, counting down.
GTAGAATTGCAGCTGAGATCTGAAAGGGAAATTTAGTAGAAGAGTTTGGCTAATGTGAATTGTTCATATGAGACTGAGAGGTCTTGTTAGTTGTATTAGGAGAAGCTACACTGAAGAGTGTTTTGGGGGCACCTGGTGGCTCAGTCGGTTGAGGGTCCAGCTTCGGCTCAGGTCATGATCTCGCGGTTGGTGAGTTCGAGCCCTGCGTTGGGCTCTGTGCTGACAGCTCAGAGCCTGGAGCCTGTTGCGGATTCTGTGTCTCCCTCTCTCTCTACTCCTCCCCTGCTCGTGCTATGTCTCTCTCTCTCTCTCAAAAATAAATAAATAAACAAACAAACATTAAAAAAAATTAAAAGAGTATTTTAAAGTCACGACACTGCTACACTAAGAATCTTCGAGATGCAAGATGCCAGCTAACAGACTGAAAGTGAGTAACCGACAGCAGTGTGTTTAGTATGGACTGGATGAGGAAGAGAAGTCAGGTTGCCATAGCAGTGATCTAATTTTAACACTGCGTTAGATTTTCCAAGAAAAGTCTCTTTTTGTTTGTTTGAGAGGCGAGTTATTGTTTTAATTAATTAACTTTGAAAAAGGAAAAACTAGAAGCAGCAGAATAGCTTAGGCCAGTATAAAACTACCAATCCATTGTTTGTGCAAATGTCTCAATGCAGTGAAGTCATATGAAAAGAGATGTCAGATTTAAAAGCTACCTCGTCTTCTGAATAATATTACTTTTACTTGAGTATGTATTTCAGCACTCCATAAGTTGACTATTTTTAAGGCATATTCTAAAACCTAATTTCTAGGTCTCCAGTTTTAAGATCAACTGGTGATACTTGATGGGGCACCTGGGTGACTCAGTCAGTTGAGAGCCTGACTTCGGCTCAGGTCATGATCTCACGGTTCATGGGTTGGAGCCCCGCATGGGGCTCTGTGCTGAGAGCTCAGAGCCTGGATCCTGCTTACAATTCTCTGTCTCCCTCTCACTCTGTCCCTCCCCTGCTCGTGCTCTGTCTCTCTCTCTCAAAAATAAATAAACATTAAACAGTTTTTAAATTAAAAAATTAAATCAACTGGTGATACTTGAAAATGAAAATACTTAAACCCCATTTCATGCCTACTAAATCAGAATCCCTCTAAATGGAGCCCAGGTATTTACTTTCTTTTTCTTTTTTCTTTTATTTATTATTTTTTTTTGTTTTTGTTTTTTTTTTTAAATTTTTTTTTAACGTTTATTTATTTTTGAGACAGAGAGAGACAAAGCATGAACGGGGGACGGTCAGAGAGAGGGAGACACAGAATCTGAAACAGGCTCCAGGCTCTGAGCTGTCAGCACAGAGCCCGACGCGGGGCTCGAACTCACGGACTGCGAGATCATGACCTGAGCCGAAGTCGGCCGCTTAACCGACTGAGCCACCCAGGCGCCCCTTCTTTTTTCTTTTAAATAATAGGTGATCCTTAGGGATATAAGCACATATTCAACTAAGCCTTGGGTAAGTTTTTTTTGTCTTTACATTTTTTTTCTCTGTGTGGAATTTAAGACATCTCTTTGCTGTGATATTACTACTTTTTGATGAGTTGAAGGAAACTTGTCTCCATGTGTATGTGCTAATACTTAGCCAGGTTTTTTTTTTTTTTTTAAGCTTTAAAACACAGGAGTTTAAGAACAGACACCCTTGGGGCACCTAGGTGGCTCAATTGGTTAAGTGTCAGGCTCAGGTCATGATTTCATGGTTAATGAGTTCGGGCCCCACGTTAGACTCTCTGCTGTTAGCGCAGAACCTGCTTCGGATCCTCTGTCTGCCTCTCTCTCTGCCCCTTCTTACTCATGTGCATTCTGTCTGAGAAAGAAAGAAGAAGAAATAAAGAAGGAAAGAAAGAAAGAAAGAAAGAAAGAAAGAAAGAAAGAAAGAAGAAAAGAAAGAGAGAAAGAAAGAGAGAAAGAAAGAAGGAAAGAAAGAACACCCTTAAAACTGCAGGAAAGTAATATAAAACTGATAAATCACTAAATCATTAAATTAAATTTAAATCACTAAAACTGAGAAATCATTTAAAAAACCTGCCTTTGTAGTGGTCTTGGTGTTTATCTGAATCACACTGTTAATACTCCACACATGATGAGAAGAAAATAATCTCAGTGTTGGAGAAGTCTAGAAATTGGTCTTCTTCGACTGCCTTGGCAGGTTCATGGTGTCAGACCACATCCCAAACCTTAAATGAAGAGCTGTTTTCATTGTCAATCATCCTGGAAAAAGGACAGTGAATGTAGAAAATGAAGACTGGAGACACATTAATCTAGCAAAGAGGAGATATATTCCCTCCATTCTCTTCTCTGGGGCTTGATTTGTTCTGATTTGTAAATGTGGAAATGTTAAAGCAATTGTTGGTTAGAATTTCGGTGTCTTTTACCATAGAGCTATTCTGAGAGTCATCTGGAAAGGACACCTGAAAGGGAATCTGAGAAAGTGTGAAGCATCACTGATTTCTAGAGAGGACATTGGTACCCAGTTTCACCCAAAGTTTGTGGGAAAACATTAAAGATACATTTCTGAGCACACATGGGACAATACCATGGATCACATAGAGTGGCGAAAATTTTTAATGATTATTTCTTGTTTGCATTTGGACTTTCATAGTTTGAATTTTTAAATTATGGGTGTATTTTGTAACAACATGTTAGTAAGATCTATGACATTTAGCTAGACTTTATTTTCCTAGTTTAAGTTAAAACATAATATCATGACCCTGTTCAATAATTTTCAGAACTACAACTTTCTTCTTTGGTCAACTCTGTCAAATACAGCTCATAATATCTAAGAAGCACATGAGTAGGTTTGTACAACTTTTCCTCCTAGCATGTGAACAAGGTTTTTTAGGAGGATTGTCCCATGATACAAGATTATATTCACATAATGCACAGTACACAAGATGTGCAGGTAGATACTAAACAATCTTTCAGAAATCCTTTCATTGCTTCAGTGTCTATTGAGGACATTTATCATGACTGGAGAATCATGGCAACAACATGGTCCCTTGTTTAATTTCCCCTGTGTATTTTCCCAAGTATAGTAGGAAGGACAACTTAAAAAAAAAAAAGATCTATTTATCTATTTATTTTAAGAGAGAGCATGAGCAGGGGAGGAGCAGAGAGAGAAGGAGAAAGAGAGAGAGAGGATCCCCAGCAGACTCTGCACCATGAGCACAGAGCCTGACACGGGGCTTGAATCCACAAACCGTGAGATGATGACCTCAACCAAAATCAAGAGTCAGACCCTCAACCAACTGAGCCACCCAGGCGCCCCAGGAAGGACAACTTCTAAAAGATTCCGTTAGAGATGTGGGGGTCAAGTAAATTTGAAAACTGTGCACAACTGAACCCTGGCAATGCACTTGCTTTGATGTTAAGTACAGTAAATGCCCTGAGAAGGTCAGCAGTAAAGAGTCTGCTATGACTGATTATTCCAACATAATCTTATTGGAACATGGAAACCCAATTGCATGTTAAACTTATTAACACATAAAGTAACATATTTTATTTTTTTAATTTATATTATTTTACTTTTTATTTTAGAGGGAGAGAGTGTACTTGAAGAGGGGAGAGGCACAGAGGAAGAGAGAATCTTAAACAGGCTCCATGCTCAGTACAGGGTTTGATGAGCCTGACTTGGGGCTCGATCTCATGATGGTAAGATCATGACCTGAGCTGAAATCAAGAGTCGGACGCTCAACCAACTGAGCCACCCAGGCGCCCCTAAGTAACACATTTTAGATAATGGTATTAAAATAGAAAGAGTACAGGCCTTGTTATCGCACACATGTAATCAAATACCAACACAGCCTCTTGCCTGTGACCTGTCCTTTTAAAAACACCCACAAATAAAGATAAACACCTCCCAGGGATGTGTTTTTTTTTTAATCAGTTGAAATAATGTATATAAAAAATCTAGGATAATTCTGGTCAATATAGTCGTTTGAAAAAATGATAGTTCCTGAGTCATCTTCAGAACTTCCAAACCAAAACCTCCTAAACTCTCCCTAAATCAATATTTTCGATTTGGGGGGTGCCTTGGTGGCTCAGTCAGTAAGCATCCGACTTCAGCTCAGGTCACGATCTCATGGTTCGTGAGTTCGAGCCTCGCATCGGGCTCTGTGCTAACAGCTGAGAGCCTGGAGCCTGCTTCAGATTCTGTGTCTCCCTCTCTCTCTGCCCCTCCCCCACTCACACTCTGTCTCTCTCTCTCTCAAAAATAAATAAACATTAAAAAAATTTAAAAAAATATTTTGGGTTTGGTTAATGATCATAGGGGCAGTATCTCAGTAAACAAAATAAATGTATTTAAAGGCACAGAATAGTACTTATATGAAATAGCACTGAATATAGGAAAAATAAAGAAAATATTGATGAGAGTGTATTAGCTGTTTTTAATAAAGGAATCTGCTCATTTCCTTTCTTTCTAAAGAGAAATGAGGACTAACCAGATGTAAAGAAAGTTACTCCAGTTAGACATAATTCTATATTATCACATTATTAAATTCAATAGGTAGGAAAAAAGTCTTGGGGAGAGCAATTCTAAGTAAAGACAAGTTACAACCCTCTTAAAAGTGTGCAGTTTATTCATTTACCTTCAAAAGAGCTAGACACACGGGATTCTTTTGCAGTAACCAAAGAAGACCCAATCAAAATTTGCAAACCTATTGATCCTACTTCTGCTTTGGGTGACCTCTCTTATGCATCCCTCTCATAAATAAGGTGACACAGAGAAAGAACTATTGATTTTTGCATGATTTTGCTTGCTTTCTTCTCCCAGTACCTTCAAAATTATATAGCTTATTCTCAAAATAAGGCTTCTAGTGTAGACAAGGGTAGATTGTGTTTGATAATTATAAGGAAAAATAACAACAATATAATGAACCCAATCATTCCAATAATCTTTAAATGCTTCTTCTCATTCCTAAATATCTGGCAAGGATATAAAAATCAAATTTGGGATAGGTCACTGCCTCACCATGCGATACAGAAAGGTTATTTGAACAGCACTCTTCTTTCTTTTAAGTAATGTGTCTTTGGAAAGAATCCTACTGAGAATCTACTCAATAAAAGTTATGGGTATTTTTGTTTTTTCAAAAAAAGAAAATTTGTCTGAGAATTTTTTTCTTCTCTGATATACTTCTCAAATTTCTTGCTTCCTCTAGAAACCAAACTCCCATCCCCAAGTCTGATCTTACATATAATACTAAGAATGAGACAGAAGGATAGTGATGAGAAGAGGTTTGGATGAGAAATTAGATCTGGAGGTTAATCTTTTGCAAGCCTAGCTGTCTTTCTACTTCACTGTATGAACTTTTGGCAAGACAGCGAGCCTCTCTGAACCTCAAACTTGTTATCTGGTGGATGGATGGATGTTAGCTAATTTCTAAACTTTCTCTCAAATATTATGTATGTGTATTTTTAATCAAAAGTGTGATGTCTCCCTTATAATAAATCAAAGAATATTTAGTAATAAATGTTAAGCAGACTGAATCACTGCAATGTGTTTGTAATAGTGAGCCATCTCCTATATCCTCACAGAATCCCCACTTGCAACCAAATAAACAACATAATAAACCACAGATAATTGAATGGATGAATAAAGCCCTCAAAATCAAAGGATCACCTGAAGAACCCATGGCTAACCAGTGTTGAATATGATAGAGAAATATAGCAAATAGTCATAAACCAATAGAATAATCAATATTATGGAATATTTAAGAGTTGCTAATACCTACTTATGTAGGAGCACTAATCAATTAGAAAAAATAATAATGATAGGAAAAGATTCTAGACCAGACAAGAGCTTTTATCAGAAACACTGATGAGAGGAAAACAGCTTTACAAATGGTTTCAAATCCTTGAAATTTCTCCCTTCTCCTTGGATTTCTTGCATTGACTTCAATGGTCACCACCACACTATATATAACCCCTCTCTAAACTGGTATCCCATTTTTGTAAAGCTTTAACCTAAAGATGATTTCTTAATTTTTTTAAATGTTATCTTTTTAGTACAGTAATATAGAGTGAGGTTTCAGAATTCTCTTCCCAATAAAAGAAGACCAAATGGGAAAGAAACATAAGACACACATGTTCTCCTGTTTATGTTAATCCAACTTACATTATCTCCTCACCTTTTCATCTGAAAAAAAAAGGGCACATATCCCTTGTACCACCAATATTCATGTTTATCACTATAAAAAGTTGAAAATTCATGTGTGAAAAGAAAATACGCTCAATTGGATATAAGTTGAAAAAGACTTTTAATTTCACACATGTAATATTTAGTAGAGCTGAATGAATATACTTAGGAACCAAATAGTATCATGCAAGAAAGGTGCCCACTAGGGTGAATGAGAGGTTAAAAATGGATAAAAATGGTCAGATGGGGCCCTAAGGACTATCTGAAACCCTAGATCAAACAATGCCTGAAGTTATCATGAACCTATTTTTCAGAACATACATATATATATATATATATTGTGTGTGTGTGTGTGTGTGTGTGTGTGTGAGTGTCTGTGTTAACGAGGATAGGTTTTAGTTGTCTGAAACTAGAAAATTTCTGAGAAACACAGATCTATTTAAGTGATATTATTATGAATATTTGAAATATATATATATCCATATTTCTATGTTTTTAAATTGATCTACAGTAAATTTATGTTTTTATAGCCAGGTTAATGTCATATATGTTATTAAAAGCAGTTAGCAAATCTTCTAAGGATCATTAATAATATGAGTTGTTATTTACAAAGTGAGTAAGGTAAGTCCAGAAAATATCTACTTGACAACTAAAATATGACTGTCATTTAATCCTACCTGTCAAAGAGCCATAGTAGTACCAGAAGCATACTTTTGTTAAGTTATGTGCACTTCTATGGCCCAGAAAAAAACTCAGTCAAGTTTATAGAGGACATATGAGAAGATGATCCTTATCGCAGTATTTGTGACAATGAGAAGTTGGAGGCAACTTCGTTGTCCAACGTTAGGAGAAGAGATGGGCAAAACAGGCCACATGCACATACTGGAATATTGTGTAATAATTAGACACAAAATTATACACTTATACACAAAACAACACAATAACATGTCGAAATCTTTAGAGCTGCAGACAATAAAATTAAACAGAATGGTACATATCACTACATTATATATATATATATATATATATATATATATATACACACATGCCCATTTATAGCACCATGTATAGTGAGATATAATAGTAAGAAATTGTGATATATATGTGTGTATGCATAAATAAATCATATGTACTCATATTAACAATATGAATTTTGCAATAGCATATGCAAGCAATATAAAACACCTTAGAGTATATAATAGTTGTTTATAGCTAAGATGGAGAAAAAAGAGTAGGATATAAAAATAAGACGGAATGAATGAATAAAAGAAAACTAATAAACCAAATGGAGAAAGGATCATGCATGGGCCAATGATGATAATTTGCCTTGAAGCAAAAAGTGCAATTAACTCAAATGTCTGCCTCTGTGCTCTTAAAATAAAAGGAAATATTTTCAGCCATCAAATTACTAGCATCTTGGCGATTCATGTAGCTAGCCAAAACAAGTGATACCAGTGCAAAACTGTTCACTATGAAATATCACCAAGCAATCATTTTAACACCACAGACCTAGTTCTAGCATCCATGTAGATGGAAAGATGGTGATATATCAAGGTATGAGATAAGGAAAAGGCCAGAGTGTAAAATAAAAACCATAAAACCAAAGTGAGGAGAGTCAGAAAGGTAGGCGATGGCACAGTGGACAATATGACCCTGCATTTCTATTTTAAAAAAAAATCACTGTTGCTGAATTTGACTGAATTTCTTATGGAAAATATTGAATAGGCAAAATGATGCATGTTGGTTTGAGACAAGGTGGGACAAGGACACAGCTGCTATGAATGAGGTCAATGTGTGCTGTCTGATGTACTCGAAGTTGTTGTGCACTGAAAAAAGTAGTCAGGCACGTATTTTAAAAAAACAGTCAATTTTTAGGTTAAAATTTTAGTGTAGCTTTTTTCTTTGTAAAACTTTAAACCTCAACTTAAAAACTGAATTACTATATTTGTAAGCCAAGGAAATTTTAATATCTGATCGTAAGGAGACTTCGATTAATGTTTGGTCCCATTGCAAAACTTAATTAACTAACCTCAATTAACATATAAAAATGCATTTATAATTTTAATACATTAGGTCTCCTTTTAATTATTTAAATTGTTTTAGCTCTAAACTAAATCCTCCCAGTCACTAAAGTAAATCTTACAATTCGATTACATTAAACCTATAAGTAAGCTGATTAGGAGTTTCTTAAATGTTTCAGTGTTGTTTATAATTTTTTTTAAATTTTTACTTAAATTCCACTTAGTTCACATACAGTGTGGTATTAGTTTCCGATGTACCATAGAGTGATCAGTGCTCATCGCAACAAGTGCACTCCTTAATGCCCATCACGCAGCTAGCCCATCCCTCCACTACCTTCCCCTCTGGTAACCATCAGTTTGTTCTTTATAGTTAACAGCCTGTTTCTTGGTTTCTATCTCTCTCTCTCCCTCTTATTTGTCGTTTTTCTTCTTCGTTTTGTTTCTTAAATTCCACATATGAGTGAAACCATATGGTATTTGTCTTTCTTTGATCGGCTTATTTCCCTTAGCATAATACCCTCTAGCTCCATCCACGTCGTTGTAAATGGCAATATTTCATTTTTTATAGCCAACTAATACTCCATTATATATTCTTTATATATATTACAATGTATATTGTATATTCCTTAAAGAGCTAAATAATATTCTGTTATATATATTATAATATATATATTAAATACATATATTATAATATATATACCTCTTCTTTATCCATTCATTTGGATGGACATTTAGGCTCTTTGGATAAATTGGCTATTAATAGATAATGTTGTTGTAAATACGGGGGTGCATGTATCCCTTTGAATTAATATTTTTGTATTCTTTGGATAAATGTTTAGTGCGATTGCTGGATTGTAGGGTAGTTCTATTTTTAATTTTCTGAGGAAACGCCATACTGTTTTCCAGAGTGGCTGCACCAATTTGCATCGCCACCAACAAAGGTTCTCCATCCTTGTCATCACATGCCAATTCTTGTGTTGTTGATTTTAACCATTTGACAGGTGTTAGGTTATATCTCATTGTAGTTTTGATTTGTATTTTCCTGATGATGAGTGATGCTGAGCATCTTTTCATGTGTTTGTTGGCCATCTGTATGTCTTCTTTGAAAAAATGTCTATTCATATCTTCTGCCCATTTTTAATTGGATTATTTGCTTTTGGGATGTTGAATTTTAGAAGTTCTTTATACATTTTGAATACTAACCTTTTATCAGATATGCCCTTTGCAAATATCGTCTCCCATTTCATAAGTTGCCTTTTAGTTTTGTTGATTGTTTCTTTTACTGTGCAGAAGATTTTTATTTTGATGAAGTCCCAATAGTTTATTTTTGCTTTTGTTTCCTTTGCCTCCAGATGTATCTAGAAAGAAGTTGCTGCAGCTGAGGTCAAAGAGGTTGCTGCCTGTGTTCTCCTTTAGGAGTTTGTTGGTTTATAAATTTAGAACAATTTAAGTTATAAAACTACAATTCTAAATCACTCAGTTATTGATTTTCAGCTAAAATCAGAGATGTGTTTTCCTGGAGACTTTGGTATAATAAATTTTCTTAATCATGAGAAGTATTTAAAATACCAAATACACACAGATTATTCCTTAAAACAATAAAGAATGCTATAATTTGGGTTTATATGATCAGCCCAACAATGACTTTATATTCCTTGGGGTTAAAATACATTTACAAAATAAGGAAAAAATAGAATCTTGTCTTCTCATGTTAAGTAAGTTGATGTTTCCATCTATTTCACTGGTTTCCTAATAATTAGAAAGCCCCTCAGCTAGGGCACTGGTCTAGAAGTTGCCTTCAACAAGGAGGAGCACCACTAAATCCTATCCTAAGCATCACTAAGAAAGAAAGAAAGAAAGAAAGAAAGAAAGAAAGAAAGAAAGAAAGAAAGAAAGAGAAAGAAGAAGAAAGAAAGAAGATAAAAGAAAGAAATCCCATTTATTTCAAGAGGGTAAGTATTGAATCCACATCCTTGGGCTCAAGTCACATAAATCTTTAAACTGTAGTAAAATTATCCCTAACATCATTGACTATTCCAGTTGTGTTTGTATGTATTTGTTTCCCTTCCTAGCTCAGGAACTTGTATAGACATATTTTTCATAACTAATTCTGTGGTTACAGCTTGTAAAATTATTCTACTGAAGAATGAATAATAATAGTCTCTTTGTCTCTCAGTAACTTTTCCAGGAGCAGAAGTTCTTGTTGGAATATGCCCAAGTTATTTCATGTGCCCAAGAAATAGCTGTGAGAGCCGTGAGACCAAAGACAATCTGGATCCCCAAAAAGGAGCAGAAGGGGTTTAGATTTTGGAAAGTCAGAAATAACACGGGTTATCATAGTCTTCCTACTTCCTATATTCTCTTGTGTTTCTTGGTTGTTGTTCCAGCTCCTTCTGTGTGTTACATCCCAAAACTTGTGAGATTTTCTATTGACTCTGGACAAATTCCAGTCATGGCTCTTATCTGTTAGCTACATTTCTCACTACCACTTTTATGTCCATAAAGTTTGCTGAATTGGATTGGGAATAGATAATCCAGTTTATTGTTCATTTTTTAAGGCTTTGTCTTAGTGGTTAACGATATAATAATTAAGAGTGATTGGGGCAGGGCGCCTGGGTGGCTCAGCGGTTGAGCATCCGACTTTGGCTCAGGTCATGATCTCATGGTCTGTGAGTTCGAGCCCCGCGTCTCAGAGCCAGAAGCCTGCTTCGGATTCTGTGTCTCCCACTCTCTGCCCCTCCCCTGCTCATGCTCTGTCTCTCTCTCTCTATCAAAAATAAATAAACATTAAAAAAAAGAGAGTGATTGGGGCACCTGGGTGGCTCAGTCGGTTAAGTGTACAACTCTTGACTTCAGCTCAGGTCACGATCTCATGGCTTGTGAGATCAATCCCTGGGTTGGACTCTGCACTGACGCAGGCAGAGCCTGCTTGGGATTCTTTCTCTCCCTCTCTCTCTCTCTCTCTCTCTGTCTCTCTCTGCTTATCCCCTGCTCATGCTCTCTCTCAAAATAAATAAATAAACTTAAAATAAAAAGTAATAGGCAAGAAAAATCACTGAAAAGGAACTGGAATAGTCTAGGAAAGAAGTGATAGTTACATGCTGTGGCTATACAGACCCTAATGAAGTTCTCATTAATCTAAAAAAATAATAAAAAGATAAAAAATCTGAAAATCAATTAAATTTTATATTTAATTAAATCAGCTAGATCTGCTACATTCTGAGACTATGTTTTTGTTTCATGTAGGTGTCATTTCTTTACAAAACTATGATGATAGAAGACTATATAAATATATACATATATATGTAGATGACTACATATATATACATCATATATGTACATATATATTTGTATATATATGTATATGTGTGAAACACTTTCACTGAGAAAAAATCCCTTAGGAGGTCTTTATGACAATTATATCTTTCAGAAAACTCCCTCTCCAGAAAGTCTAAATTCTGTGTTGATAGTAGTCCCTGTCTATTTCATAAGCTGTGAGCTGCCTCTCTTTACAATTAGAAGAGACAAAATATTCCAAAGCTAACGATAAATCCTTTGCAAAAGGGAAAAATGCCACAAAAAGGTATTTTCAATTAATGCTTACATTGTGTTCTCTCTTTAATTAATGTTTTGATTTTCTAGTTTTGCCTAGGGGTGCCTTTGTTTTATTTGTTCAGTTTTGTTATTAAGGACTTGACAGACTTTTGTAATGAAAATGAACAAGCCTACATATGTAGGGGATAGTTGGCCCATGTTCATTTATAAGGGTGTGTATATTTGATCTAAATATTTGTCTGCTTTGCAAACCATATTATGCCTTTTAGTTAAACACTGAAAAGCAAATAAAAAAATGAATGGGCTTGTGAAAATCTTGCTCTCTAGCTATGTTTTCTGCTCCAGAACTGAAAAACTAGATTTTAAGTCTCCGTTTCCTTATTTTTAAATATATATCCTAATTATTATTGAAAATGCTCTTCTGATTCTTGTTGGGAAGTTTCGCAAGAATACTGACATCTAAGGATCGAAGTAGATCTTTACTGCAGTGGGTGGGTAAGCATATTAGAAAACAGACATAATCCAAAGAGCCAGTTTGATTGTTAATCAAGGAAAGAAAGGCCAACATTATAGGAGCCGAATCAGGTGCCAGGTCTGAGGCTATATATTAGAAAATAAGGTGGGGCGCCTGGGTGGCTCAGTAGGTTGAGTGTCCAACTTCGGCTCAGGTCATGATCTCATGGTTTGTGAGTTCAAGCCCCGCGTCCGGCTCTGTGCTGACAGCTCAGAGCCTGGAGCCTGTTTCAGATTCTGTGTCTCCCTCTCTCTCTGCCCTTAACCCACTTGCATTCTGTCTCTGTATCTCTCAAAAATAAATAAAAACATTTTTAAAAATTAAGAAAAAAAAAAGAAAAGAAGGTGAAGCCTTGGAAGTTGAGGAAAACAGAAATGGTTTCAAAAGTCAGATTACAAAACGGCCCTAGAACAGATATTTTCAGAGATAGGTTGTGGGAAGAAAAACAAGTATTTTGTCTGTATTTATATTTTAATTTGTTTTGATTGTGAGGTTCTAGGACAGTTCTTGTGACTTAGGAGCACAGAGTTAGTGGAGCCATAAGCAGTCTAGCCTTGAATAACAAATAAAATGTCAATGCAAAAACAATTGCAATTAAGCAATTATTATTTTTCCCATGTGCCAAATGAACAATTAAAGCAAAATTAACTGAATGCACATTAGAGTTTCTTTCTCTGACTCAAAAATAATTATTCAGTGTTCTCTCTGCAAAGAGTATGGCAAGTGTTTTGGAAATATAATTAAAAATAAAGTCTCCCAACCCAGAAATCCTCTCCACAGAATTAGTAGAGAAAGAAAACACTTTTATTATGGAATAAGCATTAAACCTAAATGCCATGCTCATCAAAGACAATCCACTAAGAAACTGCAAAGACAGGAAGAAATATCACCTTTTCGTAGAGTCTGGCAAATACGACCCATTATAAACATACACTCAAGATAAATGAACAAAAGATAAAAGTTTTAGGTGAGAAGACTTTACAGCACAATTTGCCACCCATAGGTCATTCTAACTTTACCTGGTAATTAGGGTGACCATCTGTGTTAGCTCATTGGTTTTATGCAGAGGAAAATAAAATTATCATGTATTTATTACAGGAGGTAGTTTTATAATTTGGAGGAAAGTATGTACTAAAGAGAACCTTCTATCCAACCACGGAGGCAGGGAGGTAGGGGCAATATCTTCTGTAGTGGTTGTGTTTCTCATTTTTTTAGTGTTTATTTATTTATTTTGAGAGCGGGGGAGGGGAAGAGAGAGAGAATTCCCAGCGGGTTACGCACCATCAGCACAGAGCCTGACGCAGGGCTTGATCCCACAAACTGGGGGATCATGACCTGAGCTGAAATCAAGAGTTGGACACTTAACTGACTGAGCCACCCAGGCGCCTCTGTGATGATTGCATTTCAAAGAGATGATTCCTAGTCCTTGAAAAAAATATTTATGGTCAGAAAATTTACAAAAGGCCTGTCCACCTTTCAAAGGGATTATAATATATCCATTTTGAACAGAAGAGAAGGTTCCTAAAGTTTTCTAGAGTTAATGCTCTAAGAAAAGGGAAAGACGAATCATCGCTTCCATTATTTTCAACAAGGAAAATTAAATCTCTTACTTGTAATTTGTATTTGTCCTTACACTAGACACTAGACAGGATACAGCAATGAAAAAGATAAAGTGTATGCCCTTAAGACATTCATAGAAAAGCCATCTGAATTGAGACCAGAAGTACCATGTTCACTATCTCCAATTCATAAGATAAAATCATCCTAAGTGATAATTGCAATAACTTTTATTTTCACCCAGAACAAATTACAAATCTCATTTTTTAGACTACATGTATTTTGGCATGTAGCAATGAACGCAAACAATACAATTACTCAATTAACTGTCTTTTTATGTATTCATTTCAAGTTGATAAAAATAACTTTCTGTGTTCATACTGCTAATGAAAACAAAACCAATTTGGGGGAAGTAATGTGGAAAATGTCACTTTTGATTTAAATGTTTATGCTTAAACAAAGCCAAAATTCCCAATACTTCAAATCATACATGTTCATTTCTATATTAATTGAGTGATTCATTTATTTAATAGGTATTTCTTTAACAATAGTGCATACTGGTCATTAACCCAATTGTTAAATATAGTAAATTGAATATATTGGAATAATATTAAAATCTTAGATTCAGACCAAAGCAGATTCAAATTCTGCCTTATTTTCCCTCTAGTTGTACAACTTGGGGCAAGTTGCTTAACTTCTCTGACTCTCAGGTTTTGTCTACAAAATACACGTATGTTTCATTGCAGTAATGTAAGAATTAAATGCTTATACCTACAAACCTTCACACAGTGTTTACCATCTAGAAAATGTTCCAAATGGTAACTATTACTATCACTCAATATGAAAAATTTATGTGTAGAAAAATGATGAAAAAGAAATTCCCTGGCGTTTGTGGCATATGGAACAACCATCAAGGGGAAGCCACTGGAGACAGAGTCTATCTGACCCGGCTATGAAGATTTGTTACGAAAATGGGTGATTGCATCAGAGGGGACTGGACTGTGCAAGGAAAAAAAAAAAAAGCTGCCTGAAGATTTTAGCTTATTCTTTGTCTCTTACTGTTAGTCATAATTATCATCTTGAAAGACAGGCACTGTTACATTCCCTATGTAAATGAGAAAATGAGAACTCAGAAAGGTTTATAAATCAAGCCCAGTTTTTCTCAAACTACTGGCAGTGACAGGCCAGCTGTTTTTACTTTCAATCCATCAGATACAAATACTTCCATAAACTGTAATAAAAATCACCATAAACCTGGAATGAAAAATAAAAACTTGCATAATATAAAATCTAACCGTCTTACTAGATTCCATCGTCGTTGTTTAATAAATGTAACCAGCACAGGTAAAACATAGGGAAAAAGAAAACTAGTTGTAGACACTACATATATTGTTTATTGAAAGTGATTAATATATTTACTAGTACGCTTAATTTTTGTTATTTCTCTACCGTAAGTAAGCAAAAAGTTTTAACTTGAAGGCAAGTCCTTGTGGGGAGCCTGGGTGGCTCAGTCAGTTAAGTGTCGGACTCTTTTTTTTTAATTTTTTTTTCAACGTTTATTTATTTTTGGGACAGAGAGAGACAGAGCATGAACGGGGGAGGGGCAGAGAGAGAGGGAGACACAGAATCGGAAACAGGCTCCAGGCTCTGAGCCATCAGCCCAGAGCCTGACGCGGGGCTCGAACTCACGGACCGCGAGATCGTGACCTGGCTGAAGTCGGATGCTTAACCGACTGCGCCACCCAGGCGCCCCAAGTGTCGGACTCTTGACTCAGGTCATGATCTCCTGCCAACCCCGTGTTTGGCTCTGCGCTGACAGCGTGGAGCCAGCTTGAATTTCTCTGTCTTCCTCTCTTTGTGCTTGTGCTTTCTCTCTCAAAATAAATAAACAAACTTAAAAGAAAAGGGCATGGGGCGCCTGGGTGGCGCAGTCGGTTAAGCGTCCGACTTCAGCCAGGTCATGATCTCGCGGTCCGTGAGTTCGAGCCCCGCGTCAGGCTCTGGGCTGATGGCTCAGAGCCTGGAGCCTGTTTCCGATTCTGTGTCTCCCTCTCTCTCTGCCCCTCCCCCATTCATGCTCTGTCTCTCTCTGTCCCAAAAATAAATAAAAACCTTGAAAAAAAAATTTAAAAAAAAAAAAAAAAAAAAGGGCAAGTCTTCATATTCAATGGCTATGTAGATTTTGTAAGAACGTGTATACTAATATGTAAAGTTTTTAATTTGATAAAGGATCTGAATTTCTGCATGTTGAGTTATTTAAGTGAAATTGATGACAGCATTATTTGCATAGGTTAATATATATTTAAATATATCTGTTTTACTTGAAAAATGCCCATAATAACCTGTCTCACAGAAGTACATTAATAAAAATTGGAGAAATTAAAAAAAGCTTTCAGCAAACTCAATATATTCATCTTTAATTTTCAACCAAAATGATGCACATGATGTTGTATTTTCAAGATTTATCTTCAATGTTCATCAGTAGCCAGTTTCACTAATTTATCTTATAAAATTGATTTCATAGTTAATTTTCGATTATCTCCCAATGAATGAAATGAAATCTGGATCCATGAATTTCCTATGCATGGATTTCATCCTGGTGGAAAATAAAAATGATATATCAAATGGTTAAGGTGTTTGTCAACAACCTTTTAGCAAATATCTAACATCAAGATCATCATCCACTTCATTTATAATTATTATTAAATTATGGAATATGTTACATCAATTTATTTTTTAATATGAAATTTATTGTCAAATTGGTTTCCATACAACACCCAGTGCTCATCCCAACAGGTGCCCTCCTCAATACCCCTCACCCACCCTCCCCTCCCTCCCACACCCCATTAACCCTCAGTTTGTTCTCAGTCATCAAGAGTCTCCTATGTTTTGGCTCCCTCCCCCTCTAACCTTTTTTTTTCTTCCCCTCCCCCATGGTCTTTTGTTAAGTTTCTCAGGATCCACATAGGAGTGAAAACATATGGTATCTGTCTTTCTCTGTGTGACTTATTTCACTTAGCATAACAGTCTGTTACATCAATTTATAAACACTGTTCTCAACTGTTAACTTTGGGTTGTGTTCTTTACCTGTCATGGAAAATATGTTGTTTCTTTATTGTATGGAAGTAATAAATAATTAAACATACCAATTATACTAGATTTATAAGCAAACGTAGCCATCCAATTCATTTCCTTAAAAAACTGTGACAAAACAGTTGAAGAAAACTCTCTTGAAGAGAAAGAAAACAGTTGTCACAAACAAAACTCCCCTGAAGAGAAAGAAAACAGTTGTGACAAAACTCTCTTGAAGAGTCATTTAGAGTTTGTTTCATATGCCAAGCATTCTCAATATTTTTTTTCAATTAACTATTATATTTCTACATGCAATACCAATTATTTTTATCATTATCCATATTATCATATAATTTAAAAATATTTAAAAATATAACGCGTGGCCTTTACATAATTCACACATAAGCCAACTGTATAGTTGACAGATGACTTTTTTTTTTTTTGGCAACATTTTCTCTGTGAAGAAAGTAGTTAATTTACATTCTGGCACAAGCTTCTTATTCTGGGTGACTATCCCGCAGAACATACCCCTACGTAAAATTGAAATTCCAAACTACCTTTGTCAACAATGTTATCTTTCACAGTTTTACACAACTCAGGGTTAGTTGCATTGGTCAGCAATTAATCTGAAAAATACTCTGCCACCTATATTTTCTGTATACCTTGGTCTTTTATATCATTAGGCAATTCTTGAATATGTCAAGTTAGTTTCATTGGAAAGTGGGACTTGAGTCACCTGGTCTGCCATAGCAACATATCAGGATAAGCTCTCTGATACAGTCATTCACAAGGTTCTTAGTAATTGTAGATGGTGTTTTCCTTCTTAGGAAACTAAAGTACGACATTAAAGCCTGCAAAGCAGTAATGTTTATATGTAAAATATTGAATATCTGCTACTGTCAGCTTTTTTATTGCAATACTATTTATTCAAAGTGTTCTTACGGTTTTGGATGTATTTCTTTATGTTGTATATGTAAATGCCATTTAAATTTTGATGGTTTAATTGCTTCAGAAGCTAATTCATCTCAACAAATAGCACACTTTTTTATCACTTCATCACAAATTATAGCTATAAAATAAATTTAATATATAAGAGATAATAGTTCTGACTGAAACTTGTTTGACCTTTTCTCGGTCTTCATTTCTGTGAAGCAACTTCCATTATCGCTATTTAATATACCACTGAAAGAAACGGTGTGTCATTTCTTGACAAAAAAAGCCCAGTGAGTTTTCTGAGTGTGTAAATTAGGCTTAAAACTTCATTTCTTTTTATTTTTATTTTATTTTTTTCAACGTTTATTTATTTTTGAGACAGAGAGAGACAAAGCATGAACAGGGGAGGGTCAGAGAGAGGGAGACACAGAATCTGAAACAGGCTCCAGGCTCTGAGCTGTCAGCACAGAGCCCGATGTGGGGCTCGAACTCATGGACCGCGAGATCATGACCTGAGCCGAAGTCGGCCGCTTAACCAACCGAGCCACCCAGGTGCCCCAAAACGTCTTCATTTCTTGATGTAGCTTCCATTATTACCATGTAGCAATACCACTCCTTAAGGAAAAGACGTTTCATTTCTTGGCAAAAAATATTCTTGTGAGCCTTTACTGTCTGCAAATCAGGATTAAAATTTAATTCCTTAATTTGCCCAAAATGGGAAACTATAAAATATGTCTGATGAAAATTTAAGGAATCTTTAAAATAAATAGCCACACATTTTCCTTTTATTTTTATTGAATTATTCTTGATGAACTAACTTTCAAATGTCACACGTTGTCTCCTAGTCCTACTCTGCACAAGTAAAATGGAGCTTGCAATCTTATGTGATTTCCCAGACGAGTTGGAGAACACTTGCCCCATTCAGTGAGGCAAATCCACTGACTGCAAGTATTATCTCACAGAAATAGCAACTTGATAAATAGTTTTAAATGGCTACTCCTCGCTTTCTTTTCTTATTACAGACCTAAGACAGCCAACACACAGGTAAGCATAAGTCCACCTGTCACATTCAAGTAGCATTGGTAGAGCACCAAGCACTCAGCCAGAAATTTCCAGAATTGGGCTTCACACCCAAATCTGTTGTAATTCAAAGCCCATGAACTTGCTTCTCCACCATAATACCCCTCTAAGCTGCTGACCTCCTTCACTACGTGCCAGGTCAACTCTGTACTCAATCTTTTCATTCCCTTCCCTTCCCAGAAAATAGGGCCTCCAAGTGATACCACAGTTAAGCTGCTCCCCTATTAGTAACTCCCCTTCTTGGAATTCCCACAAATTATTGGAGAGCAATTAGCTGTTCCTAAAAAGATTCTCAAATTACGGAATGTATGGTTCAGGGAGAGAGTTAATGGAAAGAGACAGTCTCTAGATTATCTTCCCCTTACATTTTTATAGATTTGTTTATTTACTATTTTAAAGAGAGAGAAAGAGAGAGAACACGCACAAGTAGGGGTGGGGACAGAGGGAGAGAGAGGGAGAGAGAGACAGAGAATCTTCAGCAGACTCCACGCTCAGCACAGAGCCCAATTCAGGACTCAATCCCATGACCCTGGGATCATGACCGGAACAGAAATTAAGAGTAGGAGGTGCAATCAACCGAGCCACCCAGGCACCCTTCTTTCCCTTACATTAAATTGTGAAAACTATTTCAAAGCTTGAGAGAGACTATTTTATTTTATTTTAAAAAAAGTTTATTTAATAAAGTTGGCATGCCACATTTTGTAGATTTAAAGTGTACAATGTGCTACTTTGATACACTTATATGCCATAATATGATTGACATTGAAGCAAGACTTATCACATTACAACTTTATAGTACAGCATTATGGTCTTTATTCTTTATACTATGCACTACATCTCTATGGCTTATTTACTATTTGTTGTAAGTTTGTATCTTAAACACCACCTATCTTATCCCCCCCTCCCCCATCCTCCATGCCCTGGTAACTACTGTTTTACTCTCTGGTTTTGTGTGTGTGCGTGTGTGTGTGTGTGTGTGTGTGTGTGTGCATGTGTGTGTGCAGGCTTGACTTTTTTAGATTCCACATAATAGTTATATCATATGGTTCTTGGTACTTGACTTTTTCTGTCTGACTTATCTCACTTAGCATAACGTGCTCAAGATCCATCCATGTCGTCACAAATGGCAGGATATCCTTCTTTCTCATGGCTAAACAATATTGCATTGTGTACATATACCACGTTTTTTTTTTTTATCCGTTCATCTGTTGATAGGCATTTGGGTTGTTTCCATATCTTGACTTTGTAAATCATGCTGCAATAAACAAGGGTGTGCATATATCTCATCAAAATCCTGTTGTCATTTCCTTTGGGTATTATGCCCAGAAGTAGAATTGTTGAATCAGATGAAAGATCTATTTTCAATTTTGGGGTGGGACTTATTGTTTTCCATAGTAGCTGGACTATTTTACATTCCTACCAACTGAATATTTTCACCTCATCCTCACCAGCACTTCTTGTCTCTTGTCTTCTTGAGGATAGCCATTCTAACAGGAGTGAGATGGTTTTTTTTATAGTTTTTATTTGTATCTTCTTGGTGATTAGTGATACTGAACATCTTTTTATGTGCCTGCTGGCCATTTTGATGTCCATCTTGGAAAAATGTCTATTTAGTTCTGCCCATTTTTAATCAGATTTTTGTTTTGTTTTGTTGTTAAATTGTGTGATTTTTTTAATGTATTTTGGAGATTAACCTTTTATTGGATATATGGTTTGAAAAAATTGTCTCCCACTCTGTAGGCTGTCATTTCATTTTTCTAATTGTTTCTTTTGCTGTGAAGAAGTTTTTTAGTTTGGTGTAGCCCCGATTGTTAATATTTGCTTTTGTTGTGTGTGCTTTTGGCATAATGTCTAAATTATCATTGCCAAAACCAATTATCAAAGAATTTCTTTCCTGTGTTTTCTTCTGTGAGATTTACAGTCTTACATTTAAGTTCTTGATTTGTTTTGAGTTAATTTTTATGAGTAGTATGAGATAGTGGTTCAATCTCATTGTTTTTCATATGTCTCTCTACCACTTGTTGAAGAGACTATGTTTCCCCAAATGTGTGTTCTTGACTCCTTTTTAGAATATAAGTAGACCACATATCCTGGGATTTAATTCTGGGCCCTATATTCTGTATATTTAGTCTATATGTCTATTTTTGAGCCAGTACCATACTATTTTCATTAGTATGGATTTTAGTATAGTTTGAAATCAGGAAATAGAGCTGCAGATTTCCCCCAACCCCTTCAAAATCTCTTTGGCTATTTGAGGTCTTTTATGGTTGCATACAAATTTTAGGATTATTTCTTCTGTTTCTGTGAAGAATGTCTTTGGTATTTGATGGAGGTTGCATTGAATCTGCAGATGGTTTGGGGTAGTATAGTCATTTTAACATCTGTTCTTCTGATCTATGATCACAGGATGTTTTTTCATTTGTTTGTGTCTTCTTCAGTTTCCTTCAGTAAAGTCATAGAGATTTCATTGTACAGATCTTTCACTCCCTTGCTAAATTTACTCATAAGTATTTTATTGTTTTTTCATGCTACTGTGATTGGGATAGTTTTATTTCTTTTACTGATTCTTCATCCTTAGTCTAAAGAAATGCCACAGATTTCTCTAAGTTGGTTTTCTAACCTGCCACTTTACTAAAATCATTGATTAATTCCAACAGATTTTTATTGATTCTGGGATTTTCTATTTATACAATTATTCAGAAAATAGTGATAATTTTAACTCTTCCTTCCCAGTTTAAATGCCTTTTATTTCTTTTTCTTCCTAATTGCTCTAGCTAGCACTCCCAGTACTATGTTGGATAGAAGTGGTGAGGTTGGGCAACTTTCTCTTATGCTAGATCTCAGAGTAAACTGTTTCAACTTTCTTCCATTAACTATAATATTAGATGTGTGTCTGTCATACATGACGTTTATTACGTTGAAGTATGTTCTTTGTATACCAAATCTGTTAAGGGTTTTTATGACAAAATGATGTTATATTTTCTCAAATGCTTTTTCTTTGTCTATTGAAATTACCTTTTTATAGTTTTTTTATGTCTTTCATTTTATTCATATGATGATTACATATATTAGTTTGCATATGTTGAACCATCCTTGCATTCCAGGAATAAATTCCATTTGGTCATGGTGTATTGTCCTTTTAATGAATTTAGTTTGATAATATATTCTTGAGAATTTTTGCATCTATATTCATCAGGGATATTGTGTGTGTGTGTGTGTGTGTGTGTGTGTGTGTGTGTGTATGTATGTGTGTGGTATCCTTATCTGGTTTTGGTATCAGGGAAATACTGGTACCATAGGATGAGGTTCAAAGTGTTCCAGAGGGACTATTTTAATATTTGAGTTTTGAATTGCTTTCATCCTAGTTTCTTTCATTGTCTAACCACCAGACAATGAGTGAAATGATAGTGCCTTACATTAGATATTAGCTTCTTAGAAAAGCCTTCCTATCACTGAACAAAACAAATCAATTTTTAGTTGATTGTTGTGCATTGTGTATGGTAAGGGTTCAAATTCATTTTTTTTTTGCATATGTATGCCCATTTTTTAGCAACGTTTGTTGAAGAAACTATCATTTCCCATTGTGTATTCTTGGTTTTTTATCAAGCTTTAGTTGACTGTACATGTGTGGGTTTATTTCTAGGCTCTTTATTCACTTTCATTGGTCTATATCTTGATGTTAATAGGACGCTATTTCAATTGCTATCACTTTGTATTATAGATTGAAATCAGGGAGTGTGATGCTTCCAACTTTGTTCTTTCTCAAGATTACTTTGGCTATTCTGGGTCTTTTTTAGTTCTATATGAGCTGTAGGATTGTTTTCACAATTTCTATAAAAAATGGCATTAAGATTTTTTTTTCATGGAAACAGCACTGAATCTGTAGATTACATTGAGTGATATTGATATCTTATCAATATGTCTTTCAATCCATGAACATGAAACATATTTCCATTTATTTTGATCTTTTTTCAATTTTGTTCATCAATGTTTTACAGCTTTCAGTGTTTAAATCTTTAACTTCCCTGGTCAGATTTTTTAATAAGTATTTTTTTTCTTTGTGATGCTATTGTAATTGGGATTGTTTTCTAAATTTCCTTTTCATATGGCCCATTGTTAGTATATAGAAATACAACTGATCTTTGTTAATTTTCTATCCAAAATGTTATTAATTTGTTTATTAGTCCTAGAAGGTCTTTTTTTCTGCATGTGAATATATGGAAATAGCTTCTTGACTTAGTCTTGAAAATGATTTCTTGGATATTACACCCAAGCATAATAAATAGAAGCAAAAGTATACAAGAGGGACTACATCAAATTAAAGTGATTTTTGCATGGCAAAAGAAGCAATACAAAAACCAAAAGGCAACATATGGAGTGGAAAAAAATATTTGCAAACTATGTATCTGATAAGAAGTTAGTTTCCAAAATATGTAAAGAACTCTTACAACTCAATATAAAAAATAAATAACATGATTGAACGTGAATTAAAAATCGAACTACCATATGATCCAGTAATCCAACTTCTGAGTATATATTCAGAAGAGTTCAAATCAAAACTTTGAAGACATATCTGTGCTCCCATATTCATTGCAACATCTGTCACAACTGCTAAGATATGGACACAATCTAATTATGCTAGATTAATAACTTCAAGTGATCTGTTTTACAACATAGTCTCTATAGCTAACAATACAGTATTGTGCACTCAGAATTTGTTAAGAGGATACATTTAACATTAAGTGTTTTAACACGCACGCACACGCGCGCGCGGACGCGCGCACACACACACACACACACACACACCACAAAAGCAAAGGGACACAAAGAAACTTTGGGAGGTGTTTGCTATGTCTATTACCTTCACTGCCCTGAAGGTATCACGGTTATTTGTTAACATGCAAACTCATCAAATTGTATATGTTAAATGTGTGTAATTCTTTATATATCAATCATGTCTCAATAAAACTTTTTTAATAAAGGAAAACAAAATAAATGCTGTAATTTAGGGGGGAAGGCAGAAATGGGAAAACTTCACTGTATTTTAGCTATCTCGTAATTTTAACTAGTTAATCTCTGAGAATATTTACTATTAGGAGCAAAATTTAAACGTAGAATTATTCTCAGATAAAGCATGCTGCCAAAAAGAAAAAAAGAAAAAAAAAGGTGTAATAAAACAGCCCTGATTCTAATACTTAAAGCAGTGGATTAACTTTGAGGACATTATGCTAAGTGAAATAAGCCTATCACAAACCATAAATGCTATATGGTTTCACTTATATATCTAGAGTTAGAGTAGTTAATAAAAACAGAAAATGGAATGGTGGCTGCCAAGGTTTGAATGGAAGGTGAAATGAGGAGTTATTGTTTAATGGGCATAGATTTTCAGTTTTGTGAGATAAAAAAATTCTGGAGACTGGTTGTATAACAAAGTGAATACACGTGACATGACTGAACTATGCCCTTAGAAATGACTAAAAGGCACATGTTATACATATTTTACTAGAATTTAAACAAAAATTATTGTAGTTATTTTCTCTCATACTTCATTTCATATGAATTTTCGATAATTTCGATCTCTTCAGTCACAACAATCAATGTTGTTACCAGACCATGTAACATAGCTCCCAGAAACGAATCTTTATTCAGCTATCTTAAAAAGATGAAAAGTAATTGTGAGGACCTGTATTAAGTTATGTGTAGCAGAAACAAATTAAAATAAATCAGGGATTAGTATAATATATCTCTAAGTACTGTTTGTGAAGGATATTTTTTTAACGTTTATTTATTTTTGAGACAGAGAGAGACAGAGCATGAACGGGGGAGGGTCAGAGAGAGAGGGAGACACAGAATCCAAAGCAGGCTCCAGGCTCTGAGCGGTCAGCACAGAGCCCGAGGCGAGGCTTGAACTCACAGACTATGAGATCATGACCTGAGCCGAAGTCGGACGCTTAACCGACTGAGCCATCCAGGCGCCCCTGTGAAGGATATTTTGACTAATAGTCCCTTTATCAACAGATGGGATTTGTTCAGGGTGAAAATAGAGTACATATATTATCATATAAAATAATATTGCTATGTTCATTTGTTGTAATATTATTTCATTTAATCAGCAACGTGGTAAGCAAGACGGAGGAACATTGTGAGCAACTTTTACTGGGTTATTCTGTGAGAATTACATATTTGCAAACTGTTTGGGAGGCACCATAACAATAAAAAGTAAATGCCATTTTGCTCTCATTTTTTAGGGAGCCAAGAAAAAATGTGATGTATAAAACTCCCGATGATTAATTGTATAACTCCAGGATTCCAAAGAGCAAATTATCAGTGCCACTACCTAGTATTTTAAAGTTATGGCTTATCATTTTTATGCAAAAAAAAAAAGATTTATAAAGTATCAAATTTGTAGAAGAAAGGATTCCAAAAACTCAAAAGAGAAACATCATATGTGGCAGAGACTACTTGCCACTAACCCATGATCTATTCTCTTTAGTAAAAGAACCACAGTTCTTTTCGACATCGTATGTAATAAGCAAAAGGAATCTATTTCTGGGTTTCCTAGCAACCAGGTGAGACCATGTAAATAGGTTTGGAGCAATGCAGCTTAGGCTAATGTGTTACTTCAAGGAAACACCCATAAGAGTAAGCCGGCACCAATCCTTTACCACTTTGTTCTCTTTTCCTCCTGTCTGATAGCTGTTACACACTATCATATTGATTGGATAGTATTTAATGCTGAATTCAGTTTAAACAAAAGCCCATACTTTGCTTAAGTTGAGATTATTTCGGGTTAATCTGTCATATGTAGGTGAAACTAATCCTAACTGTACAAATTCATTGCAGGGTATAAGACCATGATCACTAAATGGAAATAGGACGAGTGGAAAGGAATCTTAACAGCAACAACAGAGTAAGTTATGTTAGTAAAAGTTTTATTATAGATTTAACTACTATTTAATTTAGTTTTATATTTCTTGTCATATATTTATACAATCTAATTGTTTTACAAAGTTTGCTGGGAATAGGAAAAAAAAAAAGAAGAAAAGGAAAGGGATTTTGCAATCCTTCTCCATTTCCTGCTCCATACAGGCAACAATTTTTAAGTTTTTTCAAGCAAAATCTTTTATTTTTTATTGAAATTTACCTAAATTATATGCATATATTCTCTTTCCTTCCTTCCTTCCTTCCTTCCTTCCTTCCTTCCTTCCTTCCTTCCTTCTTTCCTTCCTTCCGTTCTTTTGTTCTTTCTTTCTTTGTCTCTTCTATATCTCTCTTCTTTGGTTAGGTCTGATCTTTTGACCTTCTATTTTAGAAGATGAGAATCTAGCTCTCCTTCGCTGTTCTGTTCCAAAAAATACACAAACACATTTCATCCACCTAATATACTTGTATATTAAATTCAGTAGATCAATATTCAATGTGCATATTAATATAGCTATGTCAACACTAGTCACATCCAAAACATGTAGTAAGGCATTATGCTGTAATTACTTTTCCTTTTATCTACATTTTGTTTTACCTAGATATAGTAATTTTCTTCTTTTATACATATACTTTATTTTCCATGTACTAGCATCAATTCTCCACTAACGTCTTCTCAGTGTTATAAAACTTCTTTTAAAATTGTCAAGCTCTTCCTCTTCAATCAATTCCATGTTTTCTGACGAAATCTCCAATGGCGTTTCCTGACTTGCTTCAATCTGGCGAGTTTTCTCTGGAGGCAGGCTGATCAATTATACCCTGGGCGCCATTATATATATATGTGTGTGTGTGCGTGTGTGTGTGTGTATGTGTGTGTGTGCGTGAACTCACCCCTTTGTAGTGTTGGAGTCTAGTTCCTGAAATGTTTGAGTCTCCCTGTCTGGGTTATTGCACCTTTTTATAAGGAATATTCATTTGCTTCCTCAGGAAGGTGTATATGAGGTAAAATTGTTGAGGTCTTACATGTCTACAAATTATCTGTATTGTATCTCTTGTTTAATTGACTTTGTAAAATTGGGTAAAACATTTTAATTAGAAATGAATTTCTCTTAAAATTTGGAAAGCGTTTTAATTGACTTCTGGTTTCTAGTTTTGATGTTGAGAATTTTTTTTAATGTTTATTTATTTTGAGAGAGAGAGAAAAGAGAGAGCAGAGGAGGGACAAAGAGAGAGGGAGAAAGAGAATCCCAAGCAGGCTCTGTGCTGTCAGCTCAGAGTCTGATGTAGGGCTCAATCTCACAAACCATGAGATTATAACCTGAACCAAAATCAAGATCCAGTGTCTCAACCCACTGAGCCATCCAGACACCCCTTGCTGTTGAGCATGCTGTGCTTTTCTTTTTAATGAACATTTCACTTTCCTTTTTCAGAAATTTTAGGTAGTTCTTTCTCCAGGGTTTTGAAATTTTATAAATCAATGCCTTGTTGTAAGTCTATATTAATCCATTTTGCAGGACATTGAAATGGAGCCTATCAACTTGGGAAATTGTTCTTTTGTGGGTAATTTCCTTCAGTTCATGGTTGGATACTATCTGTATCTCATTACTCTTTCTAGCAGATTATTTAGAAGCTGAGTCTCCCCTACAGGTCTTTCATTTTT
This sequence comes from Felis catus, assembly GCF_018350175.1. Taxonomy (NCBI): domain Eukaryota; kingdom Metazoa; phylum Chordata; class Mammalia; order Carnivora; family Felidae; genus Felis; species Felis catus. The sequence goes on along the minus strand of NC_058378.1, from coordinate 26,227,668 downwards.
TAAATTATCTTTCTCTTCTGTTTCCTGTCCCTAATCATATTTTGATCTCAAGAATGTACCTCCACCTTTCTCTTTAATATTCAGTTTTACTTTCTGCCCTCATGTATTTAATTTTCAAGAGCTTCTTTATTGCTACCAGAAGGGTCCTTATTTTTACTAAACTCGTGTTATAATTTCTTGGATTCAACACCACCTTTATCTTTCTGGTGGTAGTAGTGATGATGTATTTAAATTTTCTTTTCTTCCGCTAAAGTCTTTTTCTTTCACTGATGTTTTTTCTCTTCATTTTGGTCTCTGACTTAGTTTTGGACACTTCTCTCAACTCAGTAACCATTGGCTATTCATTCACATTTCAGTTTGAATAGGGTCCTTTTACACTTACAAATGAACATTCTAACAGGATCTGATTGGTTGATTTCATTAAGAAACCCTCACTATCACTATTTTTTTAAAGGATTGTTCAGGTTCCAAAAAGAGATTTCTCTAATCTTTTGCTTGGGGAGACGGTGGAAAAAAGGTATGCATTTGGGATCCTAGTAAGGGAATAACCTTATCTACTTTTAACAATTATTATTAACATCTTAGTTAAACATATTCTTACATCACTCTAAGGTCAAGAAGGACTAGGGATTGCCTTAGAGAGCCCGGTAAAGATTGCATTGTGAGGTACCTAAGCTTGGAAGGAACCATTCCTACTCAGCTCAACTACAGATTTTAAAATTTTACAGATATGCCAAGGATATTTCTTCAGAGAAACTTATGCCCAGATACGAGAGATATCACATATATTGGTGATTCTGAAATCACAGATATTTAAGATTAATATTACAAAGTCATTAGTTTGGACAACATGAGAAAACACCAATTCATAAAAAGATCAAGAATAAATTCAGGATTTAATACAGATGAAATGGGGACATGAGGTCTGATTTGGGGCAAGTGGTGCAAACATTAAAGTGCTAGCCTTTCTTCCACCAGGTTCAACCACTGGTAAGACAGAGAGTAACATTCCCAGAGATTTTCTGACTCCCCTATTTGCCTTCTATATAAGTAATTTATCTTCAAAGCAGAGTTAAAAGTACTTGTATGGATGAAAGGACATTTCAGGTTAATCATCCAATTATATGAAGTGCATTTTTGGCCTCTATCTATACACCATGTTTTCTTGATTCTAAAACACACTTAATTTGAAAGGACACTATCAATTTATTAACAGTGTTTACCTAAAACAACTTCTACCACCTTAAATGTGCATGCTGATTGAAAGACCTAGTTCGATTTCAGAAACTAAAATAAGAAAACATAGATACGTTACCCTTGAGAAACACAGAACAAAGCTTCCATTTCTCTGTACTTGCAATTCAAGCGTATCTTCAAATAGAAATAGCGTATATGATTTCATCTCCATAAATAGCACTGTAAACATTGCCTCCAAGAAAAGAAAGGACACTGTCAAGTCCTTCTCATACAGTTGGCCTGTTTGAGTAAAAAGTGCAGGGTCTTTTGCTTGTCTAAGAACTAAAAATAAACTAGTGAGGTAATTTAAAGACTCTTTTTTTCTGAGAAATACAAATGTTATTTTATTTTCTCGAAATTGGAGAATATATAAATATATCTGTCTAGTGGTCGTCTTAAATATCAGTGAATTTTTCTCCAGTTATCTCTATGATTACTTGGAAGTTTGATATTTCAAATATGGCACTGAGTGCAGGAACTCGACAAAGACTTGCGCCAGCTGGTAGAGTCTAATGCAAGGTCAGCCTTGTGCACTAATCAACAAGATCAGGGTCATGAAGTGGGTAGGGGGACAGATAAAATTTTTCACAGCTTTGAAACATCACATATACGTGGATACGTACATGTAGCTGGAAAGAAACACCTGCCTTGGATTTGAGTATCTGTCACAGGAAGCACTCTGGATGGGGGGGGCGGGAAGGAAATGTCTGGATATTATTGTTTTCATCACTATTCTTGGGTTTGTCTCTTCTATTATACAGTAATTAATATGGCAGCCATAGCCCCATTTTTAGTGACTATCTTAGAAATATGAAAGCTTTAGCCATATGCCAAACCTTAGTCTATTATGGAAGAAAATTAGATTTTTTTTTGAAAAACATCAGTTCTGTTGCTTTAATTAAGAAATTTACATGGGGCATTTTATTTGGTTTTATCTTGATTTTTCTGAAAAGACAGAGACCGTGTAAACCTAGGAGGCATGTAACATATTTTCCGGTTTTAGACTCCATGCTTTAGGAACCCTATCCATTAATTACACAGTAGAGTAATCAAGAGAAAATGGAATAGCTGTACCTGATCAACATGACTTGCTTGGGTGTGTTGTTCATTCTCTGGTTTTCATTGTTCAAGCCCGGAGTCAGTCAGTTGTTAGCAATTCATACATATCTTCAAAGGCAATGCTGAACAAGAAAGAAGTAATATCACTCTCTGTATCTCATTGCAATTACATTTCTTATATGCAGCCCGTCCACAGGATGGAGTAATTACAAGATAACATGTCATTTCATAGCCAACTATATCTATTTTTGCATAAATCCATTATATGTTTTTTATTATAAGAATTAGATATGCAAACAATTCATTTCTTGCAGAAACCAGTGCAACTGCTTTCCCTATCCACTCAGTGCTAGACTAGAAGCTATTTCAAGAGCAGACAGATGCTGGAATAGAGAATATAGAGTTCATAGCATCAGCCCCCATAACATCTGGTACTTTCAAGAGTGTTTTTTATACATTACTATTTTTTTCCTACTATATTTTTTCTCATCATTTATTTTCGAACTCACCCCATCATTCATCTCCCTCTCATCCTTTTTGATATATTTTCCTTTAATTCAAGTATGCATCATTTGTTCATTCACTCACCGGCTATTTATTTCATACCTATTCTGTACAAGGCTTTGCTTTAGACTGTCAATCCCACAGATAAAATCCCTACCCTCATATACTTACTGTGCATTCTGGTGGGTGGACAAAGACAACTTTTAAAAAGAAGTTACAAGCTTGATTACGATTAAGGAAGGAGAAAGATGTGGGGCTTGAATGTTACCCTCCTCTCTCCCTGGGCTGATGCCAAAATGTTGTGTAGAGCTGTATGTAAATGAGATTTCAACATTTTCCTCCGCTGACAGCTAGTTAGAGGGAACTCTTGGGGGTTTCCAATGGGGGTCAGAAGGAAATACACCCAGAAGGTGTATTACCCAGAAGGTAACCCACCTGTTCTTAAGCCTCATCTGTGACTTCAGGATGTATGGGGGCTTCATCTCCCAAGGATCCTTGGTACTTGATGGAGGTGTTTGGTAATGCTCAACTTTAGAGATATGTGGGCAAATAGAAAATGTCCATGTTGTCTATTGAATGTGTCCCATTATCGAGCCTTCAGTCTCTAATAGAGACAATAGCAACAACAACAAAAACAAAAACAGTTGAGCAAAGAGTATGACTACGACATAATTCCACTTTCTTAGAGGCCACTGCTGTGATTTTGCAACCAGACTCCATACAGCACCCAGATCTGCCACAAATATCGTGACTCCCGTTGAACCAGTTGTATCCTGAAAGATAAGCAGCAGAGAAACTTGTATTACAGATGAGACCACGTGTAGAGCCTTCTTTTGTTAGGCTCCACTCAGGCACTTAGGTTACTGATAATAAGTAATAGCCACTGAAGTGATATGTTGAAATCCAAAGAGGCCTCTGAAGACGATGTCTCCACATCATTAGCAGATACAACATATTACAACCTCCATTTTGCTTTGGGTGAGAAATACTTAGCACTCAGATAAACTTTAGAATTCTAAGACAATAGTCTTCAGAATCTCTGAAAATTTACTTCTGATTTTATGGTATGCATCTGGTACCTAAATTCCTACCTTGATAAGAAGTTTCAATTGAACTTCTAGCTAATTAATATGATCAATAAAGGATTGGCCTTTGATACCATATTATGATTTTTAAATTTCAAATTTATTTTTCATGGGCATCATTTTGTTTATATTTTAGAAAAACCAACGGAGAAAAAAACACTTGTCGATATCTGAGCTAACACATTAAATCCAAAATATCTGATAAATGCAATTTTTTAACTTTGCTTCTTTTTTTCCCTACATTTTAAATTAGCAAAATCTCATAATTGAGAGTAAGAAACATTTATTCTATCTAGATTTGCTTGTAAGTGGCTTTCTGAGATATACTTGGGACATTGGATCGGTTTCTACTTACAGGTTAGGAGACAGCAAAAGGGGTTTGGGTAGAGCTAGGGACATTGGTTTTCCTCGTGGGGCTATTTTCCATAAGCATTTTGGTTTTGGATTAAAGTCTGGATCAAAGTTTGGGGTTGATGAATCTGACTGGCAGTGCCTGTGCCAAATGATCATACTCTCACTACAAGAAAAGTTGAGAAAGCAAATATCTGGCATTTTTATCTTCAAAAATGGAAATCAGTCTCCGCTTCATAAGTTGAGGATTGCTATACCCGAAAAGGGGGTGAGATACTGGGCAGCAAAAGAAAGCAAAATGTCCTCTAGGGAATTCCTCACTAGAGGTGAGTTTGAAGCAGTAAATCTGGTTTAGAGTCAACACAAGAGGTCTTATGGATCTCCTAAGGTTTTTGATTATTTGCAACCTGGGATATAATTCAAAAGATTAAGATAACCAAATGTTTTTCCCTTTTATATGTTTAATAAACTTTATTTTTAGAGCAGTTTTTTTCAAGTTTTTATCTAAATTCTAGTTAACATATACAGTAAAATTGATTTCAGGTGTAGAATTTAGTGATTCATCACTTACATATAACACCCAGTGCTCATCATAAGTGCCCTCCTTAATACCTATCACCCATCTAGCCCATTCCCCACCCATCTTCCTCCACCAACCCTCAGTTTGTTCTCTGTAATTAAGAGCCTCATATGGCTTACTTCTTCTCTCTCTTTTTTCCCTTTGCTCATTTATTTGTTTCTTAAATTCTACATATGAGTGAAATCGTATAGTATTTGTCTTTCTCTGACTGACTTATTTCACTTAGCATAATACACTCTAGCTTCATCCATGTCATTGGAAATGGCAAGATTTCATTCTTTTTGATGGCTGAGTAATACCCCATTGTGTATATATATGTATATGTATATACACCACATCTTCTTTATCCATTCATCAGGTGATAGACATTTGGGCTCTTTCCATAGTTTAGATATTGTTGATAATGCTGCTATAAACATTGTGGGGGGGGGGGCATGTGCCCCTTCAAATCTGTATTGTTGTGTCCTTTTGGTAAATACCTAGTAGTGTAATTGCTGGGTCACAGGGTAGTTCTGTTTTTAAATTCACAAAAATATTGAGCAGAAGATACAGAGATTTCCCATATACCCTGTGTTCACACACATAAATAGCCTCTCCCATTATCAATATAACCAGCCATATTGGTAGATTTGTTACAATTGATGAATCTATACTGACATATCATTATCATCCAAAGTCCATAATTTACATTAGGGTTCACTCTTGGTGTTGTACTTCTACACATTTGAACAAATGTATAATGACATGTATCCACCATTATAGTTGCATCAGAGTATTTTGTTGCCCTTAAAATTCTCTGTGTTTTGCCTATCCATCCCTACCCCAATTGCTGGCAATCACTGATCTTTTTACTGTCTCCACACTTTTGCCTTTTCATAATGCCATATAGTTGGAATCATAGGGTATATAGCCCTTTTTAATTGGCTTCTTTCAGTTAGCAATATGCATTTAAGATTTCTCCATGTTTTTTCATGGTTCAATAGCTCATTTCTTTTTAGCACTAATAGCCCATTGTCTTGATGTATCACAGTTTTCTTATTAATTCACCTACTGAAGGACATCTTGTTTTTTCCCACGTTTGGGTAGTTATAAATAAAACTGCATGTTTTTGTGTAGGCATGTTTTCAACTTCTTTGGGTAAATATCACAATCGCTGGATTGTATGATAAGGGTTTGTTCAGTTTTTAAAGAAACTGCCAAACTGTCTTCCATTGGGTTTGTAACATTTTGCATTCCCACCAGTGATATGGGAGTTCCTGCTGCTCCATATCCCTGTGATCACTTGGTGTTGTCAGTGTTTTGAATTTTGACCATTCAGATAGGTGTGTAATGGTATCTCATTGCTGTTTTCATTTGCGATTCTCTGATGAGATTGACTGTGGAACATCTTTTCTTATGCTTAATTTCTACCTGTATGTCTTCTTTGGTGACGTGTCAGTTAAGATCTTTGGCCCTTTTATTTATCAGTTTGTTTCCTTATTGTTTAGTGGTTTTTTTTTTCCTTACATTTTCAAATAATCTTCTTTGCTTTGCATTGTGCTATGAGTTTAGAGAAACTTGGGCCAGGCTTTAAATTACACATTATTTCAGGAGTCAAGTGGGAACCCAAGATAGATTATCTTCCCTATTATGTAACCTGGGCTTAAGTATAAGAAACACCATGGACACCGATTTTCATAGAGGGTGGCTCTGTTATTTTAGAATAATTATATGCAATCAGGGTTCAAGACACTTTTTTATTTTATTTTATTTTATTTTATTTTTTTAACATTTATTTATTTTTGAGACAGAGAGAGACAGAGCATGAACGGGGGAGGGTCAGAGAGAGAGGGAGACACAGAATCCGAAACAGGCTCCAGGCTCTGAGCTGTCAGCACAGAGCCCGATGCGGGGCTCGAACTCAGGGACCGCGAAATCATGACCTGAGCCAAAGTCGGACGCTCAACCGACTGAGCCACCCAGGTGCCCCTCAAGACACTTTTTTAAATGATTTACTGCAACTCCTCATGAAACAAGTATTCCCTTTTCACCAATTCTAGCTCATGCTCACCTCGTCTCTGCTTGACTATCTCTAAATATGAAAAACTCACAACCCGCAGAAGTAGTCCGGAATATTATAAGGCATTTCAACTTCTGAGAAGTCTCTCCTTAATGTCTATCCCAGATCGCTCTAAGTCTTAAGATGGGTTCAGAAATAGACTTTGAGATGGAGATTTGTGAGCACATTCATGGCAAAATGCCCCCTAAATCAACACCTCTAGGAAAGGAAAAGAAGTACGATCGGTGGAGGGGGGAGTTTAACTTTGGTCAGAAGAGGACTCAGTTGATCCCTTGTGGGGATCTGGAGTTGGCCCTTTTAAGTTACCTTGCCTTGAGTAAAGGAATATAGGAGAGTTCAACTTCCCATCCTGTACCAGCCATTGGATTTGGGCCATCCATGGGGAGGGGACATAATTTTGAATGAGTAGACTCTCTTTAGGTGAGGACAGTTGTCAGAGAGCTACCATCACTTTCAAAAACTGAAATGTGATCTCAATTCTGAGCAGGGTATCTAAGCTTAACATAGATTACTACCTATGACTTTTCTCCATTCTTTCTTATCTGCCTTCCAGAGCCAATGAAGTTCAATACCTCTTCCACACAGGCCAAGAATATTAGAGTACACATTTTTACTACTCATAAGTCTCCTAATGTTTTCTTTATGACAGTCGCAATCATATACATTACATATTTGTTCCTCGAATTGAATGGATAATGTGGATGTGTCCTCACTGCCTACCATACAGTGATATATTTTAACTTATCCTAAAAAGACATTACTTTTTTGAAACTTCCACCTCATGAATGACCAATTAGTGATAGTGAAAATTCATGTTTGTCCTATTATTTCTATTTTGCTTTCTTCCCTTTCCTTCTAAAGATCGTTTTATTGTGCCCAAAGGCAGAAACACAGTATTTCTAGGATATTGCAACTGACCTAATTTTGAAATACATAAATTTCCTAAAGATCCTGCCTGATTCTCCACCCATAACACCTAGCCTAGAACATAGTAGGTGTTCAATCAATGTTATTTGCATGCATACAGGAAGTTTAATTCCTAACTGACATGCAAATTTATTTAGTTAAATCCAAGCTCAGACAAAGACACTGAGAGTTCTTATTCATATGAAATGTGGCCTTTCTATTGTTACTCACAAGCTCTATATGAGAGAGTTGATGAAATATAATGAAGACAAAAGAGCCAGATAGTCTCATGATTCTGGCCTTATTTGTTTCAATTCCCTTGAACTTTCTTGTGTGTAAGGAAACAGCTTTGTTAACAGATTCCCTTGTGATTTTGAAGAGTGATGAGAAAATTCCAAACCAACTCTTCACTTTTAATTTAATTATATTGATGGAGCCTTACACTGAGAATAACACTAGCTATCAATCAACTTTACCTACTTCTGTGTTCTGGAAAAACTCATCTCAGCTCTTCCCCCCCCCTCTTTTATCACTGTCTTCCTTTTTGTGATTAAGCTAAGATAAACCATCTTTCCAAAGAGAAGTCAGTATTCAGTTCAAATTCATTTTTGGTGGCCAAAGCAAATTGATGCACTTTCCGTGTGATGTAGCTCACCATTCACTAAGTTTTCATCTATATTGTTTCCTCACAATTGGAACATATTTATAATCAATATCTTGTTTATGAGGAATGATTACTTCTTAGCCAAGGGGTATCACATAAGAAATTTCAAAAAAAAAAAAAAAAGAAGAAGAAAAGAAAATAGAGAGAGAAAGAAAATAGTTTGCACCTGGCCAAGTTATTGGAACAGCCAATTCTTCATCCTCTACTACAGCCTGAATATCTGTTTTAATTACAACACTATATTTAGTTATTGATGAAAACTTCACATATAACTGCAATCGTATATAATTCAGAATTATTCTAGCACAATTCCAGGAGATGGTAGGAAAATGGCAATTGCCTTTCAGGTAGCAGTCTTGTGTTTTAAATTTTTTTTTTAACGTTTTTATTTATTTTTGAGACAGAGAGAGACAGAACATGAAGGGGGAAGGGGCAGAGAGAGAAGGAGACACAGAATCAGAAGCAGGCTCCAGGCTCTGAGCCATCAGCGCAGAGCCCGAAGCGGGGCTCAAACTCACGGACCACGAGATCGTGACCTGGCTGAAGTCGGATGCTTAACCGACTGCGCCACCCAGGTGCCCCATCAGTCTTGTGTTTTAAAAATTACATATAGTCCAAGTAATTCCTTGAAGTTCCTTGCAATTAAAGCCACATTTCCTATAACATTAAAAAGGGGCAAGAAGTTGACTTTTTTTAATTATTTTTTTAATATATGAAACTTATTGTCAAATTGGTTTCCATACAACACCCAGTGCTCATCCCAAAAGATGCCCTCTTCAATGCCCATCACCTACCCTCCCCTCCCTCCCACCCCCCATCAACCCTCAGTTTGTTCTCAGTTTTTAAGAGTCTCTTAAGGAAGGTGACATTTTTCTAGTAACCTATTGTTATGTGAACGTAAAATTTGATAAAATGCAAACTTTTTTTCCACACGAAAAGCAATATTCTAAGTGCTTTATTTGTAACAGATAATTTACACTTATGTGTTAGGAATTATTATCTTTGTTTGATAAAGGAAGAAACGGAGGCACAGTGAAGTCAAAAAAATTGTCCAAGTTCACAAAACTAGCAAAAGTATTATCTAGATTTGAGCTCAGGCAGTCTGATGCCAGCCAAGTCCACGATCAAAACAACATATCCTACTGTTTCTATTACTAAACACAAATTTAATTTCCCCTTGGCTCTTTTTTCTTATTATTAAAATGACATGATTTTATTTTTTTAAATAAGTTTCATTATCATCCTTTACTTTCCTATATAATATCACAATCTTTGATATTGTCAGCCAGTGTTTAACTTAACAGTGTTATCTTTCAGGATTCCACTATGGAATGATAAACTTAAGTGAAATGGTGTGTTACTTTGAAGGTTCTGGTGGATGAGCATGTTGAAAGTCTCTAGGTATAATCAGGAGTCTAATATTTGTCACTAATTTTGTAACTTTGGCCTATCACTTGATTTTAGAATTCAGAGTTTAGAATTTCAGGCCTTAAAATAAGACAAGTCAATTAAGTATAAAACTTTTGCTTCTGAATCATTGAAACTTATCCCTGTGCCTGGATCATAATCTTCGGCATAATTACCATCTGTATCACTTAATGAGCACGTCCTACATGATTTGAAAACATTGTTACATTTAATTCCCACAATCCTGGGAGTAGGTGTTCGTTTCAGTTGAGAAGACTGAAGCTTAGAAAGGGAAAAGGATCCCAAATCCCGCAAATCCCCAATCCCCAATCAGGGGTAAGGTGGTCATGGAGCATTGTTGGAACTCTAGTTTATTCAATACTGAAATTCACATACTCTCCACAACAGGATAGCTCATAAATAATTAAGGCAAATAAAATGATAACCAAATTCTCTTGACCACTGGACCAGTGTTTCTATCAGTCAGGGTCCAGTAAGAAAATAGAAATCACTTGTCAGAGACACGGAGAGAATCTAAGGGAAAGAATTATTAACTGCATATAAAGCTGTTACTTGTGTAACTAAAAGTTAAAAAAGAGAAATGTGAGAGATCATGGAGGTAGCAACTGCAGGAGGCAACGCCACTACTATGGTCAGGGGAACAAAAGGAGGCAACAAAGAGAAGATATTGGAATTATTAAAATGTAGGAAGGGGACCCCCATAGCGCTAAAACTAGGAAGTCCCGAGAGAAGGTGTTTCTTGGCTGGTGCAGGCTTTCATGGAGTGGGGAACAATGAAGATGGTTTGAGAATGTTGCAAAAGTAGTAGACTGGATCTGGCTGGAAGAAGGACCCATTCTTGCTTCCCTGAATAAAGAAGCGCTCCTCATGTGTGACGTCTACCGGGATGACACAAAACACAGGAAACAGAAGAAGCAAATCCCATATCCCTCCTGTAGCCCAACTGTCCTGATTAGTAGAACCTTACCTAGAGTGAGAGAGTAAAGCAGAAATGGTGATGGAGAGCTCAGCTCCAACCTCAGAAGGCAGAGAATAAAAGTGAATTTCGAGCTGAAATACAGTAATTTAATAACTAGCACTGTGTTAAAATTAATTATGGATGTCATCCGCACTCCCAAGTCTATAGTACTTTGGGATCCGCCCTTCATACATCCATGTCTCTGTGGGAGAAAAATCTGTGCTTAAATTTGAGTGATCTGAGATTTTTTTAAAGCTAAGCCTTTCTTTTTTCCTTCCTTTCTACTTTTTATCCCTCTGATACTTTAACTGCATCCCTTTCCATCCCAATCTTCTACCTCCATGAAATATCAAATTATGATTCATAAGAAGGAATGGAAAACAAAGTAAAACAAAGATTCAAAACAAACAAAAAAAAATGTAGGAGGGGAAAGGTGAAAAAAAAATCCCTTGTCTAGTAAGTTCAGACTTTATGATTCCATAAAACAACTTGTGTATTTGGGATAAAATATAAGGTAACTTTTGTTTTAACATTCTTAATGGAAGATAGAGAGAAAAATGTGTCACATGTATCCAGGGTCTATCTTCAATACTTCTCCCCAATACATTAAGCAGACAGCAAAATAAATTATTTGTATTGCCACAATTGTATTGGTGTCATAAATATTTTATTATTAAACTCGATTTTCTCATATAATATCCTTGTTGCTAAAATTATTTTTGCCTTTAACAATAGTACTTGACAGGTATACAATGTAGGATAAATAATCAGTGTGAAATCTTATGTTTCCTTTATGAGAACTCAGCCAATGCCAAGGCATATAGATCAAATTCGTGTCATTCTCTTAAACTGTTTCTGGAATATATTTCTGAAAACAAATGCAATCGATGCCTGTTTATTATATTCCTACCATGTGTCAAAGTTTAAGCACTGAGAATTAAAATGAGAATAAACTAAATAGCATCTAGATATGGAAGAGATTAAAGACATTACGGAAAATATTAGGTACAACTCTATGCCAATAGAGGTTAGCATCAAGATAAAACGAGAATGGAAATATTTTGCAAAGTATAAATTATAAATGATTCAAGAGGAACCTTAAAAAGCTAAACAATTGTTAATCATAAAATAACCAATATTTGTCAAAAAGTGATTTTCAAAATAGGTTGCAGGCCCACATCTTTTAACAAACATATTCTAGCTTACTTTTAATGTTGTAGAACTTTATTAAATTAAAAGATATAATTTCCAGGCTCCTGGGTGGCTCAGTTGGTTAAGCTCTGACTCTTGATTTTGGTCAGGTCATGATCTCACGGTTCCTGAGATCGAACCCCGTGTTGGGGTCTGTGCTGATAGGGTGGGGCCTGCTTGGGATTCTCTCTCTTCTCTCTCTCTCTCTCTCTCTCTCTCTGCCTCTCCCCTGCTGTGCGCTTTCTCTCTCTCTCTCTCAAAATAAAGAAATAAACTTTAAATAAAGAGAGAGAATTTTATTTGGCAAGAAAACAGTATAGAAATGTTTAAAGCAATCTCAAATTAACTCATAAATACTGCGTACATCTATTTTTTATTCTACTTATTGGAAGGGAAGCCACAGTTCCTGTTCCTTTGCCCTTCGGTATAGAAGCTTAACATTAGTTTAATGCGTCTGCTAAATCAATGCACCAGCTACCTTAAGCATGAAAGGAGTATATTTTCTGTTGACCAAGTTTAGACTAAAGAAATAGACATGAATTGACCCCACATATACCCCTTCTCTTTCTTTGAAATTGGTTTGCCCCTAGAGAGTACACTGTCTGATGTGTTGTCTGCAACAAGCTAACTAGAATATTTTCTGTGCCTTACAGCACCTGTAGTTTCCGGTACCGTCAATGACTACCTGGTGAAGTCTCATTTGGGGACACAGGTTTAGGAAACTCTAAACATTTTATAACATCTAAGACATGTCTTTCCAACTAACCTTTATTGATAACAAAGGTGGTACTTTATCAGCTTAATGTGTTTTCGCTATTAGTGCTGATATTTATGGAGCTTCATAAAAACCCAACACTTCCTAATACCTTTTTGTTGAAGCTGAAAAGTTTATTTTCACATTTTTCTGGAAGAATAAATATGCCAACTAAATATCAACTAAATCTGAGGAAAATAGAAAGGAGAATATGGCTGCTTTTCTTTATCAGATATTAAAATATATTATAAAGCTCTTATAAATAAAATGTGTTGCTACCAAATGATCAGACCTTTCACATTAGGTGGCATATCAGGTGGCTATGGATAGTTCAGAACCCTTGAAAAGCATCAGGTGGAGGATGAACACGGAAAGTTTCTATGTGCAATTTTCTTTTGCTTTTTTTAAGATCATTCTTATGCTTCATTATAAAAATATCTATTCTGAAGTCCACTTTTAAATATCACAAAATGAATTCAAGATATCAAAAGATTGTGCTTTATATTGTCAGAAGACACCCTCTTTGTTGCCCACTACTATCCCTCAGTATCATTGAGAGCAGATAATTGCAATAATATTTATATATTTTATTATTATTTAAAATTTATGTATTTAAATTCAAGTTAGTCAACATACAGTATAGTATTGGTTTCAAAAGTAGAACCCAGGGATTCATCACTTACATATAAAACCCAGTGCTCATCCCAATAAGTGTCCTCCTTAATGCCCCTCACACATTAAACCCATCCCCCCACCTTCCTCCCCTGCAGCAACCCTCAGTTTGTTCTCTGTATTTAAGAGGCTCTTCTGGTTTGCTTCCCTCTCTGTTTTTATCTTATTTTTCCTTCCATTCTTATGCTCATCTGTTGTGTTTCTTAAATTCCACGTATGAGTGAAATCATATGATATTTGCCTTTCTCTGACTGATTTATTCACTTAGCTTAATACCCTCCAGTTCCACCCATGTTGTTGCAAATGCAAGATTTCATTCTTTTCTAATGGCTGAGTAATATTCCATTGTAGATATATATGACACCTTCTTTATCCATTCATCAGTCAATGGACATTTGGCTCTTTCCATATTTTGGTCATTGTCAATAGCACGGCTATAAACATTGGGGTGCATGTACCCTTTTAAATCAGTATTTTTGTATCCTTTGGATAAATACCTAGTAGTGCAATTGCTGAGTCATAGTGAGTTCTCTTTTTCATTTTTTTGAGGAACCTCCATACTATTATCTAGAGTGGCTGCACCAGTTTGCATTCCCACCAGCAGTGCAAAAGGGTTCTCCTTTCTCCACATCCTTGCCAACATCTGTTGTTTCCTGAGTTGTTCATTGAAGCCATTTTAACAGGTGTGAGGTGACATCTCATTGTGGCTTTGATTCATATTTCCCTGATGATGACTGATGTTGGACATCTTTTCATGTGTCTGTTAGTCATCTGGATATCTTCTTTGGAAAAGTGTCTATTCATGTCTTCTGCCCATTTCTTCACTGGATTATTTGTTTTTTGGCTGTAAAATTTGACAAGTTACTTATAGATTTTGGATACTAACTCTTTATTTGATATATCATTAGCAAATATCTTCTCCCATTCCATCGGTTGCCTTTTAGCTTTGTTAATTGTTTCCTTTGTTGGGCAGAAGCTTTTTATCTTGATAATGTCCCAAAAGTTCATTTTTGTTCTTATTCCCCCTGCCTCTGTAGACATGTCTAGTAAGAAGTTGCTACAGCCAAAGTCAAAGAGGTTGCTGCCTGTTTTCTCCTGTGGGATTTTGTTGATTTCCTGTCTCACATTTAGGTCTTTCATCCATTTTGAATTTATTTTTGTGTGTGGTGTAAGAAAGTGGTCCATATTCATTCATTCTTCTGTGTGTCGCTGTCAGTTTTCCCAACACCATTTGTTGAAGGGACTGTCTTTCTTCCATTGGATACTCTTTCCTGCCTGGTCAAAGATTAGTTGGCCATATATTTGTCGGTCGATTTTTGGGTTCTCTATTCTGTTCCACTGGTCTATGTGTCAGTTTTTGTACCAGTATCATACTGCCTTGATGATTACAGTCTTATAATATATCTTGAAGCCCACAGTTGTAAGGCCTCCAGCTTTGCCTTTCATTTTCAATGTTACTTTGGCTATTCAGGGTCTTCTCTGGTTCCATACAACTTTCATGTTATCTGCTGTAATAGCAGGTCCACTTTACTAGGACCTGACTGTTTGAATTTCACTTTCCTTTAATACTGTTTATATATGCACATATCATTTACTTAGGTCCCAGTACATTAGGGACTAATTGTCACATTGAATGGGGCACACTGTTCTTAGAGGGTCCTTACCTTCAAAATTTATAAGCATAATTTCTTTTTGAATCCTGAAATCCACTTCAAGAAATGGGATATAAGCCCAAACCTATGTAAATGACATCATTCAAGCAAATTTACTCAGGATAGGGGAGTATGTTTCAGAAGAGAAAATGCTTTTTAATGAATCACGGGTATGACTAAATTGGAATAGCCAATTGAGATATCACAATAAAATAGAAAACGTACTCCTAGATTATTCAATTCAACATTTATTTATTTTTGAGACAGAGAGAGACAGAGCATGAACAGGGGAGGGTCAGAGAGAGAGAGGGAGACAGAATCAGAAACAGGCTCCAGGCTCTGAGCTGTCAGCACAGAGCCCGACGCAGGGCTTGAACTCAGGAACCGTGAGAGCATGACCTGAGCTGAAGTCGGACGCTTAACCGACTGAGCCACCCAGGCGCCCCAAGATTATTCAATTTTTAAGAACAGGTTATAGTATTGTGTTTTCTCCACCTTTTATTTAGAATTAGGATTGATGAGAATATGATTAAAATGTGACTAGATGTTGAAATCCTATAATTTGATTAAATTCTGTCTCTTGATCCTAAAATCCTATGTGCCATTTGGAAAAATAAATAAATCCTGAAGGTTTTTAACATATATTCTAAAATGTTGCAATATTGGAGTTATATATTTAATAAAATATTTATATATTTATGATGCATGCAAAATTAGCCAAAGAATAAAAGAATAAAATCTGTATAATTCAATGGACTTGTCTTAACAAATTAACCAAAAGACAATAACCAAGTGAAAGACATGACTAAATTCACTATAGTGGTATGAGTACCTAGGGAAGGTGATCATAAAATATTATTTCATAGATCTGATCTGTTGAAATAAATGCCGTTTTAGTTGGAGTGTTTATTCCTCCAAGCACATGTATTAATGGCATGAAGAAAATTAAAATATTAAGCAAAATACATTTGAATATAATGTCAATTCCCTAAGTATCTTGACTTCATGAAGAAATGGTACTTCTCTATTAACCTTATGTATTAGTCTACTCAGGCTTCTATAACAAAATACCAGAGAAGGTGGCTTAAAAAACAGAAATTTATTTCTCATAGTTGGGAAGACTGAGATCAAGAAGTCCAAAATCAAGGTTCCTGGCTTACAGATGGCTGTCTTCTTGCTGTGTCCTCACATGTTTGTTTTGTTTTTGTTTTTGTTTTTGTTTTTGTTTTTCATAACAACAGGATGGGAACTCCATCCTCATAACTAATTAGCTCCCAAAGACTCCACTTCCAAATATCATCACGTTAGGGGTTGGGGTTTCAACATATAAATTTTGAGGGAACACAATTCAGTCCATAGCACTCTCAAGTTGATTTAGTGATAAGACATTACATTATAATTTATTTGAAATCATGTGCAAGTAAAAAAAAAATGTGGGGGTGCCTGGGTGACTCGGTTGAGCGTCCAACTTTGGCTCAGGTCATGATCTCGCAGTTTGTGAGTTCAAGCTCCACATCGGGCTCTGTGCTGACAGCTCAGAGCCTGAAGCCTGCTTCAGATTCTGTGTCTCCCTCTCTTTCTGCCCCTCCCTCAATCACACTTTGTCTCTTTCTCCTTCAAAAATAAATAAACATTAAAATTTTTTTTAAAAATGTAAACTAAATGTTCATATTGTATGTTGGAATAAATACTAACTAGTTAAAATCAAACAATGTTATTATTTTGATTTATTATAAATCTGTTTTCTTTAACTCAAAAATATATCTGCCCATATTCAGCAAATCAATAAGGGATTTTTTTTCCTAACTAAAGATCTCAAAATGCATTCTCAAATTTGAAAAAAAATGGGTGTCTATTACAAATTGCTTTTATGTCATTTATTCAGAGTCAGAACAGATCTTGCATTTCTACTCTACGCAACCGCTCTCCCTTATTTTTTGAATGTATTTCTAAACATACCTTCATCCCATCCCCTACCCCTTCATGCTATAAGCTCTATCATTTAATCCAATTCTGCATAATCAGTTAATATTTTCTCCTTTACCTCTTACCAAGCCAGAAATCTAGATATTCCCCAGGAAATACTTTCTTGGGAAAAGTTGGAAAGAAGTTGTCAAGTCCCAGGGTAACTACCATGTGGAAATTCTGGAGCCTCCGCTCTCTGTCCTTTGTCAGCAGCCTTATCGAGATTATCACTGTGGTAGAGGTGTCTAGTTGACTTCCCAATCTCCATTCTCTGTTTCTTCAGTGATCAAAGAATCCACTTCTATTCCAGGTGAAGGACCAGGATTTTATTTTTATTTCATTTTACTTATTCTTCCTAATCTGATGTGGTTCATTTATTTTGTAAAATACAATTCATATGTTGTCCAACTGTCAAATTTCTATCGAGTTTCCCATTACTCGCTCTCACTTTCTCTATTAATCTCTTCATAGAAGAGAAGCCAACATTTTGTAGGCCAGCATCATCCAAGGATCACACTTTAAGTAGTACTGTACTATATGATTCCATGCCCTAGCTTCTTACAGCCCGCTGTAGTCAGTGAAGCATAAGGGATTTATAAGGTGAGACCTCAGAGAAAGTTCCTTAGGAGGGGTACAGACAGCTTTTATGTGTTCTTCTTGCCTTCGCTGTTCCCACTTCCTATCTGCAATGTAGGCCTAGTGGCTGGAGCTCCACGATACCACTGTACCTTGATAAGCTAAGTATAGTGGACACAAAGGTAGGAACCTGAGGCTCTGAAAACACTGTGAGACCCCCAGGTGTATTTTGGACTCCTAGCCCCTGGATTTGGTAAGAAGTTTCCAACTTCTTCCTTATTTAAGCCTCCGTTGTTTCTAACCTCTGGTGCTAGCTGTGAAGCATTATGTCTATTTGATGTTGACATGTACAAGAAAATGCATTTTAACAATCTGGAAGATAGATAAAATGAGTCTAGAAATTCCGCTTGAACAGAAGAGAAAATTAAGAACAGTTCAGTGAAGCTCCAAGCCCAGATTAAGAAGCCTGAGGGTATTCATCAAACTGATTAATTAATCAACAAGTCAGAACAGTAAGGAGCGTTGACTACTAACATATTCTTCATTTGGGCTAAGTAACTGGAAGCAGAACTATTTGCCTTAGATTAAATAATTGAATGTTAGCCCTGTAACTGAAGAGATAAGAATTATAGGCCACACACATTCCAGGAGAAAAGCAAACAGAAAATCCATCCAGATACCATATCTTTCTGTATCCCATAATCCCCAGATAGGATACCAAAAAAAAAGAAAAAAGAAAAAAAAAAAAAAAGGTAATTAAGACAACTAAAATGTAAAGATTAGCAGATAGTTTTGAATGACCAAACATTTGAAAAAAAAAAAAACAACTACTTGAAGGAATGGTAACAAATCAAAACAGAAACAACAACTCCCTCAAAAATCTTTTATAGAGCAAATAGAATTTAAAAATTAGAAAAAATATAATGAACTCCATACATTTCAGAGAATATCACATTAAAAAGAAGAAGAAGAAGTAGAGGGGTGCCTGCGTGGCTCAGTGGGTTAAGCGTCTGACTCTTGATTGCTGCTCAGGTCATGATCTCATAGTTTGTGGGACTGGGCTCCGTGTTGGGCTGGGTGATGAAAACATGGAGCCTGCTTGGGATTCTCTCTTCCTCTTTCTGCCCTTCCCCCACTTACACTCTCTCTCAAAATAAATAAAATTAAAAAAAATTAAAATAAAATAACTAGAGATCATGGAGTTTTGAAGTGTGATTTTGAACTAACTGAACTTCCAGTAAAATATTTTTTTCACTTATTTAATAAATATTTATTGAATGTCTGCTTCTAAGTTCCAGGTTCCATTTCAGGTAACTGTTGAGTTGTATTGTAATTGGGAACAAAACAATACAGAGCTTTGTTTTATATAACTTTATTGCATGTAGGTAGAGACACAGTGAATAAAAAATGGACTGCTACTGTCCTTTCTTTGAAACCTGTTTTAAAAAGAAAAAGAAGGAAAAGAATAAACAGAAAAGGAAACTGAATCGTCAGTGAAACTAGGAAATAAAAACAAGCACAAAATAAAATCTATGAAAACAAGGCTGTCCAATGCAGGAAAATTGAACCTGGTTCATGAAGATGTTCAAGAAAACATTTATGCCTTGCAAGGTGTCAGGAAACACACATTGGTCACAAGTAGATGGTACTTTCCACAAAGAATAGCTGTCACCCAAGGAGGAATGTGTGTCGATTTCTTATAAGCATGTCCCTGAACCTACCTAAAACCTTAGAATGGGAGAAAAAAATAGGTTGAAATTGGAAATACAATGATATGCTGTCTTTGCAAGGAGCAGGCCATCAGGATGATAGCATAAAGAGGAAAAAGTAAGTTAGAATCGGCTCTGCAGTACATTACCTTAGGTATATGAATACCATCTTGCTAAATCCAGTGGTTTGTTCTCGATCATCATTTTGGTGGCCATTTCTACTGCATTTGACAAAATAGATAATCATTCCTTGTTGAAATCCTTTCTTTCTTTAGCCGTGGTATATCAAGCACCCTTCATTTTAATCCCACTCCTTTTGTATTTCCTTCTCAGCATCCTTTTCAGTCTCCTCTTTTCCCTACTTCCTAAATAATGGGTTGTCATGTGCTTAATTCACAATTCCTTTCTTTCACTACCAATACTCCCTCCTTAAGTGATGTCATCTGGTCCTATGGTTAGTACCATCTGCATTCTGACAACCCCAGGATTTATCTGCAGCCCTAACTTTTTCCTAAGAATTTGATTAATAAGAATTCCATGCTTAATAACTCTACTAGACTGCCCAACAGTCAGTTAAAATTAAGATGCCCAATGTCCAACAATGAATTCCCAATTCTCAATACTTTCTATTCCCCCATGTCCCCTAGGGGGAAAAAATGAAAAGAGTAAGGTAAAAATAAAAGTTCCTGCTGATCCATACAATTGTTTAGGAGAAAATATAGCTGTCATTCCTGAGTCCAATCTATGTTCCATCTCCTTTCCAATAAGGAAGGATAAGTGTTGATAATATTGTTTTTTTTTTTTTTAACTCTTAGACCCAGCTATTGATGCTAATATTTGGTAGGAGTTTGAAGAGAAAAATGGTTTGGATGACTTTAAAGTATTTCCCCTAAGATATACTTCTTTACTACAAAGATTAGTAATGTATAGTCCAGAAACAGCAAAGACCATCATAACCAATTGGGTAAGTTTAATATCCCAACTCATAATATTATCATATTAGTCTCATAAACCCCTTGGTAAGACACATGGACAAAGAAAAAAAAGCACTTAGTATTATTGTCAAAACAGCATAAATTCATCTCATTTTGATCATGAGAGAATATCAGACAAATCCAAATGGAGGGACATTCTAGAAAATAACCGATAATTCTCCAAAAGTTTCAAGATCATGAAAGAAAAAAAAAAAGCTTGAGGAATTATTGAAAATTGGAGGACACGAAGAGAAATAAAAACTAAATGCAACCCTAACACCTATTAGAATGACCAATATCCAGAACACTGACACCAGCAAATGCTGGAAAGAACACGGAGCAACAGGAACTCTCATCCATTTCTGGTGGGAAGGCAAAATGGTACTGACACTTTGGAAGACAATTTGACATTTTCTTACAAAACTGAACATATGCTTATCATTTGATCCAGATGTCACACCTCTTGGTATTTACCCTCATGAATTGGTATATATATATATATATATATATATATATACACACACACACACACACCCAGTATATATATATATATATATATATATATATATATATATATACATATATATATATATATATATATAACCCAACACTTATATTTTGATAAGTGTTCAAGTCATGAAATCTTATGTTATATGTTTCAAACATGAAAACATCATGTTTTCAATTTGTGTGGACATAAAATGTATCTTTTATGTTTATAGTAGATGTTTCATGTTTAGAGATGTTTATGGTAGCTGTATTCATAATTGCTCAAACATGGAAGTAACCAAGATGTCTTTCAGTAAGTGAATGGATTAATAAACTGGTGTATCTAGACAATGGAATGTTATTTATCACTAAAAAGAAATGAGCTATCAAACTATGAAAAAACAAAGAAGAAACTTAAATGCATTTCATTAAGTGTGAAAGGTCAATCTGGAAAAGTGACATAATGTGGGATTCCAACAGTCCTTTGCCTTTGGAAAAGGCAAAACTATGGAGATAGCAAAAAGATTAATGGTTTCCAGGGGTTAAGGAGGAAGAAGGCATGAATAGAGCATAGAGAATTTTTAGGACCATGAAACTATTTGATAATACATGTCACTTACATTTGTCAAACCCATAGAATGTACAACACTAAGAGTGAACCTTAGTGTAAACTCTGGACTTTGGGTGATAATGATGTGTCAGTGTAGGTTCATGGACTATAACAAATGTACTACTCTAATAAGAAATGTTGATAATAGGGGAGGTTATCCATGTGTGGGGATGGGGGCATATTAAAACACTGTATTTTCCACATAATTTTTTGTGACCTAAAATTGCTCTAAAAATAAAGTTTCTCATAAATATGGAGAACAAACTGAGGGTTACTGGAGGGTTGTGGGAGGGGGGGATGGGCTAAATGGGTAAGGGGCACTAAGGAATCTACTCCTGAAATCATTGTTGCACTATATGATAACTAATTTGATGTAAATTTAAAAAAAAATTAAAAAATAAAGTTTCTTAATTAAAAAGTAGGTAAATGTAACGCAGTATCCTAGATAGTCTTCTAGAACAGAAAATGGACATTAGTAGAGAAACCAGTAAAATTTGAATAAAGAATGTTAATTTCCTGGTTTGACAATATCCTGTTAGTAAGGTGTTAACATTAGTGGATGCTGGGTGAGGAGTAAATAGAAACTCTCTATCCAATGTTTGCAACATTTCTGTAAGTTTCAAATTAGTTCAAAATAAAAGCTTTCCAAAATATGGACATACTGATATGGAAGATTTGTGTGGTCTGTGAAGAACTAAACGCCACACTTTTTAAATGTTAGCTTTCTCTGGAACTTGTTTTAAACTTATAAGATAAACTTATCTGATGAAAGAATTAAACTTATAAGATAAACTTATCTGATGAAAGAATTAAAACTTGCTGCATACGATATCCTTGTTTACTGACTCCTGAGAGGGCACAGTTTTCATTTCATGGTAGAAAGGAAGTAGAAACATGAGGAAAGTTCATGCTTTCTGGGTAGGAAATTGACCAAGGTTCAAATAAGGGCCAGCGACTGGGCTTTCCGCAGGTCCAACCCTATGGTAATGTTCTACTGCATTTCCCTATTACCAAATTTCCCTGTACAAATTATATCTTATCTGTGTCTGGGCTTTCCAGAGACCCTGTAGTCAGAAACATCCCTAATTTCAGCCTAACTGGCCTTCTGATAAATTGGCAAGACTGGAAACTTTTCCTTTCATAGGTGTGAAACATTCTGGTGTCTGAAGCTTCAAATAAAGTACATGCAACTCCCCATTTCCCATCCTTATTCTGAAAATCGAATAAGGGAGTGGACTTCTTGCTTCAGACTAAATGAGAAGAATTGAAGTCCCCCAACCCCATTGCCCTCCCATCCAAGCTCTCAGTAACCAGCCCCTCTTTCATGGACAAAGCTCAAATATGAAAGAATTTTAAAGAAAATGCAAAAGATCTTTTAAAAAATAATATCCAATGTACATCTGAATTCAATAGATGGGTGATGGGTATTAAAGAGGGCACCTGTTATGATGAACCCTGGGTGTTGTATGTAAGTGATCACTAAAGTTTACTTCTTTTTAATTTTTTTGATGTTTATTTATTATTGAGAGACAGAGACAGCGCATGAGCAAGGGAGGGGCAGAGAGAGAGGGAGACACATACTCTGAAGCAGGCTTCAGGCTCTGAGCTGTCAGTACAGAATCCAATGCTGGGCTCCAACTCAGGAACCACGGGATCATGACCTGAGCCGAAGTCGGAGGCTCAACTGACTGAGCCACCCAGGGGCCCCACTAAATTTTACTTCTGAGACCAATGTTGCACGCATATTAGCTAACTGAAATTTAACTTAAAATCATTTAAAAATAAAATAAATTCAATAGTGAAAGTGGACTGAAAAATTATTCATTTCGGGCCCATCCATTGGCAATCATTTTATCAATTCATTTTTCCAAATAAGTAAATCCCAGATGATCATTTTCTACAGTTTTACACCAACATGTAGATTTTTTTAAAACATTAATATAAAACACACTAGTTTCCAAAGAGAGTTCAGAAGAATATACACATACACATATACATTTGCGCATATATATACATATGTATACATAAATACGTATATGATTTTTAAACCAAAAATAAACAGTCCAATAGTCCTTATGATGACAAAGGCTATCCATGCTGTGGGAGAATACAAAATTATCTAGAAAAAGTGTACAGAATTATAAAGAATAAGGTTTCTACTAAATCAATGCTAACCAGAGATGTCATTATTTATGAAATCACAAGTGAACAAAGAGCAGACCTAACACGATTTGAAGATAAAAATGCTCTAAATTCAGGTATCTTTTCTTTTCTCTTTTCTTCTTCTCTTTTCTTTTCTTTTCTTTTCTTTTCCTTCTCTTTCTTTCTTTCTTTCTTTCTTTCTTATTCTCTCAGGATTCTCTCCTGGGTATATATAAAAGAGAATATATATATATATGTGTGTGTGTGTGTGTGTGTGTGTGTGTGTGTGTATATATATATATATATATATATATGCCCTGCCCGTTCCAGAGGATGAGGGTGGAAAACAGCCACCTGAGTAAAAGGCAGTTTTCACACTTTGGCTATTAGCTGAGAAGAAATTTCCTTGGGGATATTTGTATGCATTTGCCACTAAATTAGGTGTCGTGGGGCTTTTCATGTCTAAACAGTGTTAAGCTGAAACAGTGTTCAAGGGTAAAATTTAGACTTATCAATTTGAAGATTCTTTCTTGAAGACGTAGTCCAATCTATACTTTGCATTTCGTAAAACACTGCTTGAAGTGGAAATCAATTCTTAAGTTAATTTAAACTTAAAGTTGTTTGAGTACCCAAAAGTCTCAGAGGTTTTTAAAGCATTTCGTTATAAGATTCCATTAGGGACAAAAATATACTTATGAAACACAAAGGTTACATATTGAATTTATATATGTCATAAATAAAGCATACTCTGCACATAATATAGAGATGGGAGTAAAATTTAACCAGGCTTTCACCGGTAATGTCATATCAGTCAGCTATTTGATTAAAGAAATGGAATATTAATAAATTACTGCAAGCTGCCAGAATGCTTGTCAACCTCCCTACCTCTATCTCCTTTCTGTCCTCTGAGAATTGTTCACACTTTTCAAATTGTATTTTCCAAAATCAAACCCAAATTTTTTGGTTTTTATTTATTTATTTTGAAAGACAGAGAGGAAGGGGGAGAGAGAGAGACAGAGACAGAGAGACAGAGAGAGAATCCCAAGCAAGCTCCATACTGTCAGCACAGAACACACAGTGCTCGAACCCATTAACTGTGAGATCATGACCTGAGCTGAAACCAAAGGTCGGAAGCTTAACCAGCTGAGCCACCCAATTGCCCCAAACCCAATTTTTAAAAACACATAACAAAGAAATATATAAATGGCAACCGGAGCTCATTTTGGTAATGTTCTTCCACCCTTAGTCTCCCATAAAAGAGAATTTATTTTAAACTTTAGGGGAATTTTATGAAATGTGAGGAAAGAAAGTGCAGTTCCTTCAAGAGAAACTGTACCTTGAAAGTAGAAAGTATCTATCTCTCTCGCTCATGGTCTCATGCTTCCTCTCTACTTCAAGGTCATTTTCTCTAATTCTAGCTACCTTTCTAAAAAAAAAAATTAATGTTAATTTATTTTTGAGAGAGAGAAAGAGAGAGACAGAGAGAGAGAGACAGAGCATGAGTGGGGGAGGGACAGAGAGAGAGAAGGAGACAGAGAATCCAAAGCAGGCTCCAGGCTCTGAGCTGTCAGCAAAGAACCTGATGTGGGACTCGAACCCACAATGATGAGATCATGACCTGAGCCAAAGTTGGACACTTAACCGACTGAACCACCCAGGAGGCCCATTTTTAAATTTTTTAAAAATGTTTATTTATTTTTTGAGAGAGAGACAGAGCATGAGTGGGGAAGGGGCAGAGAGAAAGGGAGACACAGAATCCGAAGCAGGCTCCAGGCTCTAAGCTGTCAGCACAGAACCCAGGAAATTCTATCTTTCTGATTGGTGGGTTTCCAATGGTTCAAACCCAGATTCTTCATCTTCACAGCACCTACTGAGGAGCTTGACAATATTCTTTATTCTCTGACACCTGATTTCATATTCCTAGGGAGAAAATCCAATGTTCCTACATTGACTCAATTCCTTAACCAAAAGTGGAAGATTCTGAAGGGTACACAGAATCACAAAAGTTTCATGCCTCAAAAAATAAAGAAGGGGAAAACACTATCTAACTCAAATTCATTAAATTAAAAAAAAAATTGTAAAGCATTGTCTTTAATTAACATAAATGCCCAAAGCATCAACAAATTAAGTCCAGAAATATATATATATATATATATATATAGAGAGAGAGAGAGAGAGAGAGCATAAATATATATATGTAGATAGATATATAGATAGCATATCATGTCCAAAACTGGGGTTTATCTCAGGAGTTGAGAGTTGTTTTAATATTTACAACCAATCAGTGCAATTCATTACATTAATAGAATAAAGAACAAAAGTATATAATCATCTCAATAGGTGGGGGAAAAGGTTTGGCAAAATTTAGTGCCCATTGATTATTTCTTTTAAAATAAAACTAAAACTATATCTGCAATATGATAAAGGATATTTAGAAAAACATACTGCCAATGTAATATGTAATGGTAAGATATTGACTTTTCTCTTTAAGATAGAAAATGGAGTATGGATGGATGCCTAATCTCACTTCGCATTCAAGATTAAGCTAATGATCCAAATGCAATTAGGTAACAAAAACTAAAATAGGAATTATAAATATTAGAAGGAAAAAAATAAAAACTACTCGTAGTGGATAATTTTATGTGTCCTTTTGGCTGGGTCATGGGGCCCAGATATTTAGTCAAATGTTTTTCTGGGTATTTCTGTGAAGGTGGTTTTAGATGAGATTAACATTTGAATCAGTGGACTTTGAGTAAAGCAAATTGTCCTTTATAATGTGGATGGGCCTCATCCAATCAGTTGAAGGCCTTAATAAAGACCAGCCTCTCTTAAGCAAAAAGAAATTCTGCCAGCTGACCAGTTTATACCTTGAACTGCAGCTCTTCCCTGAATCTCCATCTGCTGATCTACCTCATCCGATTTTGTACTTGCCAAGCCTCAGCCACCATGTGAAAAAATTCCTTAAAACGAATCTCTCTTAATGTATAAACACCCATCTTGTGGGTTCTGTTTCTCTGGAGAATTGTAGTTAATACGGGTGTTTATACAACAGAAATAAAACTCTGTGTCTAAAAAAGAATGCACAAAACTTTTTTGAGTAGCTTTATTTTGAAAAGCCCCAAACTAGAAACAATACATAACTCCACTAAACTGGAAACAACATATAACTCCAACAACAAGAGGATGGATAATGAAAAGTAGATCAGATGTCACGGATTACTTTCAAAAATATCGGATGAGAGAATCCATACACAAAAGAGTACATTCTGTAGATCCCATTTAATGAACTTCAAGCACAGGAAATGTTAATTTACAGTGATTGAAATGAGAACAGTTGGTTGTCTGCGGGAGCAGAGAGAAGGTGCGCAGGACGCGTAGGAGAAACGAGATTTCTACGTGAAATATTTAAGGTTTATGCATTTCACATTATGAACTTTCATTTCATTTAAATAAAAAAGTAAAGACATATGTAAGTAAATGTCTCAATAAACAAACAAACAAGCAAACAAATAAGTAATATGGGAGCGGGGTGAAATTTTAAATTATGTGATCGGGTCTGGAAAGACCTCAGTAAGAAAGTGACTTTTTTTTTTTTTTTAATTTACATCCAAATTAGCATACAGTGACTTTTGACAAAGACTTAATGGGCAGAATCAGTGAGCCATGAGGCTCTCTCAAAAAAAGTGTTCTGGTGGAGAGAACAAGTACAAATATGGCAAGGCAGGAATTTGCCTGGCATGTGGGAGGAAGAACGAGGAGACTGGGTGGCCTTGGAAGAGCTAGTGAGTGCACTGGTCACTGTAAGCCCTTGTAAGTTATTTTTCGGGTTTTGCCTTTTATTTTGAGTTTCATGGGGGAGTCCCTGCGGTGCTTTAGGGTAAGACTCACATAGTGCACTCACGTGATGAAAGATAGCTTTGTAAAGACCCTTTGCATTTCGAAAAATTCTTTTCACTTTGGCATACATAAAATTAAACAAGAATTCATACATTTGGTGATCTAAATGATGAGCTTTAGTCGAGTCCAACCTCCTTTATCATAGCACCTACTCGGCAAGCATTAAGGTGGAAACAATTAAAAATATTACTGTAATTCTGCAATTCTGTCACCATTCTTATCAATATTTTTAAACAATATCACGTAAAAAGAAAGTAATGTTATCCTAAAACCCTCACAAGCCCAGATGGTAAGCAGCATAGAAGCTTATTTTGTAAATTGCAAAATCCTCAGTAACATGAATGAGATTTGCATCTGTGCATTTGTCTTGTAGGTACAGATGCAAGTGTTGGGCCAATATAAGCAAAGGAAGTTTCAATTCTTAACGTTGCCCATTGGTCTTCAGTCTTTCCAAACAGCATGTAACTAAAATTTGATTCTTTTGGTAAGCTTGGGAATGAAATAGTTCCCAGATACGCGTTTATTTGCAGACTTAGGGACTTTTCAACTCAGTGTGTATAATGCTGAATAATGGCCCCTGCCAGATATCTGCATCCGAATCTGCATCGGAAACTATAAAAATTTGTGTGATTGAGTTAATGATCTTGAGATGGAGATATTATGCTGGATTTTTTGGCGGGGGGGGGGGGGGGTGGTCCAGGAAAGAGATCAGAGAAGGCACAGAATTCAATGATGGAAGCAGAATGAGATTTGCAGGTGCTATGCCACTGGCTCTGAAGATGGAGGAAGGGGCCATATGCCACAAAAGGTAAACAAAGAATCTGGGAAAGAGAATTCGAAAGGATACACTCTTCACATATCCTCCAGAAAGAGCCCTCTCTGCTGACTCCTTGACTTTGGTCCAATAAAACTGATTGCAGATTCCTGACCTTCAGAACTGTAAGAGAATAAATTCGTGTTGTTCTAAGTCAGTACGTTCATGGCAATTTGTTACAGCAACAAAAGGAAACTAATAAATCCACACTGTGAAATAGATATCTACAACTTTTTTTATAGTGTACATCAACAGCTATCAACGAAAAATTGCACCAGATTAAACAAGCGAGGACAACTTAATTAAAGACTATTGTAATAGTGGTCAAAACTGTTTGAATCGGGGATAGAAGCAAAACTCAATTCCACTAAAACAAAAGTCAGGAGAGTTTCTCAGCAATGGGGTGAGTTAGTAAAAACGTGTTGGTCAATGTGCTTAGACTATGTATGTTTACTAATTGGCTTATACTGAAGTTAATATTCTACCCTCCCAAAGATGCTGGGAGACAGTAGCCCTATCTTTCTTGATTAGTTGTATCTCAAAAGGATGGCTCTCAGAATCTTGAGAAAGACATTCCTGGGTTGTAATCTTGGCAAGAAGCTGGAGGAAGATTTAAATATCAAAGTGTCAGAGAAAGAATTTATAATTGTGAGTTCTCTAAAGTACATGCTCTCAGAAAAAGGATAGTGACCTATAATCAGGAAAAAAGCCTATCTAAAACAGTCAAGTTGAGCAGAACATGAGAGCCATCTTGGTCAATTCCTACTAAAAAAATGCTTAGTCAAGGCCAAACCAGATATTTATCTCAGTAGAATTTACCACATATACTAATCATATGTATTCATCCTTTATATTGAAAATCTGGAACTTTTGAAAATTAGGGTAATGCATGAATACTTGCCCATTAACAACCACAAAAAAAATCATTTTAAAGAAATAAATTGAATGTGCCACTTTAAAGTCTTAAAACATATATAGAAATCATTTCTGATGGGATGTGCTTTTTGTTGTTTGAGCTATTAGGAAGCAGAACTATTTTACAGTTCTGAAATTATTTTATGACTATGTTCTCTCTTAAAACAGAAGAGACCTGGGAGTAAGAGAGATGTAAAAAGGCTATGCACAATTAGAAAGAAATGAAAACAAAAGCTTAAATTAAAATACTAGCCGAAAAATATCGATGCTTTTTAGAATAATCCTCAAGTGTGCATATTAATTATCCCAATATTTGTTGAACCAATATTGTGACCCTAAGGAAATAAAATTATAGATAAAAAGTACATGTCCTTAAAATATACACAAACCAACATATGAAAATAAGCAAATTGCAAGATAGCCTGATAAGTGACATTTCAGAGATAAGAGTGAGACAACTGTGGGTCACAAAAAATAAAATATCTAGTTCTGCCTCAAGGAATGAAGTAACATTTCACTAAGGAAGTAATATTGGAACTGATTCTTAAAGATGAATAAAAAAACACAAGGTGGAAAGAGGATGGGAAAGCCTTTTCAGGGGAACTAGCTTGTAATGATTCTTAAGATAGAATTAAAGAGCCTTACTTGTCAAGATTATGGAGAGTTCACTTTTGCAAAAGGAAGGCTTTGTTAACAGATAATAGAGATAAAATCAGCGGAAGTAGTTGCAAAAGCAATGGTGGTGAGAGAAGTAAGGATACAAATTGAATATATTAGAATAGAAACAATAGAATAGCTACCTTTTCCTGAGTGCTACTATGATGTTCTAAGGGCTTTCAACTCTTTATCATATTTAGTCATTTGATATATGAAGAAGATTTTATGTCTGTTTTACTGATGAGGAGCCCAAGGTTTAGAGGAGATAGAGAATGGTTTAAAAGACTGAAAAAGCATGTGTGCTGTAAGAAATGTATAGAGGAATCCTTAGTAACATGATACAAATCAGAGATCAATAGCATCGTGTTTATTTTATTTTTATAAGAAAGAGGAGTGATTGGGTCAGTTTTATCTTCTGATAAAACAGTTTCATGGCAATATAGAAGGTAAGACTGGAGAGTCGGCAATGAAAGGAAACTGAGAGACTCCTGGCGAAGTAGCCAGTACAGTGACCTAATTAATAGTTTGCGTGAAAGCTTATATGATTCTTAAGATGAGTTTCAAGTATTATCTATCTTTGGAATCTCAGAACCTCAGCCCAAAGCCAGGCAATGACATTCGATACATGTTTTGCTGAGTTTAACAGAAATGAATAAATGGACTAAAACAACAGAACATCTGGAGAAGAAGGGAAACTAGTATAACACATAATATAACTAGTATAACACATAACATAAATTATTGTTGACTGCCTACTAGGTGGCTCATGCTTACATTAAAAAAATGTTTTAATCATCAGAGAAATCTTTTAAGATTATTAAGTAATCTTGGAGATGATAAAACTAAGCCTCATTATTCATTGAAGGAAAGAATCATCCACCAAATCCACAGTGTCTATAGGCTTGTTGAGGATGGCCTCTGCCAGCTGGGATTGTTCACATGACAGTGGCATCATTTTAAAAGAAAGAGCATAAAAAGTGCAAGGACTCTTGATACTATTCCAGAGCCAGCACATTGTCATTTCTACCAAATTTTGTTGCAAAGAAGTCAACATAGCAGCCAAATTCACAGGAAGGGGGTAATAGGTTCTATCTCTTGATGGGAGAATCTGCAGTTTCATTTGAAAGGGTCTAAATAGAGAAATAAGTGAATATTTGGGGACATTTTTGAAATCAATTGACCAAAATGAGTGAGTCTTAAAGTTCCTCTTTTGGCCCTTGTAGCTCTACAGGGTTAAAAGTAAACGGAAGTAGAAGACTGAGTATCAGAGTATGATTTTATGTTTAAGGCAAAGTTGGTCTAAAAGTAGTTTTTGAGGCAAAGTTGATCAAAATCTAGGCTCCTACTTATAGGATCCCAAGAACTTCTGTGGGTGGCACCTTATACCAAGATAAGATCTGTTGGGGACCTCTACAATGATACCTAGAAATTTCTGCAATGATAGAGAAATAAATCCACCCAATTTCTCTGCTACCTTACTATGATTAAGTTACATACCAAAATGTGGCCAACAAAAGTAACTCCCTACAGCTTCCTCCGGTTTCAAACATTTGCTACAAGTTTCTCCTTGGTACAGCCATGACACAGGACCAAATCTGATGAAAATAAGTCTTCTTTATTTTTCATTTACTCATTCATCTATCTGTTCAACAATGTGTGGATAATAAAATTCAGCAACGAGGAGTTACCTTAGCTTTATGCCATCTAAGTGAGAAGAAGAATGACATTTATGAATCGGGCTGATCACTGTTCAGACATGTGCCCAAAATCTGATACTCAACTTTTATATTGATTATAGTTAGTTTTCAGTTTCCTGGCGACAGCGTGAAGGCAGTAACTCTGACAGTGCAATAAAGAGTACAGTCAGAATAAAGAAGCATTTTTTAGGAATGGTTCGTTGAGAATATTATACACACTAGAGAAAAAGCCCATAAGAGACATAATGTGAAAGAAGTCAAAATCTGCATAAAGTGCGTATTTGGTGGTTCTAGTGAAGACCAAGAGAGTCATCACCAAGAGGAGGAAGCATTAGTATTCAAAAGAAGAAACAACACATTTTTAAAGAGATAAAAAAAAAAGTAACAAAACTTGCATCAGGATCTACAGAAAGTTTTATAAAAGAAAAAAAAAGGAGGGTTTACTTGAAATAGGTTATCACTGATGCCTATAAACTCAGTAGTGCAGGTAATGAGCTCATTTTCTGATAAGTGCGATTTGGGAAGAAACAAAGAGGGGTTTGGGTACAGGCAATACGAAAATTTCAAAACAGATTTGTTTGGGGACAGAAAAAAGCCAAGCCAGTGGGCACTGGGGAGCAGTTGAGTCTGGTCAGCATGACTCCTCTGGATCTAGCGAGCTCTCAGCACAGCTGGCTCATCAATAGTGCTAAGCAGTGTCCCCAAACAAGGGTCAAAACAGTTTAGATAACTGCGTAGAAATTTTCTTTTCAGGTAAAATCACTGAAAACACTCTGAGTGTGTTATCATTCAATGTTGCATAAAAGTATCCTGATACTTTACAGTATAAGTGCATTATGAACACTTTTATTAGTTCTCTTTCTCCCAGCTTGCCTGCAGGTTCCAGTGTGCAAATAACTCTCAGTTAGTTCTATGAAAGTGCATTAAGTCTTTGAGGTTTAATGCGCTAGGGTGGCATTCAGTTCCTCAGAGTAGTCATTTACTAAATAGTAGGGTGGGATGCGTTCTTCCTTATCCAAAGAAGTGAACTAGAGCA
The DNA here is from genome assembly GCF_018350175.1 of Felis catus. Classification (NCBI taxonomy): domain Eukaryota; kingdom Metazoa; phylum Chordata; class Mammalia; order Carnivora; family Felidae; genus Felis; species Felis catus. The sequence continues at coordinate 26,195,088 of NC_058378.1, read as the reverse complement.
AAGAATTAAGGGTCACGTCCATATTCAGAAAGCTTAATATAGAACTGCAGCATCCGAGCTAGTGAACATAGGGCAAGAGCACTACATAAAAAAGAAAAGTGAGTTTCCCTTTGATAATATATTATTTCCAATTGGCTAATAAAAAGGAAAATGGCATATAAAAAGCATGCAATTTTTCTAATTAGATCAGCATGATCTCTGCAGTCTTCTCCAAAAGTATTCAATACTTTGGGCTATTTAAATCCATTTAAGCTTGTTTTGAAAGGAACTAAAGGGAAAACATACTTTCAATGGTGTATATAGCTTTCTTTTTATCTAGGACAAAGGAATTCTCTCCTACTTATGGAGCATCTTGTCTACAAGCAACAGGGATTTATTTTGCATCAGTTTAAGCTGTCCTATCTGCCAAAATGATACATGTTCAATGACTTTTAAAACCACTCGAACATCTCCATTCAATCGTGCTCCCCCCACCAGGCTTTTAGAAAAGCAGGAAAATTGTTTTAATATTTTGAAAGGCATCCATTAGGATGACTCTGTTTAAAACACTAAGTGGCTTAATGGTATTTTCAATGCTACACAAAATATTCTAACCATGAAAAAAATTCAGCTAACTACCAATATATAGGAGCTCATTAACTTTAAAAGCTATGAACTGCATATAGGAATCTAGTGTAGCAGCTAGGAAATGTCTGAGTAGTTAGTACATATTCCTTTATTTATTTATTTTTAATTTAAATGTAAATTTAATAGAACACAATATTCTAAGCACCTAATTGAAAGATAATTTTATTGGAATAAGGAGAGTATATGAAACAGAACTGAACTGTTAAAAGTTTCAGCACAGATGTAATATAAAACCTTTGTGCAAACTTACTATGTTAAATTGCTTTGAGGTGCTAAATTAAGCATACACTAGTCAGGTTTATAGGGGGATATTGTTGGGTAAGGTGAAATTTCCACAAGGGATGTTACAAGTAGATGTGGCTTTGAATGTGTAGGTTCCAGAGATGTTGTTTCTGTCAATCCCCCAAAGAGGCTAAAGCACAAATAACAACACGAGGGATCTGTAATGGGAGCATAGATTGGACTCAGAGGAAGTAACTTCCTAAAATCTGGCTCTTTTTGATCGTAAAGCTTTCTAAGAAGAGAATATTTTCTAAGATACTTATTTACTTTGAAAGATAAATAACGTAAGTATGCTACTTGTCTTGACTTGTTTCTCCCAAAGATACTGATGCCTTTACATCAAACAATGCTAATAACAAATTCTATTCACAGGTAGTATTTTAAAAAAGAAAGCTTTGATCTAGCTTTTGAGTAGAATTATAAGTACATCAGACTACCAAATTGCATACATTTATTTTAAGGTCATCAAAATCATATATATTCAATTTACACGCTCATACGTTTGAAAACAGATGCTGAGAAATCCACAAGGGAAAACAAAGCAAAACAGAACAGAACATTTACATAGTTTCCGTTTGTCATTTCAGTGCAGAAAAAAAGCAATAATCACAGCTTTTGGAAGTAAAGTATTGTTAGTGTTGATTGTTCTGTGTTAGTTTCATATAAAGCAAAGAAAAACTCATTTCAATAAATAGTATTCAAAAACTGATTTATGAGAAAATTTCAGCTTTTAGATTGACATTTTTACTTAGGCTGCTACATCTTACATCAGGACAAATGAACAGTTTAAAATGGAGATTCTTTTCAAATAAAAATTTAAAAAATAAAATAAAATGGAGATTCTTTCCATTATCATAAATCTGTGAGACCGTATACATCAACTATAGTGTGAGTGAATAGCCCAAAAGAAAAAGAAGCAGCAAAGCCTAAGGGTACAATACTGAAAATAAAGTGCTCAAGAAAGGAAAATTTATTGTTAGCATTGAAGTCCCAATATAGGTTGAATAAAAGCACTAAATGAAGTTTTCTTCTATTTTCAGTAACCATTCTGTTTTCTTCTTCCTTTCTTGGAATTATAAGCAACGTGGAATAGTAAGTGTTCATGGCAACAAGTCTAGACTCAATGAGTTATGCAATTAAGATCTGAAAACCCCTGAAGATTCAAGAATTGAAATGGTGGGAACAAGTGTCTAAAGGCTGGAATTGGTCCCTAATCAATGTCAATTCATAAATTCAAATCATGTCCAAATACAGTTTTGAAAATTGTAATCTTTCCACATGGTAATCCAATGTACATATTGACCATTTAATCCTGATAATCAATGCTGTTATGGTAACAACTGTTGAGTAAGCCATAATTACAGAAATACATTTTGGTCAAGACATTAAACATACAAATGTAAGGAATGCCTGGGTGTCATAGCCATTTAAGCGTCCAACTCTTGATTTCAGCTCAGGTCATGATTTTGCAGTTTGTGACATTGAGCCCCACATCAGGCTCTGCGCTAACAGCAAGGAGCCTGCTTGATATTCTCTCTCCTCTTCTCTCTCTGCCCTGCCCCACCTTGTTTACATGCACATGCACACACACACACACTCTCTCTCTCTCTCTGTCAAAAATAAACAAACATTTAAAAAACATACAAATATTAAACACAAATATTTCTCATCTGTTGCAAAAATGATGGTGAGGGGAAATGAGAAAGGAAGTGCTTTCACAGGAGGTGCTATGCCATCCGGTGTTGGGATATCTACTTTTATCCAGGACAAGGACCAAATAGGGTATTTTTACAAAAAGAACAAAAGAGCAGAGGCTTGCATCAATGTCTAATGCTGTTTGTGATGTTGTACTATAGTTTTGCAAAATGTTACCGCTGGAGAAAATTGGCCAATGGGTACAGAGCTCTCTCTGTATTATCTTCACAACTTCATCTAAATCTTGAATTCTCCAGGAGCACCTGGGTGGCTCAGTTGGTTAAGCATTCAACTTCAGCTCAGGTCATGATCTCACAGCTCATGAGTTTGAGCCCCACATTGGGCGCTGTGCTGACAGTTCAGAGCCTGGAGCCTGCTTTGGATTCTGTGTCTCCCTCTCTCTCTCTGCCCCTCCGCCACTTGCGCTTCTCTTTCTCTCTCTCTCTCTCTCTCTCTCTCTCTCTCTCTCAAAAATAAACACTCTCTCTCTCAAAAATAAACACTATTTTTTTAAATCTTGAATTCCCTAATGAAAATTTAAATAAAAATGTAAGTTTTCCTGAAAATGGAGTTCACCACAGTGCATCAAAGAAAATGCTGACGGGGCAAAGAATACAGCGATAAGTCAAAAAATATCTGAAAATCTAGAGGAAAAATCTGCTACATGGCTACTTTGAAATCTAGTATATTATTAGATGGAAAATAATGAATCCATATCACTTTTATATTCCATATACAAAAATAAACTCAGAGTGAATAAAAACCTAAATGTGAAGCATGGAATGATAAAACTCCTAGAAGAAAACATAGGCAATAATTTCTTTGACATCAGCCACAGAAACATTTTCCTACCTATCCTCAGGCAAGGGAAACAAAAGCAAACATGTAAGTGATGAATCACTGGGTTCTACTCCTGAAACCAACACTTCACTGTATGCTAACTAACTTGAATTTAAATAAATAAATTTTAAAAATGAACTATTAAGACTTCATCGAGATAAAAATCCTCTCCACAGCAAAAGAAACTGTCAACAAAACAAAAAGGCAACCTATCGAATGGTAGAAGATACTTGCAAATGATAAGGGATAGTATCCAAAATATATAAAGAACTTACATAACTCCACACCAAAAACCCACAAATAATCTAATTAAAAAGAGTACCTAAATAGACACTTTTTGCAAAGAAGACATAGGTGTCCAACAGACACATGAAAAGATGCTCAACATCACTCATCATCAGGGAAACACAAATCAAAACAGCAATGAGATATCACCTTACACCTTTAAGAATGGCTAGAATCAACTAACAAGGGTTGGTGAGAATCTAGAGAAAAAGGAAACCTCATGCAATATGGGTGGAAATGTAAATTGATGCAGCCACTGGAAAAGAGTACAGAAGTTCCTCAAAAATTAAAAATAGAAGAACCACATGATCCAATAATTCCACTAATGCGTATTTACCCAAAGAAAACAAAAACACAAATATGAAAACATATATGCACCGCTATGTTTACAGCAGCAATTTTAACAACAGCCAAGATATGGAAGCAGCCCAAGTGTCGACTGATAGAAGAATGGATAAAGAAGTGGTAATATATGTATACAATGAAATATTACTCAGCCATAAAAAAGGATGGAAACTTGCCATTTATGACAACATGGATGGACCTAGAAGGTATTATGCTAAGTGAAATAAACCAAAAAAATACAAATACCATATGATTTCACTTATATGTAGAATCTAAAAAACAAACAATTGAATAAGCCAACCAACCAAACAAACAGAAAGCGGAAACAGACCCATAAATACCGGGAAAAAACTGATGGCTGCCAGGGGGGAGAGGGTAGAGTGATGGACAAAATGGGTGAAGTGGAGTGAGAGATACAGGATCCCAGTTATAGACTAAGTCTCGGGGTTGAAAAAATGTTAGCATAGGGAATACAGTCAATGGCACTGTAATAGCATTGTATGATGACAGATTGTAGCCACACATGTGGTGAGCATAGCATAATGTATAGACTTATAGAATCATTATGTTGTACATCTGAGATGAATGTAACATTATGTGCCAAGTACAGTTCAATAAAAAACATGTATAGCATATTAATAGTAAATTTGTGGTGTGGTAAGGACAACAGGTCAAGAAACATTCCCATTGAAAAGATATTTTGTTATTCATGGTTCCCAAGAAGAAGCACCCAATGCCATGGTTTGGATGGGATGGGGAGACATGAAGAAGCACTGAGGTCCATCAGGAGGGAGGGAGAGTGGGATGGATCTTAGACAAGAGTTTTTTGGTTTTTTTTTTTTTTTTTTGTAATTTCCTTGGAAGGAATGGATACTGCAGGTTACACAGATTTAGGATTGGCTAGCCTGAATAATTGCAGCAGGCTCTGGGACATAGTGGCTATCCCTAGTTGTCTGGTACCTGGCCCTGGGGTAACTAGGAGAGGTGGATAGTGGCCCTGGGAAAGCCCAGTAAAGGAAGTGGTTGCTATATGGGTTCCAGACTGATTGGTTTGTACCTGAAAAGCACACCTCTTGGAGGATTCCCTCTGAGGAAACAGGGGGTGAGGTGAGAGGCAAGAGGGCAAGGCAAAGTGGCTCAGTTATACTATCGAGGTGTCTGGAACAAGAAATATCCAGCATACACACGTAGGGCAGATGTTAAAACATCAAATTTATAAAAGCTCGAAACACTGTTAATGTAACATCTCAGTACAGAAACAAAAGTTTTCCCAGAAGCATATGATGTAGGCAGCCAGCATGTGCCCGCCAACATAATAGAGGGAGGCAGATTCGTTTAAAATGATTTGATCATTTCTGTATTTTGAGCAGAAATGTGAGGCATTCAAAGAGGCAAAATTTAGGTAGTTTTACTAATAGTTGCAGAACACTTGGCTGAATGTATTCATTTACGTGAATTTGTCCAGGTAATTGGTCTGTGGATGAATAATGTGAGGTTTATTTCCATCACATCACTTACAAATTAGTATTCTTTTATTTGCCTGATTTACAGAAAAATATGTATATAATATATTTAGAAATTCAATGAACCTAAAAGAATTATTAATGCAAATATTAAATGTGGTGGGGATAGAAGGCATCGTGAAGGAGAAGGCTGAGCTGCATAACCCATTAGCGTCACCCAAGCACAGATGCTTCATTCCTCCGGTAGCATGTTTATGAGCCTTTGGAATGTATTCATTTTTTTTTCATACAATCTCCACGGTTTCGCAGAACTCCATTGCACAATCTGGTTTCTTTCTGCTCGTATACCCACATAAAATTCCATTAGTGGAATGGGAAGCTTGTTCCTTCCCCTAGACTGCTCCCAAGAAAAACTTGCACTTGGTCTTAAAGATAGGGAGAAAAGTCCTGGTAGCCTCACTCAGCCATATGCCATCCATCTTCCTAAAGGCCCATGAAACTCCAAGTTTCTCAGAGAGGGTTTTAGATTTTATAACCTGATGTCTAGCTGAGGCAAACATATTATTCAGACCTATGAAACACCAATGGGAAAAGGGATTTTAATTATTTGACAATTGCTATTTTTTTTCATACTGTCTCCGATAGTACTCCTTAGGTCTTTTGGTTTTTGTTTGTGGTCAAATCATATGGCCCCAAAGTCAAATCATGACTCTCCCATTCAACTATCTTTGTTTACTTTAGACAAGGTCATGAACTGTTGATCCACGGTCTGTGTGGTAGGTAGAAACATCAATATCGGTGAATGATAGTTTTTGTGAAGATTAAAACACTTACTATTGGGAAATCACCAAGCACAGTACCTGACAAATATTAAGTGCTAAAAATTTAGTTATTATGGCTGCAATTATCTAAACAGTGTAGATACTTTACATGTGGTGCTTGGCTATTTTGTTTCTATTTCAGACTTGCTGTGACATTAATGATGAAAAATAAAAAAAAAAAGTAGTAGATATCCTAAAAAGCCAGCATGAGGAAACAAAGACACATGATGTGTTTGAGATTTTTCCTCTCTAGAACAACATAAAAAGAAATAAAATACAGACAAGCTAAGAGGAATTACTATTTCCTAAGGCATTTCAGCTAAGTATTCTCACAAATTTCTTAGAGAAAATGAGCAAAACATTTCTACTAGAATCCATTGCACACCCTTTAGCACGTTTGCATACATTGTGCTTACCTTTCTACACAACATGATTAGAAATAGTCATTTCAACAAAGCATTTTGGACTTTTTACAGAATCTCGATGTTATTTGAGATGGCAAAGTAGAACCAGGCCTCAATAACACTCTTTGCCTACACCTATCAACTGACATGATGAAGAAAGAAACACAAAGAAATCAAGAATAAAAGGTAACTGATCAATAAGTAAATGGATAAGATAGTTTTCTGAAATTTTGTGCGGCTTGGCAAGCTTCAGCTTCATACAGCTCCAGCCAACACCGTCTCTGTCTTCACACGAACACTAAAAATTATAATTGGATTCTGAAAAATTGACCAGTAATTGCTTTATTGAAGAATCATACAAATAGCAGTCCCAGGAGAACACGATGAAATTTCAATGGAAAAAGTAGCCTCACTGTAAACAGAATAGAATAAAATAAAGTTAAACTAAATTAAAAAATGTTAGTCTTAGACATGTTGGGAATTCCCTGCTTGGAGGAAAGCAAGAGATAAAAAACAGAAGGACCATTAACACCCAGAGCTCATTATCTCCACCGTGAAATAGAAATATAGGGACACAGTAAACAAATGAGCAAATAACTGAGGCAAACAGGCGGCGGAAAGAAAGGCGTGCTGAGGGTTCCTTATGAGCATCCCTTCTTTACATCAGCTCTTAACAAAGGCAGCGAAATGACCTTCTTTTAGAAAGTTCCCACTGGGACGGAGGAGAGAGAATGAGAATTCAAATTAAGTGGAGTCTTTGCAGAGGCATCACCGTGTTGGAGGAACCACTTGAAGCCCAAGGGTATCCCAGACAACACGAGGCAAGGACAATATAATACCAAAAAAAAGGACAAATTTTCCAACAAATATGTTATTCAAATATAAAAGTGGCATGAATTCTTAGGATTATAGCATCTATGCGCATTTCTTCATACTCAGAAAACAAACAAACAAATGAAAAGAAAAGAAAACAAAAAGCACTACTCAAGGAAGACATCCTGTCAGCCAAATGTAAAGGATTATCTCAGTTGGAAGTCAGGGAGGAAGTGTCAAATCCATGTTCCAGACAGTCTATGGCTAATCAAGTGCCAAAGGAGACAGGCAGTGATCAATTTGCAGTTTAAAATCTTGGGGGCGCCTGGGTGGCGCAGTCGGTTGGGCGTCCGACTTCAGCCAGGTCACGATCTCGCGGTCTGTGAGTTCGAGCCCCGCGTCAGGCTCTGGGCTGATGGCTCGGAGCCTGGAGCCTGTTTCCGATTCTGTGTCTCCCTCTCTCTCTCTGCCCCTCCCCCGTTCATGCTCTGTCTCTCTCTGTCTCAAAAAATAATAAATAAATGTTAAAAAAATAATAATAAAAAAAATAAATAAAATAAAATCTTGATAATGTAAAAATTAAAATGTAAGAAAAAATGAGAGGTAAAGGTGAAGAAGAATGTGAATCAATGTAGTTGTATTCTAATATGCCTGTAATGATGTTCCCTAAGTCTCACCTCAACTGACTTTTTTAAAATTTTTTTTAACGTTTATTTATTTTTGAGACAGAGAGAGAGACAGAGCATGAATGGGGGAGGGTCAGAGAGAGGGAGACACAATCTGAAACAGGCTCCAGGCTCTGAGCTGTCAGCACAGAGCCCGACGTGGGGCTCGAACTCACAGACCCACGAGATCATGACCTGAGCCGAAGTCGAACGCTTAACTGACTGAGCCACCCAAGGGCCCCTCAACTGACTTTTAAAATGAGGATATTAATTGTTTCACATGTCCAGAATTCCATAGTTACATGAAGCCCCCAAACAGGTACATCAGCACCTTAAAAACGTCACTAAAGACCTAGGAGTTTTTGGCACTCTCTTTTATAATCATTAGCATTGGTTTCCTTCTAAGTCTGCTCATGTTTATACTTGTAAGTGAGCTGTGAGGAGTTACCCAAGTCACATGCCTCCCTCCCACCCCTCTCATTTGACAGGAGAGAGTCAGAGCAAACCTCCCCCATAAGCACAATATATAAATCCTTTCTTTCAATAACACTGGGGTGGCATAACTCACCTGCTTGCTATTAGGCTAACACCATTGGAAGAAAAGGTATTGTTAATTGACATGTGTGGACTAAGAACGTTCAGTACCTGAGTCCAAACACAGCAACTTCTGTGGCATATTGTTGTGTAGGACAAGGGTATATACTCATACAAAACACAGACCTGTTGGGAAGGCAGAAGGTACGAGGGAATGGAGAAGGCAGATTGATGCTGGGAAGGAAACTAACATTTTCAAGAGAAGAGGATAAAAGATGGATAAACTGACAAATAGATTTAAGTATATGATTTAAAGTCATACGTACACTAACCAAATAAGTTTTAATCAGAAAGAAAATGCTAACAAAATGGAAAGTTGAGGAAGGAATGAAAGTAATAGGAAATATTAGTATTTTAGCATTTCCATTTTTCAAAGTTTTAAATTAATATCAGTGAAAACTGTGCAACCAACTGTGTTAAGTAAAATACAATGTTAATTTTGATAAAGGTCAGAAGATAGCAATTGGATTAAATTACAATGAAAGTAGACCAATCCATACTATCAGAAGGTAAATACATGAATAGAGAAATCAAAAGCATAATCAAAATGAAAAAAAACTTAAAAAAAAGAGGATTTTTTAAAATGTTTATTTATTTTTGAAAGAGAGAGAAACAGAGTGTGAGCAGGGGAGGGGCAGAAACAGAAGAAGACACAGAATCTGAAAAGGCTCCAGGCTCTGAGCTGTCAGCACAGAGCCCAATGTGGGACTCAAACTCATGATCTGAGCCAAAGTTGGATGTTTAACTGACTGAGCCACCCAGGTGCCCCCAAAGAGGAAATTTTTAAAGGCTATAATATATGGTGAAAGAATGAATACCTGATGTGAGTTAATTTTATGTGTCAACTTGACTGGGCTAAAGGATGACCAAATAGGTGGTAAAACGTTATTTCTAGACATGTCTGAGTTTCCAGAAGAAATTAACATTTGAATTGGTAGACTGAGTAAAGAGGGTCCTCACTAATTCAGGTGGGTAACATCCAATTCATTCAGGGTCGGAATAGAACAAGAGACAGAGGAAGGGCAAATTTACTCTATGCTCAAATTGAGATAATCCATTTCTATGCTCAGACAACTACACTCCTGATACTCAGACCTTTGAATTTGATCTGGGCCTCACACTCTCTGCTTCCCTGGTTCTCAAACCTGCAGACTTGGACTGAATTACACCACTATTTTCTTACTTTTTGAGCTTGCAGAAAGCAATTTGTGGGACTTCTTGGGCTTCATAATCATGTAAGTCAATTCCTACAACAAATCTCCATATAGTATATCTATATATCTACCTATATATCTATATCAGTCCTATTTTTCTGGAGAATTCTGATTTACTATTTCAACAATAAATAACTATTAACTGTTCTCACCTGGTTAAAAGAGAGTCACAGATATTCACACACACACACAAAAACAAGCCAGAAAAGACAAGAATGCATCTTTTTGCTATAAGAAATATGCATAAAGCAGAGAAAATAAACAAGAAGATACTGCAAAGAGAATTGCCAAGCAAATACTAACAGATTTCAGACAGAGTTAAGAAATTAATGTCAAACTTTAATTTGTTTAAAGTGTTAAAAGACACAAAAAGATTCACTCTATAGTAATGAAAGATTCAGTTCAGAATGTGCCTAACTGTCATAAATGCATAAACATAATATTTAATCAATAAAATTCATAAAGCATAAATCACAGAAATGCAAGATTAACTGAATATGACAGAAAAGAAATAATGGGAAAATGTACATTATAACTGTCACCTCATGAGAAATCAGGATGTTAAAAATAAATAAAGATCACACTATATCCAAAATTAACTCAAAATGGGTCAAACATCTAAATGTAAGAGCTAGACTGGGAAAGTTTTTTTTAATATAATTCACTGTCAAGTTAGCTAACATACATTGTATACAGTATGGTCTTGGTTTTTGGGGGTAGATTCCCGTGATTCATCGCTTACATACAACACCCGGTGCTCATCCCAGCAAGTGCCCTCCTTAATGCCTATCACCCATTTCCCTCCGCTGTCCCCCCATCAACCCTCAGTGTGTTCTCTGTATTTGAGAGTCTCTTAGGGTTTGCCTCCGCGACTGTTCGAAATTGCTTTTCCCCTTCCCTCCCCCAATGGTCTCCTGTTAAGTTTCTCTAGTTCCACAGATGAGTGAAAACATATGACATCTGTCTTTCTCTGGCTGAAATAAGTCAGTCTGGGGAAAAAAATAATAATAATAATAATGTTTATTTATTTTTGTTTTTGTTTTTTTAACGTTTATTTATTTTTGAGACAGAGAGAGACAGAGCATGAACAGGGGAGGGGCAGAGAGAGAGGGAGACACAGAATCCAAAACAGGCTCCAGGCTCTGAGCTGTCAGCACAGAGCCGGACGCGGGGCTTGAACTCACGGACCGTGAGATCATGACCTGAGCCGAAGTCGGACGTTTAACCGACTGAGCCACCCAGGCACCCCTATTTATTTATTTTTGAAAGAGAGAGTGGAGAAGGGACTGAGAGAGAGGGAGACAGAAAAATCCCAAGAAGGCTCCACGCTGTCAGTGCAGAGCCTAATCCAGGGCCCGATCTCATGAACCACGAGACCATGACCTAAGCAGAAATCAAGTGTCAGACACTTAACCGACTGAGCCACCCAAGTGCCCCAGGAAAACATTTTTTAAATGGAAGACAAAGGAGTATAAAATATATAAAAAACTATCCACGTGGCGTTCGGGGCTCAGTTCTTTGGGTACAAACCTAACTGAGCGGTGCCAGCAAGTGTAAAGTTGCTTCCTGGAAAGAACAGCCTGGGTGTCTAGACTCTCTGCAAGAATCTTGCTACATTACCTGGGGACTCTTGTCCAGGATTCGGAGACGGTGTGTTTCCACCTCCTTTGCCACCAGGGATGCAAACCTTGGGGCGCACGGAGAGGCAGTCTGGGCTGACACCAGAGGACCGCTTGATCCCCAGGAGACTAGACCTCCCGGCATGCTGGGGCGAGGACTCTGTGCTCCAGCAGAACCCGGGAACCCAGGAGGCCCAGGAACCAGCTTAAGGAGTGCCTGTCAGATGGGTAAGAACCCGGGTTCATTTTGACAGACCTGCTTGGAAGAGGCCGAAGGGGAGCCTGATCACCTCCCGGAGGTGCACTAGTAGTTCCACAAGGGACGAGGAACAGAGCTGCAACTCTAAGGCGTTGGGCGCTGGGCACTGGGTGGCAGGTTGGAGTCGCCGTGTGACTGTGTATGGGGACTCGTGCCTCGTTCATCTCCTGGATCCACGACTATGATAATGACAGCCGACTGTCTCTGGTTCTGCTACCTCAGAACAGGGACTTTAAGGAATATTCCAGAGCAGCTGCCGAAACTCTTTTTTTGTTTTGGGGAAGGTTCCCTGTCTTCTCTGGACCAACACGGACTGCCTTATTCTGCTTGTGGAAAACGAAACAAAAGAAACCTGGAGTCTGCTCCTGGAGTTGACAAGATTTAAAGCTAGGCCTTCTGCTGACGCCTCTCCTCTTCCGCCTTCTTCCCCCCCCCCCCCCCCCCCGCCCCCTTTTCTGCACCACCTGGGGCGCAGCCTTCAGTAACTGACTCCTCAATGCCTCAGGCACCATCAGCTCCTCCCACCCTAGATGTTGAGGCGTGAAGACCGCCCAGGTCAGATGCCCCCCCCCCCCCCTCCGCCAAGGTTCCAGGTAAAAAATAACCATGGGGAACAAATTGTCTAATGTGGACCCAAGTAAAACGTATTCAGTGTTTAAGTTCATTTAAGTTGGTTTGAGAGAGTCAATGTCTATCAACATTAAACAAGCATTTATTCTACCTAGATTGGCCGAAGGTCAAATAAGCTCATGTTATCTCTGTTCCAATTGGTTAACAAAAGGATGACTCTAAAATTTTTTTTAATGTTTTTATTTATTTTTGAGACAGAGAGAGACAGAGCATGAGCAGGGGAGGGGCAGAGAGAGAGGGAGACACAGAATCTGAAGCGGGCTCCAGGCTCTGAGCTGCCAGCACAGAGCCTAACGGGGGGGGGGGGGGGGGGGGGGGGGGGGGGCTTGAACTCATGGACTGTGAGATCATGACCTGATCCGAAGTTGGGCGCTGAACTGACTGAGCCGCCCAGGCACCGCAACAAAAGGATGACTTTAAAGTGATGGCTAATTTTGTCTGTCTCAAAGTTTTCATGGGTAATTGTTAAATTACCTTTCAAAGTCTTTGGTAAAAGACTTTAATACTGAAATGTTAAAGTTTTGCTTGCATGATAAATTGAGATTGAATTCATTGGATATCTAATGAGATAAGAGGCTAAAGAACTAATTGCTAGATGTAGGTTTTTGCTTCTGACTTGTGGCAAAAAACTAAGGATATTTGGAACTGTGGAAAACATGCTTTGTGCTTAATGGATTCATAAGTTTGCCATAAAAAAAAAATTCTGATATAACATAGAGTTTACAATTGGTTACTACTTAGATTTCACTGGAGACTAAGGTTTCTAAGAGTTAAAATTCTGCTAACTATAGCTAAAACTGATAAAAATTTTAAAAAAGCAACTCTGTATGTAGAAAATTAGGAGATATGAGAGAAAGATATAAGAAATAAAAAAAATATTTTTTTGAAGGTAAAAGAAAGTAATTTTGTCATAAATGAGACTGGTTTTTGGAGGGAAATGGCTTGGAGCAAAATCTAAATGCAAAGAAAAGTTGTAGAAGTTTCGTGAAGGAAAATCTTTAAAAAGAAATTTTATATGTGGTTAGGATGGACTAAGGTTAAAATAAGTGGATTTTAAAAGCACACTGGGTGAAAATTAAAATTCCTCCTCCTGGGGCGCCTGGGTGGCGCAGTCGGTTAAGCGTCCGACTTCAGCCAGGTCACGATCTCGCGGTCCGTGAGTTCGAGCCCCGCGTCAGGCTCTGGGCTGATGGCTCGGAGCCTGGAGCCTGTTTCCGATTCTGTGTCTCCCTCTCTCTCTGCCCCTCCCCCGTTCATGCTCTGTCTCTCTCTGTCCCAAAAATAAATAAACGTTGAAAAAAAAAAAATTCCTCCTCCTTTGATCCAAAGGCTGGGAAAATGACGTCAATACCCTTGGTGTCGGCCTCCAAATCCTCCACATTTGTGTTGTTCCTGTTTAGCAGAGGAATGGATGCCTCTACCATATGAGGGAGGGATGATATATGAAGGGCTTTTACTAAGGTACATGGGAGCCATTTTACTAAACTTAGCCGATTGTATGCCAGAAATGGATATCCACATGGCTGAAACATATTCCTGTGGGCATTGTTGAAAAAGGCAGGGGAATAGACCTTGACTTGGCCCTTTAACCCCCTCCCTCAATAGCCAATGGTCAATATGTAAGTTACTGTTGGGCCAAAATAAAATTAGTGAATCTTACAACAACCAGAAATGTCCTGCTTGGTCACAGTCCGTACCCCCAAGATCCTGCAGGGGGGAAACAGAAGAGTAAGAAAACAACAACAACAACAACAACAACAACAGGAAAGACCAGGCCAGCTCTTGGAGGTAGGGTCAAGCCTGGGTGAGAATGACTACTCCCAGCACCTCGGGAGACTGACAAGGCTTTTGACTGCCAGTCTCATAGCCAGCCAAAATGAGGGGCCAGAAGATGAGGTTTCTCCTGGCAGACTACAGGAAATTGAGATAAGGGACAACTTTCTTCCTTTTTCCTATAGATGGGTATTTCCCCAACCAAGGCCATTACTCCTTTGGAATGCATTATGATTCATTTTCTTTTGCACAAGGGCTTGGCCCCAAAACAAATTGGAAGAGGGAAACTGGCCTCCAGAGGAAATTATCAATGACAACACTATCTTACAATTGGATGTGTTTTGCAAACGTGAAGGGAAATGGGGAGAATTCCCCTATGCTCATTGTTTTGGGGCCTTAAGAAAAAAATTGAGATACATGTAAGCAAGATAAGGTGGAGCCTAATTTAATGGCAAGCCTTTCTAAAGTCCAGCAATCAGGAGGGGAAACAATTAAGGGCCCCTTACCTGTGTCCAAAACAGACCTAGAGAAGGAGGAAGGGAAGTCTGCCACCTCAATTGACCTCCTCCTCCTCAGGCCTATATCTATCTCTATCTCTATCTCTATCTCTATCTCTATCTCTATCTCTATCTCTATCTATCTACATCTATATCATCTATATCATCTATATCATATCTATCTATCTATCTATCATCTATCTATCTATCTAAAGCACAATTCTGCTCCCTGCTAACCACCTTATCCAGGCCCTCCCTCTAATGTAACAGGCATGTTTCCCTTACAAGAAGCTAGGATGCCAGAACAAAAAACCTTTACATTACAAGGTTTAAGACAGATAAAGGAGATCTAGGTAAATCTTCTGATCGGATAAGTATATAAATGGGCTTTTCAGAATATTGCATGTTTTTTGAGTTGACCTGGAAAGATATAATGCTTTTGTTCAATCAGACTGTTAATGAGACAGATGTTTTGAAAAAAAGAAAATTAAGGAAATCTAAGATTTAGCCCTTAAATGATGCTAAATTAGCCATCCTTTTACAAACACACGATAAAAGCCCAATGGCCTTCCTGGAGAGGTTGAGGGAGGTTCTCATTAAATATATGGCTATCTCCCCTACTACCCCTAAAGCTGAGATGATTTTAAAGGACAAATTTGTCTTTCAATCAGCCCTAGATATTCAAAGAAAATGCAAAAATTGGCTGTTGGCCTTGAAGGGATCCTGGAGGAGCTCTTATGAGCTGCCAATTGGGTATATTACAAACAAAACAGAAAAGGAGGCTTAAAAAAAAAAAAAAAATCAGTGGCCTTAGTTACGGCCTCATGTACCATGTCAGACCGGACTTCCCGAGTTTATATGGCCACTTATATGGTCATTGAGAGCACTAAAATGAGAACATCTTCAGAGTGGACAACCAAAATGAAAACCCCATAAGCCACGCCCCTTATGTGGAGCCAATCACTGGAGACCTGAATGCCCTCAAGGCTCTCTATGCATGAAGGCTCAGATAACCACTCTCCCTGGAAGAGACTAACCTGGGCCTGGGGCTCTCACGGTGGCTCTCCCAAAACAACCATCAGAAACCCAGAACCTTGGGTGACTCTAAATATGGAAGGAAAACTGGTTGATTTCCTTCCTGACACGGAGCTACCTTTTCTGTCCTCCTTTCCACCCCAGGCCAACTATCCAAACACAGCATGACGATTGGAGGCATCTTTGGAAAACTTCTAACTAAATTTTTCTCTCAGCCCCCAGGGTGTATATGGGGAAACCTATTTTTTTCTCCTTTCCTGGTAATGCCAGAGAGCCTTATTCTCTTGCTAGAAAGGGACATTATAAGTGAATTCTAGAGACTATGGTGCTACTAACTCCAGGACAGATAAACAATTATGTGAGTTTTTGAAAATTACTGGGTATTGTAGGCTATAGATACCAGGGTTCAGGAAAATAGTTTGCTGCTATATCATTTTTTTTTTCCAATTTTATTTTTTATTTTTTTTTAAATTTACATCCAAATTAGTTAGTAGACAGTACAACAAAGATTTCAGGAGTAGATTCCTTAGTGCCCCTTACCCATTTAGCCCATCCCCCCTCCCACAACCCCTCCAGTAACTCTCAGTTGGTTCTCCACGTTTATGAGTCTCTTCTGTGTTGTCCCCCCCTCCCTGTTTTTATATTCGTTTTATTTCCCTTCCCTTATGTTCATCTGTTTTGTCTCTTAAAGTCCTCATGAGTGAAGTCATATGATTTTTGTCTTAAAGGAGATTCAATCCCACTTACTCTCCCCTAAATAAATAAATAAATAAATAAATAAATAAACAAACTGGGGTTTGACTCCTAAATACTGTCTCCAGCCCTTAAAATGGTGACAAACAGAGCAGGGCAATTACTATTACCAAGCTCACAGAGCTAAACGATCGTTAAAATACAACATCAGGCCTTTCATTTAGGGAGGGACGAAACTTATCAAGTGGACCAAAGGATCTTTACTGAAAAAAAATTGTCAAGGCCAGTTCTGCAAGTAGTATCAGCCAGTGAAGTATGTCTTAGAAACAATCCTCTCAACCACAAACTTGCTCTCCCAGACGGTCAAGGAACTGGAGATTATCCAGGAAAGACTGACAGGTTTCTCTCATACACCAAGATCAAAAAGAAAAAAGAAAAAGTCCAACATCTGTTGGTATAGGTTAATACTTTTACTAATTGGGTAAAGGCCTTCCCCTACAAAACAGAAGAGGCACAAAAAATAATAAAATTCCTGCTTTATGAAATAATACCCAGGCTTATCTAAACATTTATGAATTAATAATGGTAAACAGTTGCCTTGACTCTTTCTCTAGTAGAACTTCTGGCTCTTGAAAAAGTTTTACATGTCAAAGTAAAACAGGCTGTTTGCTTATACTCAGCAAAACTATAAATAACACCTCACAAGCATTGGATGCTTTTTTTTTTCTTTTAAATTAAGCTAGGGCAAAACTCTTGGAAATAGAGCCATCATTGATTACTTACTGCTCCTGCTTCTCCATCACCTGGGTTATGAGAGATTCCCTGACATATGTTGTTTACAAAGTCAGGGTCTCTTCTAGATTATTTGACAGGTTTGGAAACTGTAGATATAATCTTAAGATGCCATCTTGTTAGGGGCGCCTGGGTGGCTCAGTCGGTTGAGCGTCTGACTTCAGGTCAGGTCATGATCTCGCGGTTTGTGAGTTCAAGCCTTGCGTCGAGCTCTGTGCTGACAGCTCAGAGCCCGGAGCCTGCTTCTGATTCTGTGTCTTCCTGTCTCTCTGCTCCTCCACCATTCACGCTTTGTCTCTCTCTCTCTCTCTCTCTCTCAAAAATAAACATACAAAATAATGTCATCTTGTTGGTCAGTATAATCTTTACTTTGTGTTTTTCTTTTTGTGGCTGTCAATGTTTATGCTGCCTCATGCCTGCCAGCTTTCTTGTAGAACCACTCTATGGGCTGCTCGACTGACACTTGGGCAGACTCTAACTACTATACCCCCATACCATCCCTCATCAGCTTAAGAAGCCAGAGCGGCCATCATCCCTGCTCCCTAATGGCAGTTAGGTTCCTTATTCCAGGGGAGAAACAAATAGGGAAAGGGTTAATAGATATGGACCTTCAGGGAGTCAGACTGCAGTTGCAAGCGGGGGGCTGAAGAAGCAGATGGGATTCTCCCTTTATAAATTCCCTCATGGGTGCCCCCCTACTATCAAGGGCATAGGGGAAGGAGATCTAAATGAGATAGACAATCTAACCATAAGACAACAGATGAGGGCCCTGGGCTTTACGCTAACCACCTTACACCACTAGGTCAGGGAATCTGACCACAGACGCTCACCCCTTTAAATCAGGAGATGCAATACGGATAAAGGAGTGAAATGTCCAACCCCTAAAACCCCTCTGGAACGGCCCATTCACTGTCATTTTGTCCACCCTTACTGCAGTAAAGGTAGCCTAAGTGGGTCCTTGGATTCCCTATGGCAGAGTGAGGCCAGCATCTCGAAACTGGGAGTGCATTCCTGATCCATCAACGCTGTGCAAGCTGACCATACGGAAGAAGCCATCTACAACTCCAGAGGCTCTGGGAGACTGCAGCCCTGCTTCAGTCCCTCCGGAAACTGACTAATCTATGCACAGCAGGAGCTTGAGGGATCAAAGGTCCAATGAAAAAAAGACTGTCCTTATTTTCTGTATGTTTCCTTACTGTGATACACCGTTACGCCTTGTTTCTCGCTATTATTGTGATTTCCGCTCTACTCTTTGCCATAGGATTGGCCGAGTACAACCTGGCTGGCTGGAAATGTGGTGAGAGGTTTCTGTTAATACTCACTTTCCTTTTATGAATAGGATAATTCATTGGTACCAACGTGGGGAAACAACGGCCATAAGAAACTAAAAAAATTAGCTCCCCACAAACCTTATAGTAAAACAAAATACCCCAGTCTTACTATTGGGGCTTGGCTTCTCAAAAGTTCAATTATTGGGAAAAACTGTCTTGCCTAGTGGGGAAAAAAGTTCATCGTTGTCTCTGTTAAAAACTGAACATGCCTAAGCCAAAGATTTTATAACTCAACAGCCCGAAAAACCCAAAGGTGGGGGACCCCATATCACTTTGAGCCAGATCTCCACCCCTTGTCTGACTTCTCTCATCTCCGAGAGGGCTGAGACAATGTCAACGCAGCCATCAAATGGCTGGTCCTAGGTGGACGATACTAGATACGTGGAAGGACAGCCTACATAGCCCTTCCCTCGTCTGGTCGGGATCATACATGCTGGGAGCTATTCATCTGTCTTTCTTGTGGCTCTCACTTGCCAGAAGGAAACATTTGGGAGTCTAAGTGTATGGAGACAGGGAGACTCAAAGGAAGCAGCATGCCTTACAAATTGGCAATTAAAAAGGTCATAAATGGCCTCCCGAGCATATAATCCAATATTATGGCCCTGCCACCTGGGTGGAGGATGGGTCCTGGGGCTCCCAGGCTCCCATTTGAGTGCTAAACTGCATAATTAGACTGCAAGCGGTTGTAGAAATTATAACGGATGAAACTGCCAGAGCTCTCAACTTACTAGCCAAGCAACAAATCAAAATGCGCGATGCCATCTATCAAAATCGCTCAGCCTTAGATTACCCGCTTGCTTCTGAGAGAGGTGTTCGTGGGAAATTTAACCTGAGCAACTGCTACCTACAGATAGATAATAAGAGAAAAGTCATAGAGGAGATCACGGATTAAATAAAAAAGGTCGCTCATGTCCCAGTCCAGACCTGGAATGGTTGGAACCCACAGGAAGGTATTTGGAGGATGGTTTTCAACTCATGGAGGGGCGGGATTCAAAACTCTCATGGGAATTATCCTCCTAATTTTGGAATTATCCTCTTAATTTTGCTTAATCTTACCCTGCTTAGCTCCCCTGGTTGTGTGGTCTGCCTCCAGTCTCATTGAGGCCATAATTAAAAAAAAAAAAAAAAAAAAAAAAAAAAAAAGATGGCCACTCATGTAATGATGTTATAAAAATATAAACCACTGAACCAAGATGATGTTCTTTGACCCTAAATAGAGGGGTCTGAGCATCAAAGTGGGGAATGCGGTAGGGTGCCCTCCCTAAGAAAAGCAAAAAACCTCAAGGCAACCTGGCTATAAGCTTAGGTGACAATATCCCTCATGACCTTGTAACATGAAACCACTTAATCAGACTGTACATTTGTGTGTTACCATATATAGGAGACAAAGAAGTAAAAAATATATAAAAGAGTACGCCACATGGCATTCGGGGCTCAGTTCTTTGGGTACAAACCTAGCTGAGCGCTGTGGGCAAGAATAAAGTTGCTCTCTGGAAAGAAAAGCCTCAGCATCACGACTCTCTGTGTGAAAATCCTGTTACAAAAAATTTAAAATTATTTTTCACCTAAGAAATTAGATGATACTTTAGTTCATCAATGAAATGTAAGCTTACACTCATATACATGTGGTGCAGCCAAAAATCAGTGCAAATTTTCAAAGATTAGTGATAATGTCTTGTCAAAATGTATGCATTTCTTTGAACAAGCATCACACTGCCAAGAATTCCCTTTAAAGATACAATAACAATGATTTATCAAGAAAAAAATGCAAGGTGCACTTGGATTGTTGGATTCATATGTACAAAAACACAGAAAAGCTCTTGTCCAATAATATAATCACACCAAAAAAATCAAGCTATGCACATGGCATAAAGTAATATACAAAATATTTTAAAATTAAGTGCTTGGTATGTACTGGTAACAGAATACTTTGGGAAAGGGAAAATTTCCAGAAGCAGATCTATGTAGAGAGCCTATTCTCTTTTGAGTAAACAATAATCAAATACTATCTAAATGGATGAACATATGAAAAATGTTTGTCCTTAGAGAAATAGTGAAAGATGTTAAAACAGATTCTTCTGGGGAAAAAGATTTGGGGTGCAGGGAATTGAGGTCCCCGATGTGTATGTCTGTATGCATGTGTATCTACAAGTATGAGGAAAGTGAGGAAACAATACCCAGAGACAGCACATGGATGTGACAAGACAATCCGCAACCCACATTAATTCAAAGGGAATCCAGAGTACAGAGTTAAAAATAATTATATGAAATTCAGTCTTCAGGGAATGTGCAGAAATCTTCATGTGGGCTCTGGGTTTCCCCATGGCAATAAAGGGTGGAGGAGTGTTTGAAGGCAATTTCATCTAGATTTCAAGAGCAAGAGGAAACCAAATGATATTATTGGTCCACCCTACATCAATTTACACTGGTTGTTGTGTGTTGTGTGATTATATAAATTTCTGGGTTTGCCTTCCAATTCTCTTCTTGACTATAACTTTTACCTGGAGCTATCCTCATGACACCAGTAAAAGTCTTCTACTCATTGTCTTTTGCTCATGGGCCTCCATGTCTCTGAAAAATTTTTTAACCCAATGTCACTAAATCTCCTCCTTCTCTGAAACCCAGCTTAAGACGTAACAAATGTCTAACCTTGACTATAAGCGAACGATTCTCTTCAGTTTGCTAGGTCTCAGGAATTTTTTCTTTAAAATAAAGAAATTGAATTTGACATCTCTTAGTTCTAAAATTCCATGGGCTTATGTTGCCTAAGCCCCAATCTTAGTCTCGTGAATTTATCTCTTACCCATGTCCAAGATGTGAAAGTGTATTGCACTTTTTCTAGCAAAAGGGATAATTTTGAGATTAGGTCTTGCACAAACTTGACAGAGAATGAAAAAAGGAAAACACTTTCCGTACATTTTACTGTATCAACATATCATTTTCTTCTCATTTAATAAATGTTTGAGATATTCCATAAGACTAGTGGCAAGCATACACACACACAATTTTGTAATAATAGTAGATACAACAGAAAGATTTTGAAGGAATTATTCAGTTAAAAAACAGAAGAAAAAAACAGAAGACACTTATACTAACATCCAATAGAAGATTCTGTGTGCATGGGCTCACATGTGCCATATGCAATTTTTAGCTATTTTAATTTTTTTTCCCTGCCATAAATTTCTTCCAGTGGCATTTCTTTCTATTTGTGATTCCAGGTAAGACATATCTTTATACTTCAGTACCAGAAAATTCAGTCTTGACTATGTTAGAAAATCGTAAGTCAACATTGATTTTCTAAATACTAGTAATCAACAGAAGGAACAGCAATGGTGTTTTAAAAATTCACTTCATAATAGAATTTTGTCACTGGGAGACAGTTCCTGAAGTGAATATTAGAGTCTATCAGTTCTTTTGGACTGATCCCAAACATTGTCAATAGAATATTTTTATTTGCTCCAACAAAAATTGCCATGCTCAAGATTAGAGAAGATAACAAAACTTAATAATGTGAAAGAAAATATACACAAATTTTGGAGGTTACTATCCACCTTAAGGAATAATAAAATTTTTAATCAAATGGTGTATAAATCTATGCCCCAACTTTTTAAAATTTAGCTTATATCTCAAGTTAGGAATAAATAATTATTTGGAAAAAAAACTTATCTATGTACATAATGTAACATTTTTGTGCCAAAAATGTATAAACAAAGCAAGTCTAGAGAGAATTTTCCTAACTGTTCAAAACTCCATAAAATCCCAATGGTTGTCAGAAAGCATCAAAAATAAGAAAATAGGAAGGGGGCGCCTGGGTGGCGCAGTCGGTTAAGCATCCAACTTCAGCCAGGTCACGATCTCGCGGTCCGGGAGTTCGAGCCCCGAGTCAGGCTCTGGGCTGATGGCTCAGAGCCTGGAGCCTGTTTCCGATTCTGTGTCTCCCTCTCTCTCTGCCCCTCCCCCGTTCATGCTCTGTCTCTCTCTGTCCCCAAAATAAATAAACGTTGAAAAAAAAAAAAAAGGAAATAGGAAGATATTGGTAAAAGAATACAAACTTTAAGCTATAAGATGAATAAGGTCTTAGATGTAAATATATAACATGGTGACTCTAGTTGATAGTACTTTATCATGTAATTAAAATTTTCTAAGAAAATAGAACTTAAATGTTTCCACCAAAAAGTAAATATGTGATCATGTGTTAATTAATTAGACGAGTGAATCCTTTTGCAGGGTATATGTGTAACAAATCATTATGATATAGAGTATAAATACCTTACAAGTTTATATGTCACTTATACCTCAATAAAGCTGACATTTTTGAAAAGGCATAAGAAAAATAACAATATTTCAGCATTACAACCTTTATCAAAAATAAGCACCACCCTTTCATGTTACAATACATATACAATAGTATAATCTATTCTGAATGGAAATGCAACTCTTAAATCACTGCACTATAAACAAACATTAAAAAAGGAGGGGTGCTTAGGTAGGTGGCTCAGTTGGCTGAGCATCTAACTCTTGATTGTAGCTTAGGTCATGATCTCTCAATTTGTGGGATTGAGTCCCGCATCAGGCTTTGCACTGACAGTATGGATCCTGCTTGGGATTCTTTCTTTCCTTCTCTCTCTCTCCTCTCCCCTGCTTACACACATTCTCTCTCTATCTCTCTCTCAAAAATAAATGAACATTGGGGCATTTGGGTGGCTCGGTCTGTTAAACATCCAGCTCTTGGTTTCGGCTCAGGTCATGATCTCACCGTTCATGGGCTTGAGCACTGGGCTCTGTGCTGATGGTTCAAAGCCTAGAGCCTGCTTCAGATTCTTGTCCCTCTCCCTCTGTCCTTCCCTTGCTTGTGCTGTCTTTCTCTCAAAAATAAATAAAGTTAAAAAATTTAAAAGTAAATAAATAAAAAAACTAATAAAATAAAATCACATCACTAATTTGTTTTTTTATTTTTATTTTTTAGTGTTTATTTACTTTTGAGAGAGACAGAAAGAAAGCAGGGAAGAGGCAGAGAGGAAGAGACACACAGAATCCAAAGAGGCCTCAGGCTCTGAGCTGTCAGCACTGAGCCCTATGTGAAGTTTCAACCCATGAACCGTGAGATCATGACCTCAGCTGAATTTGGATGCTTAACTGACTGAGCCACCCTGGTGCCCTCCCACCTCTTTAAAAATTTTTTTAAATGTTTATTACACTAATTTGTAAGTGAAATAAAATACCTGTTCATTTTTAAGTAAACGATATCTTCTTTAATCAACTCTAAGAGATTTATATTAACATAAATTAATATATTAATTATCTATTATATAACAATTCTTCAAATTATACAAGAAATATACTAATTAATATATATTAATTCTTAAAAATATATAATCTATCTCTCTCTATATATAAATATATATTAATTCTTCAATTCTACAGGATTACAAAACTCCTGTTTTACCTTATTTTCAATGCCAAAGCACTGTTTGGGAAAGATAATATGAATAGAGAATAATTGAGATCATCAGGCAGAAATTATTTTAAAGGAAAACAAAGAAATCAAACAGATTTATTAATTATTTTAGTGATATCTTACAACCACAAACATGGTATTTTGTGGATAAATCTTTTAATTAAAAACAACAACAACAACAACAAAATAGAGAGGAGTCTGTGCAGATGGCAGAATAGGAAGCACTAAGAATCTGTCTTCACACCTAGACAATAAATACACTGACAAAATCTGTCTGATGTAACTATTTTGGAACTCTGGAGTCTCTTGAAGGCTTATACTTTCCAGGGGAAGGCTTAAGTATTACAGTTAATTTCAGGCAATTTCATCTGTTAGCACAATAATATCTACTCATCCTCCACCCCCAGGCCCATGATAAACAACCATAAAAATGTTCTAGGAGCAATTTGTCTGTTTCTTGTGGAAGCCAGGGAAGGAAGCAAAAATAATCCTGTGCAGCAAATATCAAAGTTCTGTGTCTGATTAGTGATTTTTGCTTCTGATCTTAGAAGTGCTGACAAGGAGGTGAACAGTTGACTATTGTACCTCTTGTCATTGTTGCAAGCCACTCCCACTCTGCCTGAAGTGACTTCCAAGATACTTAAAGAGCTGGTGCCCATTTCCTGCCCCCCTTCTCTTCTTCTCCCCCTCCTTTTTTTTTTTTTTTGGAAATAGACATTAAAGACTATGGCATCCAAAAGCAACTGTATTTATGGAGGAAATTAGAAAGCCCTCCTGCCTGCCCAGAAAAAGGTACAGAATCAGAAATGACTTAAGAAATTTATTTAGTGTAATCCTTGGCATCAAAATAGCCTACAGCCAAAAAAAATAAACAAAAACAAAAAGGAAGGAGAATATGATTTCCAGAGTTACCACATTATTAATGCAAATATCGTTTTTAAAAACAAAAAGTTACAAAACATACAAAGAAACAGAAAAGTATGGCCCACATATAAAAACAACAACAACAACAACAACAACAACAACAAAAACCCAGAAACCATCCCTGGAAAAAACTGATTGCAGATCTACTAGAAAAAGACTTTAAAACAACTATAACAAAGATCTCAAATAACTAAAGGAACATATGGATAAAGTCAAGAAAATGATGTCTGAACAAAATGAAAATATTAAGAAAGAGAAAACTTAAAAGGAAACTAAAAACACATTCTGAAGCTGAAAAGTATAACTGAAATGAAAAATTCCCCAGAGTGATTCAAAGACAGGCAGAAGAAAGACTCAGTAAATTCAAAGACAGGACACTAAAAATTATCAAGTTTGAAAAAAAAAAGATAAAAAGGCATTGAATAAATATGAACGGAGCCTAAGGGACTTGTGGGACACCATTGAATACATCAATATACACAGTATAAGAGTCTCAGAAAGAGAAGAGAGAGAAAAGACCATATTTGAAAAGAATAATAGCTGAAACTTCCCAAATTTCTTGAAAGACATGAATAGAAATATCCAAGAAGCTCAAAAAACTCCAAGTAAGATTTCAGGGCCCCACACCAAGATACATTATAATCAAACTTTTGACAGACAGTGGGAGAATCTTGAAAGCAACAATAGAGAAATGCTTCAATCCATAAAAGGAATCCTCAGTAAATGATCAGCAGATTTCTCACCAGAAACTCAGGAGACCATTGAGCAGGGGACTGAAAGTTTCAAACTACTAACATCAAACAAATAAACACTGTCAACCAAAAATCCCATGCCTATCAAAATTGTCCTTCAGAAGTGAGGAAGAAATTAAGACATTCACAGATTTGAAAAGGCTAAGAGAGTTTGTTACCATTAGACATGCCCTGCAAGTTATGCTAAAGGGAGTCCCATGGAATAAAATGAAAGCATACTAGACAATAATTATAATAAAGATAAAGATCTCAGTAAAAATAAATGTATGGGCAAATATGAAAGCTAGTATTAATAAACCAGTGGAATGTAACTCCATTTTTCATTTTCTATATGCCTTAAGAGACTAGTTCATGCACACATAGATAAATAATATGCACACACAAAATATATATAATAAAATAAAAATTATATATTTAATAATAATTATTATACATAAAATTATTTTTATTACTTTTATTTTATTTTAATAATTTTATATTATATATAATAATTAATATAATATTTAATAATTAATATTTTATTAATAATTTATTAATTTAATAATTAATATAATGTTTAATAATTTTATATTATATATTAGCCAGGAGCCAGTATTATTGTAATTTTGGTTTGTAACTCCACATTTTGTTTCTACATAATTTAAGAGACTGATGCATTTAAAATATTTTTTAATTTATGTTTTGGGATACATGGTGTATAAAGATGTGGATTGTGATATCAACAATTAAAAAGAGATGGGGTTGAAGCTGTAAAATAACAGACTCTTGTGTTTTGTTTAAGTTACACTGGCATAAATTCCATTTACAGTGTTATAACTGTAAGGATGTTAGATGTTACCTCTATGGTACCCCAAAAGAAAATATCTATAGAAAATACACAAAATGAGGGGTGTGTGGGTGCGTCAGTCTGTTAAGCATGGACTGTTGATTTTGGCTCAGGTCATGATCTCATAATTCATGGGATCAAACTCCACGTGGGATTCTGCACAGACAGTGAGGAACCTGCATGGGATTCTCTCTCTCCCTCTATCTCTTCCCCTCCTCCATTTGAACATGATCTCTCTCTCTCGCTCTCTCTCGCTCTCTTTTAAAATAAATAAGTTAAAATTTTTTAAAAAAAGGAATATACACAAAATGAAATGAGAAAGGAATTGAAATATTTTTACAATCAACTAAACACAAAAGAAAACAGCAATACAGGAAGGAGGAACAAAAAAGCTGTAAGATATATGGAAAACATAAAGCAAAAGAAATGGCAAGGATGGAGAACTGGAACTCTTGTATACTGTTTAATGGGAAAGTAACATATAGTCAGTTTAATGGGAAAGTAACATATAGTCAGTTTGGAAAAAAATATGGGCAGTTTCTCAAAAAGTTAATAAAGCAATTAGCATTGACCTAGCAATTCCATTTCTGGATATATACTTCTAAAAAGTTGAAAAGGGACCTTGAAGAGAAACTTGTACACCATGTTCATTGCAGCATTATTCACAATAACTAAAAAGTGGAAGCAATCCAAGTGTCCATCAATGTATGAATGAATAAGCAAAATGTGGTTTTTGCATACAAAGGAATATTTTTCAGTCTTAATAAGAAAGACATTTCTGACATATGGTACAATATGGGTAAGTCTCAAGGGCATTATTCCAAGTGAAATACACTAGTTGCAAAAAGACAAATAATGTATGATTCCATGTATATGCTATACTTAGATTCATCAAAATCACAGAGACAGAAAGAGAAATGGTGGTTGCCGGGGGGTGGGAGGAAGAGGAAAATGAGGAATTATTTTTTTACTGGGCATAGAGTTGCAGTTTTACAAGATGGAAAGAGTTCTGGGGATGAAAGGTGGTGATAGTAGCACATTACGAATATATTTAATATCACCGAACTGTACATTTAAAAATTATTAAAATGGTAAATTTTACGTTTGTGTATTTTACCACAATAAAAAAATTGGGGAGGGAAATGAAATAAGTGATGATTTTATGTAGAGTATAAATATAAAGCTATGGAAGAAATCACATAAAATGTAATATTGTGATGCAAATAAGTTTCTGTGTGCCTTGAGATAGAATTTCTAAACACCCCACCATACATGGACACTGAAAGCATGAATTTTTGTTTGTTTATATGTTGTTTGTTTTTTAATATCAAGATCTAATTGGTCTTGTTAAACAATTCCTGAATCCGGCACCATCCCATCTAGCAAGCAGAGGAGAGCTTCTTGAAAGCATGGGTTTTGTGAAGAGGTTGAAGAAATCTATTTATGAAATATAGTACTGCAACGTGAAAGTATTACAGATTAACATATTGCTTTACATTGTGTATACTCGAAATATCTATGTTAACTGAATTGGTGACTTGAGTATGAGAAAAGATCTCACCCCTTCTGCCATATGAGAACACAGGGAGAAACTAACCATCTATGATCCAGGAAGCTGGTCCTCACCAGACACCTAATTTGCTAGTGCCTTGAACTTGGATTTCCCAGCATCCAGAACTGTGAGAAACAAACGTTGGGTGTTTCAGCCATTCTGTTTGTGATATTTTTGTGATAGCAGATGAATGGACTGAGAAAAGGCTGGGTGTCTGGGAGCAGAATATCAAGTCTACTTGATGAATTAGTAGTAGGCCAAGATGGCTGGAATAGAGATCTGGCTCCTATATTTGCAGCTCCTTTCCTTGAAGCAATACAATTAAATTGTGAAAAGTTTTAGAATGTCTGATAGAATGTCTCAGAGTCTGACCAACTATATTGGTCACATCTCCCACCTAGAAAAGGAATGTGTAGTGCAGAAGGAAGAATAGAGAATGGTGCAAACAGAAGTTTCCTTTTCCTTATGGGAAGAGACAGAAACATAAGAGAACAAATTTGCTTCCCCTCTTCACACATACAGATAGCATTCTTATACGGTTTCCAGCCTGCTTGCTCTGATTTTACCTGTTCTTCTCCCATTTAAGAGCCAGGTCATTGGTTTATAGTATTATTATGATTATAATTCAGCACTGCCTTAATAGTAACAAAATTTTTGTAACATTTGTCTCTTAATTCCATCAAAGGATGATATATTATTAAAGAATAACTAACAGAATTGGAAGAGCTGGGTGCAAACCCTCACTCCATTATTTTCTAGTTTTTGTTATTTTGGCAAGCAGTTAACTCTCTGAGCCTGATTTCCTTAATCTTAAAAATAATAAAAATCAAATTTCTTCACAAAAATGTTGATTTTTCCTACTCCCTCATTGTGTTGCCTTAAACTTCTCAATTTACTAAAATTATAAAATAAAGTGATTAAATATGTCAATGTTTCCCAAACTTCCCTGAGGATAAGAAGTAGGTAGGAAGCTTGTTGACAGATTCATAGGCTCCTCCATGGGACATTTCAACATAAGAAGTCTTAGGCTCTTGGAAATTTGCATGATTAATGAGAATCCCAAATGATTTTATCATCACAAAAATTTAGGAAAGTGACCTAGTGTGATTTAAAATACAAAGTTCTGGGCACCAACCCAAATATGACTACTCAAGCTCCGGAAGAGATGCCTGGTAGCTATAATTTTAATCAGTGACCCGGGAAATTTTTGTGATTAAGCGTGATTGAGGAACACTACATTGGATAACTGCTAAGGTCTCATCCCGTTCTAACATTCTTTGAATACTATACAGACTAGATTTTAAACCAATTTTTATAAAATGTTATAAAAAGCATCCTACACTCACCATAAAACCTTCAAGTATCTCAGATCACTCTCAACATGTGGAAGGTACAATGCCAAATACAAGTAGAGAGACTTTTTATTTGCCTCTCCTGCCATTTTTTGTTTAGAAAATCCTAGAGATAATATTTTTATATGTGTGGAGAGTGGTTTTTTGTGCTTTTTTTTTCCTTTTGTTTACGTTTTATGTGGCAGACATATTTAGTTTTCATGTACTACTTTAACTGGTCCTTGTTCCTGCAAATACTAATCAATTCTGAGGGGAATCCTCAAATCTAGTATTTGAAGTAAATCCAGGAAAACCAGCCCTGAATTTTAAACACACATGTGAAATCATTCAACAAATATGTTAAATCGATATATATGTTACATAAAACTGATAGTTTTTGGTATTACAAATATGAATAAGATATAGATCCTATCCTTAAGGTCTTGCAGGTTAGTAAGAAAAAAAAATAACATTAAAATAGTTTGTAGGTAATATCATAGAAGTCTGTATCCTGTGAAATTTTGTAAAGGGAAGTATTGCTATCAACACTTTGGGAAGTGGTTGTGTTAGGCTGAGTCAGGAAACAGTTCACAGAAAAGATATGGCTTGAACTAGGTCTACAAATAAAAGAAGGTAAAAAGCAACATGAGGGATGAGTATAATCATTCCATGAAAAGGTAGCAAATGATGAAAAAAAGTATGTTTTATTATAGCTGATATGTTAAATTCAAGGCATCACAGGATGAAAATGAAGAAGACAGCACAGTCAAGTTGAATCATGTTTGTCAAGACAGAGAGGTGAACATTCTTTAGTAGATAATGGCAACCAGTGAGAAGATGTAAGCCTAGAAGTAATGTGATCAGATTTATATCTGAGAAAGACTACTATAACAAAAGAAATAGAAAATAATCAAAAAGATGACAAAATGGAGCGAGATATCAATTCAAGAGTCCAGACAGATTATAAGGATTTTGTAGAAAGGCCATCACAGAATCTTTGGGAAGAGACAGTTTCAATCTTTAAGAATGTAGAACTAAACAGAACATGAATGCCAAGTGGAGGCCTAAGAGTAAGGGAATAAATGATGCAAAATTATTTCCAGAAAATTTATTTTGCTGACTGGATGAACAGTGGGGATCATTCACCGATATAGGAAACAGCAAGAGAAAAGATAGTTCATTCTAGTACAAGGATAGAAGCAAGGTTAATAAAGAGTTTAGTTTTGTTGTGTAAGTCTTTAGGTGCCTGGGAGACTATTAAGAATAATTTCCTATAAATTCTGGAGTAGACATATCTGGCACTAGAGACATATTCAAGATGGAAATGCATATTTTGGATTCAACTGTTAATTAACAGTTTAGATGAAAACATTGGATGCTAACTGGTGTGACCATACAATTTATCCTGGGCAACTTTGGCATAAATTTGAAAACTTTCCTCTTTCACAACCAAAAGAGTCCCAGATTGAATGACAAATGTTAAAGTCTCCAACTGTAACATATACCTCTCTAAATAAAATGTTAGAAAAGAATAAGAGCGAGATTTTAAAATGTGGTTATAGAACTTTAACATGCTATTGTGCGATGGCTTGAGAGATGATGGGTATTTGTAAGAGGAATAAACTTGCAACCAAGCCATAATGTCAATTTGAATCACATGAGTTGTTTAAAGCTATGCATAGATATGACTTGTGCTCCTGACCATGACTAAATAACTGACACTGAATCTTCTCTGCGTTTGAAACAACTATAAAACTGGACAAAATATTTGACTCAATCCTTTGGATGTTAAAAAGCAGGCGGTGTACGACAGTGATTCTTGAGAAAAAGAAAATATACAAGATGAGCTCTATGATCACCCAAGATCACTATAGCTTCTTTCCTAACAGCACTTATTTCTACAGAGTAGTGAGTTAGGAGCCCAAGTCAAGCAGTGGTCTCATTGAGCTAAGGAGGTGGAGGTCAGGGCTCTAAGCTGCTTAAGTAACTGTGATTGATGGGAGGTGGTAACTGAGAAGGGGAAGCTTCTCTGTGGGGAGTGAATATTTTGTGAATGAGGATTAACTATGAGTCTTTGGCCAAAGGGTTGATTGCACATGCTCAGAGTCAGACTTCATGAGACTTAGAGGAAATCTAGTGCAGCACTAGGATCTAATGCCAAAATTTACTGCTAAGAGACAACTGGATTTTCAGCCCAGCCAGAGGTGAGAGACCTCACTGAGTACCATAAGCATCCAGTTGAGCCTCCAGAAAGCCAACCCTTAAGAGTAAGAATCATGGTTTGGGGGAAGGGATACACTCTAAGACCAAATTCAAAACCAAAACAGACCTAATTTAACAAAGAATCAAACTAAGGCTGACAAGACTAAAGGATCTATCAATAAATTAACTGCCTATCAGAATTTAATGCAATAGTATTTATGGAACAACAATCTAACCCAGATTCCCTCCAATAAACCACACAATGTCCGCTGTACAATAAAAGGTTGCTAAACATGAAAAGAAATGGGAAAGTGTGACTCATGTTCAAGGAAAATTTAGCCAGCAGAACTAAACTCCAAGAACATCCAAAAGTTGGAACTGACAGACAAGAATCCTAAGGGCTTAGCCTATTGGGGCATTGTAAATGTGCCACTCAGGTACGGGTCCTCAACACTAACATAATGATAGTAAAAGCTAAGCATACTTAATACTTGCTATAAGTCAAGTATTGTACAGAGTGTTATAAGTACTGCACATTATCTCATCGAATCCTTGTAAAAACCCTACATGACAGTCACTATTATTTTCCCTTTTGTTACAAATAGAAAATCTGAAATTTAGAGAGGTCAAGCAAATCACCTAATTCTGTTGTATATGAAGAAATTAGGCACCTAACAGGTATGCATACACATTTCTTGAGGTAAAATTATGTTTGACCAAAAAGATTTCAGACAGACATATGATGGTCTGAGAAGCCCATCATTAAAAATGTTGTTGACTAAATAGCAAATGCATTAATAAAGCTCCAAGTTGATTTCTGTGTGAAAAAAAGTTTCCAAGGTAGAAGAAGCACCAGCCTACTGAAACCGA
Organism: Felis catus; assembly: GCF_018350175.1. NCBI lineage: Eukaryota > Metazoa > Chordata > Mammalia > Carnivora > Felidae > Felis > Felis catus. The sequence goes on along the minus strand of NC_058378.1, from coordinate 26,162,496 downwards.
TAGTTTACAGCGTAGGTCCTACAACTACTATAGGAAGAGATAACAGACAAAACTGTTATGTTTACATAGAGTAATAGAAAAAGTGGTTGTGTGGGAGATAAAATGCAACACGACTACAACTAATATTGGAAATAAATTTTCATTTTACTTGTATCTGCATAAAATGCCTTAAAGCTCACCAGTCAAAACACATTGAATCTTGGGTAGAAAATGCCAGAGAACAAATGATACTAATGAATATATCGTACCTGCAAATGCTTAACTGTCTTCAATTATCTTTAGGTTATAAATACATAGGCTGAAAATATGACCATTTCCTTATCACCTTCCTTTGTGAAGTTCTTAAAACGAAATATCTCCCACAGGTGTGGGACAATAAACTAACTCCACAGCACTGACCTAGGACAAGTTTTTGAATTCGTCTTTACAAGAGAGCAAAAGTAGTCATGTCGACATTAGGTTGACAAGTTTAAAAATAAACCAGGTGTGTTTTCAAGCTCCCGCATGTCTTTCTGTTGACACAATGATCTGAGAAGACACCAACGGTAATGACATGCGGTTAGAACGTGGAATGAATGGGGGAGGTTGGAGAAAGTAGGTCTGCACTGAAACTCCCTTTGCCTCCCCAGATTTTAACACCTCTGCTTTCCCCATGATTCTATGGCTAACTCTTTTGGGAGAAACTTTTAAAGCAATGTTTCAAATGTCTTTTCTGCCAATTAAACTATTTTGGGGGGGGGGGCAGGAAGATAATTATTTTCTATCATGAAAAAAAAGAATTGTCTAATGAAAATGGCTTATATTAATGCTTCTTACTAATCTAAGGTGAACTATTTGTAAAATATTGTGCCAAATGCTTTAACACATCATCTAATGTAATTCTCAAAACACTGTACCATTTAAGGACAATGAGGCTTGGAGAGGTTATACAAGTTACTCTGAGACTTGACTCACTTAGAGGTGTGGGAAAATACTGAGTTCTAACCCAAAGCCCATGTTTTTGATAGCTATTCCCTTTCAGTCATAAGCCCTTCTTTTCTAGAAATGAATTCGCAACACTAAGATTCATGAGCATATATTTATTCCAACATAGAAAGGTAGGTAAAACAAATAAACACCATTAAAGATACTTTTTGAAAATTTGTCAGTGTTTTCTTTGAGTAAATAATGTTTCGCTTTTAATAGTTTTGATGTTTGATTAAGAAAAAGAGAAAAAGGGGCTTCTAGATGGCTCTGTTGGTTAACTATCCGACTTCGGCTCAGGTCATGATATCATGATCTGTGAGTTCAAGCCCTGCATCCAGCTCTGTGCTAACAGCTCAGAGCCTGGAGCCTGCTTTGGATTATGTGTCTCCCTCTCTCTCTGCTCCTCCCCTGCTCATGCTGTTTCTTTCTCTCTCTCTCCAAAATAAATAAATGTATAAAAAAATTTAAAAAAAAGGAAAAAGGAGAAGAGACAATATTCAATTCTCATTTTTGTTTTTACAATCAAAGTGGTATTGTTTTAGTGTCATAGATTGTCCTCAAGCAGGTAATTAGCTTTATCAGTCAACACTTTCAAATTTTCTTTAAAAATTAAAAGATTTTTCAATGTAGCATTCTTTATGGTAAATCAGATGAACAATTGAAAATGTCTAGAGTCAGATAAATAACCTAAAGCCAGTATTAAAATAACCTGTGACTTCAGCAATATTCATATCTGAAATAAGATTAAACATCAAAAATTTTTCTCTTTGAAATTTTCCCTCAGATATCATGATTTTAGTTTTACTGAGGCCTGTTTGTGAGTTTTTTAATCATTCTGTAATTTTCTCTTATCTTTAAAAAAGTAGGTTTACAAATATGAGAGTAAATTAAATAATCGTTCAATTGTGTTCTAAACGACTAAGAAGAACAATAATTGTACTATTAAAATAACATAAAAATGTATAACTAGATAGTAACTTGAGGGCTACCTACTACCATAAATATAAGAGAAGCATTTAAAGGTTCAGTTCTAGTAACATAGAAAGAGTTCTAATTTGTTTTAATTCCATTTAACTTTAATAATTATTATTTTATTTCCAGTTTCCACACACACTAGAATTTCACCCCATGTTTACACTATCATCTTCCCAATATACTTTCTGAAATCATACTTCTGGTTCAAAGAGCCAATTATTTGGGTATGAGATGGCATTATCTATCATTTAGCATCACTTCGGAATCTGTCACATTCCATCCCAATAAAAATTTTTCCAATGTCTTAATATTTTTCTGAAGGACTTTCTCTAAAAAGGATTGGTGGGGAGAAATTTCCCAGAGCCTCATCACCCTCAGATCTTCTAAATAACATAAGAAAGAAACATAATGAAAGTCAAATGGAAAAACATAATGAGGAAGAAAAAGGTACCAAACATGAATGTTATGTTTCTCTGAAACTGTGATTATTTGCTGACTGGCTAGAGTCATTTTATTGTATTCTTTAGAGGGAATTACTGCTGAGAGTTATAATATAAAGATTGTATGGAAGGAGTAAAAACTTGACCAGTGGGGATTGTATTAGCTCCTACTGCCATAACAAAATACCATAGATTGGGTGGCCTAAACAACAGAAACGTGTTTTCTCAGCTTTGGATGCTGGGAGGTCCAAGATCTAGGTCTCGTAAGTTCTTTTATTAACTTTCATGTGTTAAAACCGTCTCTGGGGCACCTGGGTGGCTCAGTAGATTGGGCTACTGATTTCAGCTCAGGTCATGATCTATGACCTATGATTTATGAGTTCGAGCCCCACGTTGAGCTCTGTGCTGACAGCTCAGAGCCTGGAGCCTGCTTCGGATTCTGTGTCTCCCTCTCTCTCTGCCTTTCACCCGCTCATGCTCTGTCTCTCTCTCTCCCCAAAATAAATAACGATTTAAAATTTTTTTTAAAAATCTCCACTAATATGTTACATGGTTTATGGGTTTTTCCCCTTATTACTGGGCTACTGGATAACAATGTATCCGCAGTCGTGATTTACTGACTCAGACTTAAAGCAAAGTACAAAAATCTGTGGGGTCTTTATCTAAAGAAATGAATATCCCAAGAGCTGGTGTTCCTGGGAAGAATTTATGCCCTACAGATGCAATTATGATGAGGGTAGGATTTCTGCTCTTGGCCATCTGAAGAAATGCAGGCACCATTCCAAGCTTCCACTCATTCACAGTGAGCAAGGGGCAGCATCATTAGCATAGAGGTAGTGAGGTTCTGGGGCAGGAAGAGTCTAGGATGGCAGCGTGGGGTCTTCCAGAGAACTGGGTTAATAAGAAGCACTAAGACAAAACCAATAAATCCAGAGTCACCTCAACAGCAACAAAGTGAGGCTTCAATGTCGGCCACTGACACAGAAGCAACAGCGGCTATGGTGAAGAGAGAGGGAGGAAGGGAGGGAGGGAAGGAAGGAAGGAAGGAAGGAAGGAAGGAAGGAAGGAAGGAAGGAAGGGAGGAACGAGGGAAGAAAACACACCTGAACTGAAAAACCAGAGACTTGTTCAAGTAGCACACAGGCAACAAAAGCTGTGAAATTCTCAGAAGCAATTGGGAGACCTTTACGGAAAGCTAATTTCCAGCAAATAGGTAGATGAGAGTTTAGTCTTTTAAAAAAATAAATGAGGGGCGCCTGGGTGGCGCAGTCGGTTAAGCGTCCGACCTCAGCCAGGTCACGATCTCGCGGTCCGTGAGTTCAGCGTCGGGCTCTGGGCTGATGGCTCGGAGCCTGGAGCCTGTTTCTGATTCTGTGTCTCCCTCTCTCTCTGCCCCTCCCCCGTTCATGCTCTATCTCTTTCTGTCCCAAAAATAAATAAACGTTGAAAAAAAATCTTTTTAATAAAAAAAATAATAAAAAAATAAATGAAGAGGGAGATGTTCTTCCTATTTTCCATTTCAAAAGTATACTTTATTCAAGTTACTACCCAAAATAGACAGCGCATCACATACGACTTTGGGAGCCTGCCTGCTTTAAGGCATTCCTTACACGTACAGGATAAAAAGGCACATGCACCCCCATGTTTACAGCAGCACTATCAACAATAGCCAAAGTATGCAAAGAGCCCAACGTCCATCGATGGATGAACGGATAAAAAGATGCGCGCGCGCACGTGCGTGCACACACACACACACACACGCACACACACTAAAGTATTACTCAGCAATCAAAAAGAATGAAATCTTGCCATTTGCAACAACATGGACAAAACTAAGTGTAGTATGCCAAGCAATTAAGTCAGTCAGAGAAAGGCAGATACCATATGATTTCACTCATATGTGGAATTTAAGGAACAAAACAGATGAACATAGGCGAAGGGAGGGAAAAATAAGATAAAAACACAGAGGGGGGCAAATCATAAGAGACTCTTAAAACCAGAACAAACTGAGGGTTGCTGGGGGTAGTTGGTGGGGGATGGGATAAATGGGTGAGATGGCCATTAAGGAGGGGACTTGCTGGGGTGAGCACTGGGTGTTACATGTAAGTGATGAATCACTAAATTCTAGTCCTAAAACTAATCTATTACTACACTATATGTTAAATAACTTGGATTTAAATACATTTTTAAAAAGAAATCTTAAAATTAAAAAATAATGAAAAAATAAAAATAAAAATATTTTACAAAGTAAACAGATAATTTATCAATTCCACCCAAAGAACTTAAAGACTCTAGAGAGTTATTAAACTTGGAATTCTCAGTACTCACTGCTGAATCACAACAACAGATATAGAGAGCAGAGATCTTTTAATTTAGCAACTTCTTTTCATGATTCTTATGTGGCCAGTCTGACACCTGTCTGAACTGGCAGTTGAAAGTCCAACAAAAAATTCACCTTTTTAATAGGAAAACATCTAAGTTCATGTAATTCAAATGAATCTATTTCACTGTCTGTTTATTTTGCCCAAATATTTGTGTTAAAGGGAGATTCACTTTGATCATTAACCTTGCCATAAAACATTTAATTATGTATGGTACTATCCAAGAAAAAAGCAGAACATGTAGAAATGTTATAAATGCATCATAACATTGAATGTTATTAATGTAAATTAAAATGAGATGACAAAATGAATTGTCAGTAAAATCCAATTTATACATAGGAAATTTTTCTATATCACCAAAGATTATTTTCTTTTTAACATGTATAGAGCAGTTTAGGTACACAAAACTTGCTTTTATCTAAAAATAAATTTTTTATTTAAATAATAGTTTAGGGGCCCCTAGGTGACTCAGTCACTTAAGTGACCAACTTTGGCTCAGGTCATGATCTCACAGCGTGTGAGTTCAAGCCCCATGCCAACCTCTGTATTGACAGCTCAGAGCCTGGAGCCTACTTCATTCTGCGTCTCCCTTTCTCTCAGCCCTATCCTGCTCTCTCTCTCTCAAAAATAAATAAACATTATTTTTTAATTAAAAGTAATAGCTTATAAAAGAGTAAGGAAATATGAAAGACTAGGATGCAAAGTGTTCTTCATAACTCTGTGAAAATTTCAATTAAAAATCCTTATTATCAAAGATAGATTAAATACTTAGCCAAAAATAGTTGTTTAGGCATAGATTATTTCAGAATTTTTTTTTTATTTAAGGAAAGGAGTGTGATTTCTGATTTCATCAACATGAAATAAACATTTATGCTGTCAAAACAAAGAAGTTTCTTATACTATTTTCAATAAGTGTATTCTTCAATAGACTATCTTCATAATCTAAAGTAGTCACACCTTGATAATTAACCACTGTTTTAAGATGCATACTAAGTACCAGAAATTACTACTTTAGCCCTTTGGCTCTCACTCCCTCTTGTGAACATATCTGACAGTTTCACACAGAAAAAAGAAAGTATATTGAAGATAATGCCAAATAAACCAACACTAATTACAATCTATAAAGTCCATTCATTACTGTCTTATACTTTTGTGACTGTATTTGCCACTTCACCAAAGTGGGCAGAATATAATTAATCAGCAAATTTCTCTTTAAAAAAGAAAAAAAAATTGAGACCATTGGCTAAAGTAAGAATAAGTGTCTTACTGATATACATTTTGGGTATAAATCACAGTATAAAAATGTAACTTGGAGGGGCGCCTGGGTGGCGCAGTCGGTTAGGCGTCCGACTTCAGCCAGGTCACGATCTCGCGGTCCGTGAGTTCGAGCCCCGCGTCAGGCTCTGGGCTGATGGCTTGGAGCCTGGAGCCTGTTCCTGATTCTGTGTCTCCCTCTCTCTCAGCCCCTCCCCCGTTCATGCTCTGTCTCTCTCTGTCCCAAAAATAAATAAATAAACGTTGAAAAAAAAATTAAAAAAAAAATGTAACTTGGAACAAATAAGCTTAATTTTTTATCTCCAGGTTGGTGAACAATTCAACCAGATTCTTTCATGGAACACACCCATTCCACACCCACTATGTATTGTCAATATTCTGGAATCTTATGATATACCAAGTGTCTGAGAAGGAGCCTGTTTTTTCCTTAGTCATCCATGCATATATGTCACCAAGGTACAGCTAAGACACATGGGTCCAAGTTAATATTGATGTCTTCAGGTCCAACAGTTCAGAAGGTTTATGCCACTGGGGAAAGTGCAATGTGTTACAAGATTGAGAAGCCTGGTGCTTATAGAACCTCCTCTTTAAATATATCACAGAGATGGTCCTCTTTCAAGTCAAGCATCTTCTTTGGATGTTTTGTGGGAAGGTAGTACAGTTCTCTCTATTCAGAATACCACGAAACTCTCTTCCCTTCATCCCAAGGAAATCCTCTGCAGTGAAAGAAACACCTTTCTTTCTCAGAATGTATTCTTTTCAAGAGTCTTAAGTGTGTGGCAAGGTGCCTCTTATTGTTATCATTATTTGAAAGAGAGAGAGAATGAACCAGGGAGAGGGGCAGAAGAGAAAGACTCTTAAGCAGACTGCGTGCTCAGCAAGGAGCCTGATGCAAGGCTCAATCCCACAACCTTGGGATCATGACCTGAGCTGAAATCAAGAGTCAGACACTCAACCAACTGAGCCACCTGGGCACCCTGATTTTTAACTTTATTTACACCCATTTAGGAGGATATAATTAGACTCTTGATGCAATGACACATTAGTTGAACAAAATCATAATGAAATCATCATGTATGTAATTTAATGACTATATTTTTAAGTTTATTTATTTATTTTGAGAAGGGGGTGCAGAGAGAGAATCCTAAGCAGGCTCCACACTGTCAGTGCTGAGCATGATGCAGGGCTCAAACCCACAAACCTTGAGATCATGACCTGAGCTGAAACCAAGAGTAAGATGTTAAAGTGTCTGAGCTACCCAGGCACCCCTTCTTTTATTTGTTTTTAAGTTTACTTATTTAATTTAATGACTATTTTAATCACCTGTTATTTACCTCATTATTTAAATATTAAATAAATAAATAAATAAATAAATGATTTTAAATATTTTAATTTCTAATTTTTATTTAATAATTAGTTTCACCTTTAAAAGATCACTACTGGAAAAAAAAATCCTTTGATTTTACCTATATGGTACTTAGACCTTAGACAGTGACTCATAGTATATTTGAGTTTGACTAGTGTTTGAACAGAGCAAAATACACTTATTCAAATATTTTAATAGGTCCTGACCATGAAAAGCAAATATGCTATTTATTTATTTATTTATTTATTTATTTATTTATTTATTTATTTATTTATTTTTGAGAGAGAGAAAGTGCACAAGAAGAGAAGAAGGGCAGAGGGAGAGAGAGAATCTTAAGCAAGCTTCATGCTCAGTATAGAGCTGGATACAGGGCTCAATCCCACAGTCCTGGGGGTCACGACCTGAGCCAAAATCAAGAGTTGGATGCTCAACCAATTAAGCTACGCAAGCTCCCCAGTGTTAATGTTTTTATATACTAGTCTCCCAGCATCTGGAATCTTCTTTAAGTTTGAGGTGGATGCCTCAAGAGAAAAAAAAAAATCTGCATAGATTCTTGGCACCAGGTAACATATTTCCCTCCTGCTTCCCTCCCTCCCTCCTTCCCTCTCTTCCTTCCTTCCTTCCTTCCCTCCTTCCTTCCTTCCTTCCTTCCTTCCTTCCTTCCTTCCTTCCTTCCTTCCTGTGTTTTGTTTTGTTTTTTGAGAGAGAAAAAGAGTGGAGGAGAGGCAGAGGGAGAGGGAGACAGAGAATATTTATTTCAGTGTAGCGATTCGCTGTATGGATTTCTACTTTTTGCATTCATTCCCAGGCAGAAGGACAACTGGATTGCTTGCTTGCAGTCTTTTGTAATTATGAATAAGGCTATTGTAAATATTTGTGTACAGTTTCGGGATGAACATAGGTTTTCATTACACTTGAGTAAATGTCCTGGATTGAGGGTGCTGATCCATTGGGTCAGTTCATCCTTAACCTTATGAGAAAATTCCAAACTCCTTTCTAACATTGCTGTATTATTATTTGTTATTCTTACCCACAGTGCATGAGAGTTCCAGTTGCTCTGCATCTCGCCGGTTCTTGGTATTATGAGTTTATTCTTTTTCTTGAAGTCAGCCATTCTAATACATATATAGTGATATCAAATTATGGTTTTAATTTGTATTTTTTCCAGTTACTCATGATAGGGATCATGCAGTTGAAGTTTAAAATGTACATGAAAACATCTTAAATGTGTTGTTGATTTTTATTTTAGGTATTAATTTCTTTTTGCGTTTTCCCTTCTGTTTCTCTCCACTCAAGAAAATAAATTTGTGTTTTATTACTTCATGGGAGGTCTTTGGGCTGAAAGCAGAATGGATTTTGAAATCTTATGGGCCTTAGTTGGTTAAGCCTCCAACTTTGGCTCAGGTCATGATCTCACGGTTCATGAATTCGAGTCCCACATCAGGCTCTGTGCTGACCGCTCACTCTGGAGACTACTCCGGATTCTGTGTGTGTGTCTCTCTGTATGCCCCTCCCCTGCTCACGTGCTCTCTCTCTCTCTAAAATAAATAAACATTAATATAAATAATAAATAAATAAGTGAATAATAAATTTGAAAAACCAAATGTGATGTGGTTAACTCATAAAATGAATATTTTTTTTTAAGTTTTTACTTAAATTCCAACTAGTGAACATATGGTACAATATTAGTTTCAGGTGTACAATATAGTAATAAAATGAATTCATACTTTAAATAATCCTATACAGTGTTTAAAAAGTTTCTCACTATATTTTTAAATACTTCTTTTCATAATGTTTTCATTTATCACTTGTTAGAAAAAGTAGACGAATTTTGCTTAGATTGCATCTTTTATAGGATCAGTGACATGCCCTTTATTTCAAGTTTGTACTAGTTCTTTAGTCCTGAACCATCTTTCATAAGCAATTACAAATGATTAAGTGAATTCATTGTGGTTTTTCTCCTATGATTATCCTGCCTTTTAAATTTGCACGTGCTTAAATATTCCAAGTATTCTTTAACCTATTTCTTACAACAGACAGCTGGCAAGGCTTTTATTATATTTTAATTATACAGATTCCTCTTCTTCATATTCCTATCTGAGAAAGATATAAAAATTTAAGAATGGTTCATTTTAATATTGTCATTATGTTTGTCAATCTCCTCACTTAGAAGCCAGGCTATTTCTTCCTTATGCAGAGTACAAATTTCAAAGTTGTTAATTATTCTCATCTATTTTATTTCACTTCATTTTGCTCTTTTTATCTTTTGACAGAGAACATTTATAGATATACAAATATTTTATTTCCTACAACTATAGATTTCCCCCATCTGTGTGGCAATATTCATTATCAACTTTTCTCAAATAATTTCACCAGTAATCTGAGCCAACATCATCAGTCTAATTGCCCCTGGAGAGAGATTTCTCTATAATAAAAAATGTATAAAGTAGCAATCGCATCAGGGGACTTAAGCATTAAAAATATCTCTCTACAATTGTTAGATTTGTAGAAAAGAAAGGACAACGAAGTTCAGAAAGGAAAGATGAGATATTAGTGAAATGATACAGCATCCATGGCCTAACGCATGGTTCGTGATAGATAAAGATAAAAGCATCTAAATGTTTCCTAAACCTTTCCTAATGGTAGGAAGAAGAGAAACTTTTATGAAGGTTTGTGGTAACCACGTGTCAAGATGGTCTGTTGGCACCATTTTTCCAACAGCATTTGCTCACTTCTCTCTGTGTCACATTTTGGAAATAGTTCCAATATCTCAAACTATTTTATTATTATTGTATTTGTTTTTATGATCTGTGTTCAGTGATCTTTGATGTACTATTAAAATTGTTTTGGGGTTCCACAGTGTCCATATAAGACCGTGAATTTTGTCAATAAATGTGTGTGTCCTGACTGACCCACTGATTGGTGGTTCCCCACCTTCTTTCTCTACTCAGGCCTCCCTGTTCCCTGAGACAACAATATTGAATTAGGCCAATTAACGACTCCACAATGGCCTCTAAATGTTCAAGTGAAAGGAAGAGTTGCATATCCCTCCCTTTAAATCAAAAGCTATAAATGAATATGTTTAGTGAAGAATCCTTGTCAAAAGCCAAGATTAGGCAAAAGCAAGGCCTCTTATGCCAAATGGCTAGCCAAGTGGTGAATGAAAAGGGAAATTCTTAAAGGAAATTAAAAGTGCTATTCCAGTGAATGCATAAATGACGAGAAAGAAAAACAGCCTTACTGCTCGTATGGAGAAAGTTTGTGCGGTCTGGCTAGAAGACAAACCCAGTCATAACATGCTCTTAAGCCAAAACACAAACCAGAGCAAGGTGCTAACTCTCTTCAATTCCGTGAAGACAGAGAGAGGTGAGGAAGCTGCCCAAGAAAATTTGAAGCTTGCAGAGGTGGTTCATGAGTTTTAAAGAAAGATGCCGTCTTCATAACATAAAATTTGCTGCAAGGTGAAGAAGCAGGTGCTTATGTAGAAGCTGCAGCAAGTTATCCAGATCTAGTTATGGTCATTATTGAAGGTGGTACACTCAACAATAGATTTTCCATGTTGATGAAACAGCCTCCTCTTGGCAGAAGTTGTCATCTAGGACTTTCCTAGGTAGAGAAGAGACATCAATGACTGGCTTCAAAGCTTCAAAACACAGACTGACATTCCTGTTAGGGGCCAATGCAGCTGGTGACTTGAGTTGAAGGCAATGCTCATTTATTATTCTGAAAAACCTAAGGCCCCTAAGAATTATGCAAAGTCTACTCTGTCTATACTCTATAAATAGAAAATCAAGGCATGGATGACAGCATATCTGTTTATAACATGGTTTGCTGAATATTTTAAGCCTACTGTTAAGACCTACTGCTCAGAAAAAAAGGTTTATTTCAGAATATTACTGCTCATTTGTCAATGCACCTGGTCAACTTAAAGCTCTGATGGAAATGTACAGTGTGATTAATGTTGTTTTCATGCCTGCTAACACAACATCCATTCTGCAGCCCATGTATCAGGGAGTCATTTCAATTTTCAAGTCTTATTATTTAAGAAATACATTCCTTAAGGCTATAAGTGTCATGGATAGTGATTCTTCTGATGAATCTGGGAAAAATAAATGGAAAATCTTCTGAAAAAGATTCACCACTCTAATGTAATTACGACTGTTTGTGATTCATGGGAAGAGGTCAACACATCCACATTAACAGATTTTGAAAGAAGTTGATTCCAAATCTCATGTGTGACTTTGAGGGGCTCAAGACTAAAGTGGAGGAAATAAATGAAGATGGGTGGAAATAGCAAGAGAACTAGAATTAGAAGTGGAGCCTAAAGATGTGACTGACTTGTTGCAATATTATGATAAAACTTCAAGAGATAAGCAGTTGCATTTCATGGTGAGCAAAGAAAATGATTTCTTGAGATGGAATCTACTTCCTGTGAGGATGCTATTAAGATTGTTGAAATGACAACTAGGGATTTAGAATATTTCATAAACTTAGTTGATAAAGCAGTAGCAAGATTTGAGAGGATTGACTCCAATTCTGGAAGAAGTCTACTGTGGGTAAATGGTATTCAACGGCATCACATGCTACAGAGAAATCATTCATGAAAATAATAGTCGATTGATACAACAAAGTTCATTGCTGTCATATTTTCTTTTCTTTTTAAGTATTTATTTAAATTCCAATAGCTAATATATAGTGTATTATTACATTCAGGTGTACAATTTAATGATTCAGCACTTACATACAACATCCAGTGTAAATCACAACCAGTGCCCTCCTTAATCCACATCATCTATGTAACCCATCACCTTACCAACTTCCCCTCTGGTAACCATCAGTTTGTTCTCTATAGTTAAGACTCGACTTCTTGATTTGCCTCTCTCTTTTTTTCCCCATGATCATTCCTTTGTTTCTTAAACTCCACATATAAGTGAAATCATATAGTATTTTGGTTTCTCTGACTCGTTTCACTTAGCATAATATTCTCTAGCTCCATCCATGTCATTACAAATGGCAAGATTTCATACTATTCTATGCTTGAGTAATATTACATGGTATGAATATACCACATATTCTTTATCCACTCATCAGTCAATGAACATTTGGGATCTTTCTATAATTTGGCTATTGTAGATAATGCTGCTACAAACACAGGATGCATGTATCCTTTTGAATTAGTATTTTTGCATTCATTGGATAAATACCTAGTAGTGCAATTGGTGGATCTTAGGAAGTATTATTTTTAACTTTTTGAGAAATCTCTATGCTGTTTGCTAGAGTGACCACACCAGTTTACATTGCCACCAAGGAATGTTGGCATCCTCACCAACACCTGTCATTTCCTGAGTTGTTAATTCTGACAGGAGTGACGTGATATCTCATTGCAGTTTCAATTTGTATTTCCCTAAGGATGAGCGATATTGAACACTATTTCATAAGTCTTTTGGCCATCTGTATGTCTTCTTTGGAAAAATGTCTACTCATGTCTTCTTATTTTTAATTGGATTATTTTTGAGTTTAATAGGTTTTTTATGTATTTTGGATACTAACCCTGTATCAGATATGTCCTTTACAAATATCTTCTCCCATTCTGTAGGCTGCCTTTTAGTTACACTGATTGTTTCCTTTGCTGTGCAGAAGTTTTTTATCTTGACGAAGCCCCAATAGTCATTTTTGCTTTTGTTTCCCTTGCCTCCAGAGTTGTGTCTAGTAAGAAGTTGCTCCAGCCGAGGTCAAAGAGGTTGCTGCCTGTGTTCTTTTCTAAGGTTTTGATGATTTCCAATCTCACATTTAGGTCTTTCATTCATTTTGAATTTACTTTTGTGTATAATGTAAGCAAGTGTTACAGTTTCATTCTGCATGTTGCTGCCCAGTTTTCCCAACACCTTTTCTTGAAATGACTTGTCTTTTTTTTTCCATTGATTACTTCTCACTGTTTTGTCAAAGATTAATTGACCAGATAGTTGTGGGTTCATTTCTGAGTTTTCCAATCTCTTCTATTTATCTATGTACCAGCATCATACTATCTTGATCACTACAGCTTTGTAATATAACTTGAGGTCCAGAATTATGAAGCCCCAGCTTGGCTGTGCCTTTTCAATATTACTTTGGCTATTTGTGACCTTTGCAGTTTCATACAAATTTTAGAACTGTTTTGGTATTTCAGTAAAAAATGCTATTGGTATTTTGATAAAGATTGCATTAAATGTGTAGATTTCTTTTTGTAGTATAGACATTTTAACAATATTTATTCTTCCAGTCCATGAGCATGGACTGTCTTTCCATTTCTTTCTGTGGTCTTCAATAAAAAACGGCAGTGTTTTATAGTTTTCAGAATATAGATTTTTACCATTTTGGTTAGGTTTAGTCCTAGGTATCTTATGGTTTTGGTTTTGGGTGCGATTGTAAATGAGATTAATTCCTTGATTTCTCTTTCTGTTGCTTCATAATAGAAATGTGACAGATTTCTGTATGTTGATTTTTTTATCCTGCAACTTTACTGAATTTGTGTATCAGTTCCAGCAATATTTTGACGGAGTCTTTCAGGTATTCTATATAGAGTCTCATGTCATTTGCAAATAGTGAAAGTTTGACTCCTTCCCTACTGATTTGGATGCACTTTATTTCTTTTTGTTACCCCATTGCTGAGACGAGGATTTTCATTACTATGTTAAATAACAGTGGTGAGAGTGGACATCCTTGACCTTAAAATGAAAGTTCTCAGGTTTTTCCCATTGGCAATGATATTAACTACGAGTTTTTCATAAATGGTTTTTATTATGTTGAGGTATGTTCCCTCTAAACCTACTGTGTTGAGGGTTTTTAGCATGAATAAATGTTGTTCTTCGTCAAATGCTTTTTCTGCATTTATCGAAAGGATCATATGGTTCTTATCCTTCTTTTATTAATGTGGTGTATCACATTGGTTGATCTGTGAATACCGAATCATCTTGAAGCCCAGAAATAAATCCCACTTAATTGTGGTGAATGATTTTTTAATGTATTGTTGGATTCAGTTTGTTAGTATATTATTGAGAATTTCTACATCCATGTTCATCAGAGATATTGGCCTGTAGTTTTATTTTTTAGTGGACTCTTTATCTGGGTTCGGTATCAGAGTAATGCCAGCCTCATTGAATGAATTTGGAAGTTTTTCTTCCTTTCAATTTTTTTGGAATATTTTGTGAAGAATAGGTATTAACTCTCTTCTTGTGAAGCCATCTGGCCCTGGAGTTTTGTTTGTTGGGAGATTTTTTATTACTCATTCAATTTCTTTGATGGTTATCAGTCTGTTTATGTTTTCTATTTCTTTCTGTTTCGATTTTGGTAGTTTATATATTTCTAGAAATTTATCTATTTCTTGCAGGTTGTCCAATTCATTGGCACATAGTTTTTCATACTATTCTCTTATACTTGTAATTATTTGTATTTCTTTGATGTTGGTTGTTATTTATTCTCCTCATTTCTGACTTTATTTGAGTTCTTTCTCTACTTTTGATAAGTCTGGATTGGGGTTTATCAATTTTTTAAATTTTTTCAAAGGACCTAGTTTCATTGACCTATTTTATTATTGTTTTTGTTGCTGTTTTTATTCTCTGTATCATTTATTTTTGTCCTAATCTTCATTATTTCCTTCCTACTGTAGGCTTTAGGTTTCACTTGTTCTTTTTCTAGCTCCTTTAGATGTAAAGTTAGGTTATTTATTTGGGAGTTTTCTTGCTTCTTACGGTAGTCCTTTATTGTTATATACTTCCTTCTTAGGATCACTTTTGCTGCATTCCAAGGTTTTGGACTATTGTGTTTTCATTTTCATTTGTTTTCATGCATTTTTTCTTTTTTTGATTTTCTGGTTGACCCATTCATTGTTTAGTAACATATTGTTTAACCTCCACTTATTTGTGATCTTTCCTTATTTTTTTCTTTTGGTTTACTTTAAGTTTTATAGCTTTGTGGTCAGAAAATATTCATGGTTTGGTCTCAGTCTTTTTATACTTATTGAAGCCTGAGTTGTGACCTAGTATGTGATCTATTCTGGAGAGTGCCCCATATGCACTTGAAAGGAATGTGTATTCTGCTATTTTAGGATGGAATGTTCTGAATATATCTGTAGGTCCATCTGCTCCAGTGTATCATTCAAAGCCATTGTTTCCTTGTTTATTTTCTGGGTCTATGATCTGTCCATTGTAGTAAGTGTGTTCTTAAAGTCCCCTGTTATCATTCTATTAATATAAATTAGTTTATTTATGTTTGTTATTGTTTTATATATTTGGGTGCTTTCATGTTGGGTGTGTAAATATTTACAATTGTTTGATCTTCTTATTGTATTGTCCTCTTTATTATGATAATGTGCTCTTCTTCATCTCTTGTTACACTGTTTGTTTTAAAATCTAGTTTGTCTTATTTAAGTATTGCTACTCCAGCTTTTTTTTGACATCCATTAGCATGATTAAGCGTCTCTCCATTCCCTCACTTTCAATCTGCAGGTGTCTTTAGGTCTAAAATGAGTCTCTTATAGACAACATATAGATGGGTCTTGTTTTTTTATGCACTCTGACACCTTATGCCTTTTGATTGGAGAATTTAGTCCATTTACATTCAGAGTAATTATTGGTAAGTATGTATTTAGTGCCATTTTGTTACTTGTTTTGCCATTATTCCTGGAGATTTTCTGTTTTTATCACTTTTGGTCTCTCCTTTCCTTTCAAAGAGTTCCCTTTAATATTTCTTGCAGGGCTGGTTTACTGGTCATGAATTCCTTTATTTTTTGTTTGGGCAACTCTTTATTTCTCTTTCTATTCTGAATGATAGCTTTGCTGGATAGAGTATTCTTGGCTGCAGATTTTTCTTATTCAGTACTCTGAGTATATCATGCCACTCCCTTCTGGCTTACTCATGACTATTGAGAAATCTGAAGCTAGCCTTATGGGTCTTCCTTTGTAAGTTAAGGACTTTTGTCTTACTGATTTTAGGATTTTTTTCTTTATCACTATATTTTGCAAATTTAATTACAAAAGTCTGGGTGTTGGCCTGCTTTTGCTGATTTTGATGGGAATTCTCTGTGTCTCCTGGATCTGGAAGTCTGTTTCCTTCCATAGATTAGAGAAGTTTTCAGCTATTATTTCCTCAAATAAATTATCTTCCCCCTCTTCTCTCTCTTCCTGTGGGACTCCTATAATACAAATGTTATTACATTTGATAGAGTCACTGAGTCCCTAACTTTATTTTCATGTTCCATAATTCTCTCTTTCATTCAACTTCATTATTTTCCATGTTTTTGTCTCCTATATCACTTATTTGTTCCTCTGCTTCTTCTAGCCTTGTGTTCATTACATCAAGCCTGTTTCTAATCTCAGTTATTACATTTTTCATTTCCAACTGATTCTTTTTTAATTCTTTTTATCTCTGTGGTAAGGGTCTCCCTGAAGTCTTCCATTCTTTCTCATGCCCAGTGAAGTATCCTTATGATTGTTGCTTTAAATTCTCCATCAGGCATGCTACTTATATCTGTTTTGCTCAGATCTCTTGCTGTGACCTTATGTTGTTCTTTCACCTGGGATGAATTCTTCTGTCTTGGAAGGTTGTGTACATCTCTGTCTTCTTCTTTGTATTAGAAAATATCATTATGTTTCCTACTCTTGAGAATAATGGCTTATGAAGAAGATGTCTTAGAGTGTTCAGGTCCTGGCACTTAAGGGACTGTCTCTGATGTTTGTTCAATAAGTTCTGCTGTTATTTTTTGGCTGCTGCTCTATCCTTCAGGTCAGTTATCTGCAGTGGCTCTTGTTGTTTGCTCTGCGAAGTGTTTGGTCCTTGGTAAGAATGTGGCGAGTTTTAACTAGGTTTGCTCTCATCTGCTTGTGAAATGAGACCTGATACGACTTCCACTAGAACTGAAGCCCTGAAGAAATTTCTGGTCTGGAGATGTGTTGTGGGCAGAGGTTTCTGCTGCTCTTGTAGAGTTGGACTTGTCACACTGGGACTGAGGCAAACTTGACTCAGAGGGCCAATCCTGCAAGAGGGCATGAGTGTGGGACTTGGTGTAAGAAGGTTCAATAGCCAGTGTGGGTGCTATGTTGCTTTCCGCAAATGGCTCTGTATTTATGTTGAAAATCAGGGGAGGGAAATGATACCAGCCAGCTGCTTTGTCCCCAGAGAGTTATCTTTGGGAATACTGCCTCTTAGAGAAAACTCCAAGAAGAGCAAATAATCTCTCCCTGTGTACCCCATGCTCTCTTCAGATCTCTGTTTCCATGCTTTCTGTCCTTCAGTTGTCGGCCTGCCTTCTCTCCAGAAGTAGTGCAGTGCCCTCAGGGCTCTATGCCAGCCAAGTCCACTGAACTTTAAAACTCCAGGCTATAAGCCCTGCTGGTTGCAAGAACTCACAAAAATCAGCCCTTCTTGTTTTCCCAGTCAACAGCTTTAGGGGAATACTCCCCTTGTGTATTCCCCTCTGTGTTCCTCTCTTTTGCCTTGCTCTGCGGCCATGGATCCCTCCCCTCTGCAACATCCACAATCCATTTCTCCCGAAACATCCCCATACTTCCTACCTTCTTCAGTGTGGCTTCACTCCATTTAGTTTTGGAGTTTGTTCTGTCAGTCTTCAGGTTGATTTCTGGTGTATTTAAAGTGATTTGATAGTTATCTAGCTGTGTTCGTGGGATGAGACAAGCCTAGGGTCCTCCTACTCCTCTGCCAGCTTATCTTCACCCACCACCATTGATGTCTCATTTTAAGAAACTGTCACAGCCACCTGAGCTTCTGCAACCACCATCCTGATAGTCAGCAGCCATCAACTTTGAAGCAAGACTCTCCACTGCAAAAACATTTGACTCATTGAAAGCTCACATGATGATTACCATTTTTTGGCAATAAAGTATTTTTAATTAAGTTTTTTAATTAAGTTAATTTTTTTTAGACATAGTGCTATTGCAAACTTAATAGACTACAGTATAGTGTAAATGCCTCTTTTATATGCACTGAGAAACCCAAAAATTCCATTAGTTCACTTTATCTCAGTGGTCTGGAAAAAAACCTTGCAATATTTCCAAAATATGCCTATACTCTTATGGTAAGAATAATATTGTACCTTCTACAGTGCCTGGTAGTAAATATGCAATAAAAGTTACTATTATTTATTTGTAAACATCAAGGATGATAAATAATTTCATAAATATTTTAAAAATTTTCTCTTGCTTTCTTAAATGCTAATTTTTACATAAACATCATTAACCTGAAAAGCATGAATTAAGTCTTTGTATGGCTTTGGTATATACTTTAGACTCTGTTTTTAGTAATTCAGTGAATTGTCTCACAGAAGAATGTATGTACATGTTTTTTGTTTTCTTGTTTTTTTTCTCTGAAAAATACAGGCAACTAAACATTTGAAAACAGGTGCTAAATATATGTTGACAGTTTCCTTAACTGTCTTTTCTGTATTCCATTTTATATTCTGCCTTGTGAACTTAGTTGAGGTTTTGTTTATACATTTTAGCTGTTTGTTTTCATTTGCTTATTTATCTTTGCTTCCCAGTGTTCTTTTTTGAATTTATTTTTTATTGTTTATTATTTTTTGGAGAGAGAGACACAGACAGAGAGCAAGCAGGGCAGGGGCAGAGAGAGAGGGAGCCACAGAATTGGAAACAGGCTCCAGGCTCTGAGCTATCAGCACAGAGCCTGACGCTGGGCTCGAGCTCATAGACCATGAGATCATGACCTGAGCTGTAGTCAGACATTCAACCAACTGAGCCAACCAGGCGTCCCTGCTTCCCAGTGTTCTTTAGTAAGCTTGAAACCCAAAGAGCATGGCTCACCTTTGCCCAAACATGAGATATTTAATACAGATAATAAACTGTTGATAAGATACAATGGAAAAAGTATTTCTTTCCTGAGGCAGTCAAGATGGAATTACGAAGGGTCTTCATACAATAGAAGTTTGCTTATAGAATCAGAAAACTTTTCAATATATCCCAGCTAAATTAATACCTTAATCTCTCTAATCTAAATATATTTTATGTCAACAGCTAAAATGGTATGGAAATTATAACTTTCAGCACAATGCAAAATATTTCACTCAAAGATGGCAGTGAATTAGGAGGTGATGATGGTGCATCCTGTTAACACTACCTCTTGAAGTAAAAAATAAAGAATGATTTTACTAAATCAAAGTAGTGTGTTGTCACTTAGAATTATTAAATTATTTTTTAAAAGCACTAAATAAGTCTTCACCTTAAATTTAATTAGATACTCTTTTTTACTTATTTTTATTTTTTAACAATTTTTAAATATTTTATTTATTTTTGAGAGAGAGAGAGAGAGAGAGAGAGAGAGAGAGCATGAGTGGAGGAGGGGCAGAGAGAGAGAGAGAGAGAGGGAGGCAGAATTTGAAGCAGGCTCCAGGCTCCAAGCTGTCATCATAGGGCCCAACACAGGGCTTGAACCCACAAACTGGGAGATCATGACCTGAGCTGAAGTCGGATGCTTAACTGACTGAGCCACCCAGGAGCCAATTAGATATTCTTAATGGTTCTTATTATTTTCCACATTAAATACACAAGCACATGGTCAAAACCACTTTGTGCTTATTCATATATTTCTGGATATTCAACAAAGCCTGTAGTATGGGCAAGTCCTGGTGTAATAGCTATGATGTCACTATCTTATACTTTGAATGACAATACAAGTTTATGTTGATATCCCGTTAGAAAAAAGTATATTTTTTTCTAGAGAAATAATCTGTACCAGGAAATTCTCTATGGACACATTTAATTCAAATGAGGTCTTGGTAAAGAAATTGCCAATTCAAGATGTCAGATCCCCAGAAATAATTATCTCATTACACGGGTTCATAGACTATTAAGAGATCAAAATATTGTCTCAATGAAGTTAATTATATAAACCTACATTTTAACTAGAGGAAAAAAATAATTAAAGCTGAATTGGGCAGCTAACACCTGGTCGAATTCTATAGTGATAAATTACTTTGCTATTTTTAAATATTTTCTCTTATTGTAATCTTATTTGTGGTTTAAGTATTAATTTAACCAAGTATACTTACCCACAAAGTGATAGCGCATCACTTGGTTTCTCAATTACGAAGGTGGTCACTTCTGATAATTGTTTTCCCAAACGTTAAAAATAGGTTTGCAATAATATTCACACAATCTATGTAGCACTGTAAATTTAAATTTGTACACCAATTTCTGGTGTAACCAGCTAAAGATGTCAGTGTCTTTATATCCCCAATTTTTTTAGCAGCATTATCAACAATAGCCAAATTACGGAAAGAGCCCAAATGTCCATCAACTGATGAATGGATAAAGAAGATGTGGTATATATCTACAATGGACTATTACTCAGCCATCAAAAAGAATGAAATCTTGCCATTTACAACGATGTGGCTGGAGCTTGAAAGAAGAATGCTAAATGAAATAAGTCAGTCAGAGAAAGACAAATACCATATGATTTCACTCATATACAGAATTTCAAAAGTAACAGGTGGACATGTGGAGGGAGGATGAGAGAGAAGCAAAACACTATTCTTAACTCTAGAGAACAAACTGAGAGTAGTTAGAGGGGAGAAGGGTGGGGGGGTGGTCTAGATTGGTGTTGGGTATTAAGGAGGGCGCTTGTTGGGATGAGTCCACCTGAAACTACTACCACACTGTGTGTTAACCAACTGGAACTTAAAACTTGGAAGAAAAAAAAATAAATAAAATCAGATCAGTAGTGAACAGGACGTTAGTTTATGTACATTAATTAACTCCAAATGTTTGTAAAGAAAGATGAAGTCTAATTAATATATAATGGCTTATTTAAAAGCACGTATGAAAGCACATGCTATGATTGCTTCTTTATTAACTCTTTTATTATTACTACGGCTACTACTGTTACTACTTCTACTACTACCACTGTTATTTATTATTAATTCTTTATTAAGTAATACGGTTATTTAGTCCACTAAACCAAGGCCTTTCCAATGACGAGATGGGAAGATGGTGATTACTCAGGAACTCATTCTTATTTTGTTACCGTGAAGGAATTCATAAATGAAGTGTTTGTTGTTTTTGTGTTGTTGCCAATGTTTTTCGTGTTGTTAAATTGGTAGAGTGAAAAAGCGTGAAACCTGGAAGTTAGCTTCTGCACTAGATCACGCCGTCAACTTGTCACTTGGCCTTTCTACCTTAAAATATCATCTGTAAATTGAAGCAGTTGCTCTGGACAAGTCCTCAGTTTCCCTAAATGCTGCTACCACATGTATTCCTAAAAAATGCAAGGGAGACCACTATTTCTGATCTAGTTTCTCCTTTCTTTCTTTTTTTCTATTTCCATAATTACATTTTCTTCCTTATCCTTTTGGAGAGCATTTATTCCCTAGTGGATCAGGGCTGCATCAAAAAATGAAAAATTCATGCCCTCACATTTCTTACAGAAAGTTGAATAAGTCTGGTGTACTATGATACGAATAAGAAACTTTAAACAGAAACATAGCTATTTTATTTCATTTTGGAATAAAGAAGAGCACAAATAATTAAGTATTTCATGGATAGGCAAAGATTCAATAAGAACTAAAATATAAGCAAACACAATAGTATCTGTATTTATATGTACATATTTATTATGGATTTAAAATATTATATATTTTATTTTATTAAGACAGGTCTTAATTACATCACTGATAAATAACTTACTGCCAGAACTACTCATCTATTCATCTGTCAACTATTAATTATATCAGACCCTGTGTTAAATGCTGCTAATAAAATATTGAGAAAAGCGGGCATACTCTCCATTATCAATGGAATACACGGTCTAAAGGAAAAGATAAAAATCAACTATTCAGACAAGTAAATATACAACCCCTGGAACATAGGGATATAACCTGGTGAAGGTAATAAGGGCATTTTACCTGATCTATGAAATATGTATGAACGGTGTTAAACTAGACGTATGTGTGTGTGTGTGTTAGAGGATGGAAGTGGGATGAAGACAGAAAGGAAAGTCTACTGGATTCCAGGACATATGGTATAGACATGGATATACACATAGGTCATGGGGTAGAAGGAAAGATGAAGCTTCCAACAAGCTGACCTGGTCCAAGAATGGACGGTGAAGGCTAATTTGGTATAACATGCAACAACTTTGTTCAGAAGAAATTCATGAAGTTTCCTACAAGAAAATACAATCTTTTTGTCTTTGTCTCAAGAACAATGGGACTCTTAAAAGCTCAGAAACAGAGGTGTTGAGGGGTGCCTGTGTGGCTCAGTTGGTTAAGCATCTGACTTCGGCTCAGGTTATGATCTTCAGTTTGTGAATTGGAGCCCTGCGTCAGGCTCTGTACTGACAGCTCGGCGCCTGGAGCTTGTTTTGGATTCTGTATCTCCCTCTCTCTCAAAAATAAAGATTAAAAAAAATATTTAAAAAAAAGAAACAAAGGTGTTGACATGCTCTTTTTTTTTTTGTTTCAAAGACAAAAGTCTATAGTATGGAGAACTATTAGAAGGAAGTCAGGAGGGGATGTTTTTGGAAGTTATTAGAGAGGTCTAAGGAAGGAATAATGGTACCCAATACAAGGGAGAAATAGTTACATGTAAAACTGACAAAACATGAGGACGGTTTTGATTACGGGCTGAGGAAAGGATTTGAAAACGTGGATGGGGTACCTGGGTGGCTCAGTTGGTCAAGCGTCTGATTCCTGATTTCAGCTCAGGTCATGATCTCACAGTTTGTGAATTTGAGACTGCATTTGAACTGTCAGCACAGAGCCTACTTGGGATTCTCTCTCTCTCTCTTTTTTCTCTCTCTCTCTCTCCCCCTCCCTACTCATTATCTCTCTTTCTTTCTCTCTTATAATAAATAAGTCAACATTAAGAAAAGAGGATGGATTTTGATACAATATTGAAGAATAAAAGTAAACAATATGTTATCACAAAATAACCAAGTAATTTCAGAGATTTATAAAATAATGTTTTATAGAACATTCTCGGTGTTAAATAAAATAAGTTCTGATTGTGTGTGTGTGTGTGTGTGTGTGTGTGTGAATATTAAGATTTATCAATTTACTCTGTTGTCAATTTCTATCTCCATGAAGATCTTCTTAGACACTATTAATATTAAAAGAGATTGAAAAGACATAAATGTGTACACTTCAAATATACAGCAGTTTAATTAATGGACAATTTCATGTCACTGGAAATGTTTTCTCACAAGCAATCTGCATGTACATTTTACAGTAGCAGGCTTTTCCATACTCCTTGAGCTATGACACCAACATTTGCCTTATAAATACATAGACTGAATCTCCAGAACCAGGTTAGTGGCCATCATGACTTTTTAACTGGTTCAGAAATACTTTCTCTGATAGCCTTCCCCAGTGAAAGCTTTTTTTTTTTTTTAACTTTCTTTTCCCTTTCTTTCTTACTTTTTTTTTTCTTACATAGAGACTATAAATCTGGCATAAACATCTGGGACACACACCTCATTTGGAAGCAAGAGCAGTTTTCTGTTTAGATCAGCTTCCTGGGGTGCAGAATATAGATCAAAGCACAGTGGTGGTTGACCAGCCAGGTCTAGAATTACAAAATACATTTCTCTATTAATCAGAGGAGAGAATTCCAGGATGAGGAAGTTTCTCCTTAAAGATGTAGGGGTATCATTTCAAAAATTACATTAAAAAGCACTAATGCATTATACTGACATTCTAGTTAATGCATATAATAGCAAATGACCCATTAATGTGTCACATGAATATCTTCCATTTTACTCACATTTTTCCCATTTATTCTCTCACCTTCCTCAGTAAAGAAACCAAATAAAAGATAGATTTTACCATTAGGACTCTATCAATGTAATACAATATTGATTAATTATTGACTTTAAGCTTAGAGATATTTCTTTCAAATAACAATTAGTTTAAATACAATCACTGATACCGTTCCAGTCATATAAAGTGTTTTTGTCCATTAATCAATATCTGTAGTGTGAGTTCCACTCTGAAGTTAACCCTAAGAAACTACTGGAATAATAATAGGATACTCATCAGGGATAAAAATACGTAAACACACACACACACACACACACACACACACACAGAAACACAGAATTAACACTGCAAAAATCAATCCTCCCCAAATAAGAACTAAGTAAAGTAAAATCATATCCAATAAATTCATTCATTGTATCTACAATAATGAAAATTAATGTGCATTCCAGTCTTATCACAACCCTCATTTCCCAAACACCAATCCTCATCTATTCAATTCTATAGTCTAATGTGAAAGGTACCAAAGTGGGAACTTGATGAACTTTGTTTCCCCTCCTTTACTTCCTTTACTCAGAACATGAGCAAACACTAAATTAGCCAGTAAGTACTGTTAACCTTTCTTAGGTAACTTTGGTTAGAGGCATCCCATTCTCTTCATTCCTACAGGCATTATGTTGTTTAGACTATTGTCAATTTAACCTTCCTATTACAGAATACCATCTGTTCATCTTCTTCATCCTCCAACTGTCTAAAATACGGTCTTCTGAATAAACTTTGACAATACCCTTTGGTCACATAATCTCTACATTTTAAAGAAAAAGAAGGAAAAAAAACAAATAAAGAGAAAAATATAAACAAAAAAATTCTCCCACAATTTTCACTCTGGTAGTTTAAGTCCTTAATCTAAAGCAAATTTAATAAGCATAAGAATTACCTGAAGATGTTTTAAAAATCCAGAATCAGAGACTCTCATTAAATTGGTCTGGTGAAGATCATAGGAATCTACTTCAGCAAATATTTTAAGGGATTCCAACACAGCTGGCCCTAGACTACACTGAGAAACTTAATTCTAAGTCTTCTCACTTTTCAGTTTCGTGAAAAATCTTCTTTAGCTAATAAAAATGTATCTTGATTTTCTGACTCTTCTATGCTAGTCCATTTGCCTAGGTCTTACTTTCTATATTTCCTAATCCCCTGCCAATCTCAATCACTATCCATTTTCATATGTACTCTAACATCTGAGAAGATGTTATCTTCTGATTATCCCAAGCCTAAAGTAATCTATCTCTGTTGTATAGTTGAGATTTGGTTTCATATGACCTTCATTATAAACTGCCTGCATAGTTTTCTATTACTACATAAAAACTGGCCACAGCTTTAGCAGCTCAAAACACCCACTTATATGTTACAGTTCTATAGGGGTCAGAAGTCTAGCACAGTATGGTTGGGTTCTCTGGTCAGGCTGCAATCAAGATGTCATCTAAGCTCAGGGTCCACTTTCAAGTGTATTCATGTTATTGGGAGAACTCAGTTCCTTACATTTTAGTACTGAAGTCCCCATTTTCTTGCTGGCTATTAGCCAGGAACACTCTCAGGTCCTAGAGGATGCAGTTTGGTCCTTGTACCATAGTTCTTTCCACCTCAGCAATAGCGATTCTCCTTCATGTGGAATCCATCTCACTCTTCTAGTATCTCTGACTTTCTCTTCTTTTACTACTTGGAGAAAACTATCTGCTTTTAAAGGGTTTACCTCCAGGTCAAGCCCACCTGGATAATCACCTTCTTAAGGTCAACTGTGTCATACAATTCTTTTATTATATGAAGCATAATGGGAGCAAAATCCATTAAATTAATAATTCTGAGGATTATTCAGGGCATGTACACCAAGAGCTGGGGACTTTTAAGGGACATCTTAGCATTCATCTACTTATTTCTCTGAGACGTATATTGATTTTTCCCTTTCTTAAATACAAGTTCCTAGAGAGTAAGGATGAGGCATTGTACATTTTTTCCATATCACAAATCACCTGTCCTAATGTTTCGCACACAACAAACATTCAATAAATAATTGTTGAATGAATGGGCTGCTTCTATGATAACCTCTTTCCTGATGCATTGAATTTAAATGAACTGATAGCATGGGGCCTGGCAAAACTGAATATATAGGCACACACTGAGTTTTTTATCTTCTTCATCCTAGTAAAGTTCCTTAGTGTTGGAAAACAGTAAAATAAGCTATCCAAAAATGAGACAGAGGAAAGAGTTAAAAATAAACATTTCTTTAGTGTATTGTAGTATAACTCTTGCAAGCATCATAATATGTAAGTAATTGAAATCCTCAATGGAGAAAAAAGGGAGGAGAAGGAAGAGAAATAATATTTAACAAATACTGGGTTAATTTGATGAAAACCATAAACCCAAATATCTAAAGAATTCAATAAATTCCAAGTATAAGAAATATGAAAAAAATCACACACCGCACATCATAAAGGTATTTCTTACGACACATGACAAAAAAAAAGTGTAAATGAAGAAAAATCTTAAAAGCATCCAGTCTAGATAAACTCAAAACAAATAAAATTTTTAAGTAAAAACCTTTTAACTATGAAAATTTCAGAACAAAACATTTCATTCCCAATTCTACCAAATATCCCTTAAGGAGAAATCAATACCAATTCTACACAATCAAATACAGAATATTGAAGTGAAAGAAACACTTCCTTACTCATTTCATATTATCACTATCAATCTAATACTAAAACCAGAAAAAGACATTGAGATAAAAGAAAGCAACAGACCACATGATTAGATACATTTTTCAACAAAATAATAACAAATGTAATCTAAAAGTTTCTTAAAATATAATACCTAATGAGAAAATGGGTTTCAAGGTATTTCTTGATTTCCACAAAAGATCCTGGATAGTCAAACAATCTTGTAAAGAAGAACAAAGCTGGAGATATAGACATTGCCTGATTTCAAAGTATACCACAAAGCTATACTAATGAAAAATAGTGTAGTATTGGCATAAAACTGCACACTTGCATAATAGCCCCAAAATAAATCCATATATATATATATATATATATATATATATAGTCAATTAATTTATGACAAAGAAGCCAAACATATAGAATGGGGAAAAGATAATGTCTTCAATGAATAGTGTTGGGAAAAATGGACAGCCTCATCCAAAAGAATGACACTAGACCACTATCTTACACCATGCACAAAAATAACCAAAATGGATTGAAGACTTGAATGTAATACTTAAAACCATAAAACTCCTAGAAGAAAACAGGCAGTAACGTCCTTGACATCAACCTTAAAGTTAAATTTTTGGACCCGATTCCAAAAACAAAGTCAGCATAAGCAAAAAGAAACAAGTGGGACTATATCAAACTAAAAATGTCTGCGTAGGAAAGGATAGCGTCAACAAAATGAAAAGGTAACCTACTGAATGGGAGAAAATAATTGTAAATGATATATCCAATAATGGGTTAATATCCAAAATACATAAAAACTCAAACAACTCAAAGGCAATACATACATAGGTAGGTACATACATACATACATAAATACATACATAAAATCAGACTAAAAACTGAGCAGAGAATCTAAATAGACCTTTTCCCAAAGAAGACATGCAGATGAACAACAAGCACATGAAAAGATTCAACATCACTAATCATCAGAGAAATGTAAATCAAAACCACATCAGGTAACATCTCACACCCATTAGAGTGGTTATTATCAAAAAGATAACAAGTAGCAAATGCCAGAGAGGATATGAAGAAAAAAAGAAACATGTACCCTTTTGGTGGGAATGTATATTGGTGCAGCCACTGTGGAAAACAGTATGGAGGTTCCTCAAAAATTAAAAATAGAACTATTATATGACTTAGCAATTCCACTTCTTGTTATTTATCCAGTGAAAAGGAAAACACTAATTGGAAAAAAATATATAGTCACTCCTATGTGTATTACAGCACTATTTACAATATCCGAGATATGGAAGCCATCTAAGTGTCCACCAGTGTATGGAGGATAGTGTTTGAAAGGATAGAGGAGATGTGGTATATATACAACAGAATACTACTCAGCCATAAAACAGAAGGGAATCTTGCCATTTGTGACAATGTGGATGAACCTTGAGAATATTATGCTAAGGAAAATAAGTCAGAGAAAGACAAATACTGTATGATTTCACTTATCTGTGAAACAAAACAAAACTCAGAGATATAGAAGACAGACTGGTGGTTATAAGAGCAGGAGATTGGGAGGTGGACAAATGAAGGGAGTCAATTGTACAGTGGGGGATGGTAACTATACTTAATATAGTCACCACTTTGTAATGTGGACCAATATCAAATTATTATGTTCTATACCTAAAACTAATATGTTACATACCAACTTCAACTCAATTTTTAAAAGTAAAATTTATTACCCTACAACATTATGATGTTTAGAAAACTATAAAAAATCTACAAAAAAAGAAGTAAGAAATAAGTTAGTTTAGTAATGCAAGAGGATACAAGATCAATATATGAAAAATTATTTTATTTCTAATACTGAGAATAAACAATTAGAATCAAAGTGTGGAAAATGTTACCACTTACAATAAGATAAAAATTATTGAATAAATAAATTATAAAACATATAAAACCTGTACAATAAAAATTATAGAACATTTCTAAGATAACGACTCAATATTAAGACTTACTAAAAACCTACAGTAACCAAGCCAACATCGTTGTGAAAAAAAAAAGAGAAGAAAATAAATGAAAGAAAATATAGAGAGCCCAGAAATAGACCTACACATATATGCTCAAATGATCTTTGTTAGGTAATTAAGAGGAGAAGAGATTGTCTTTTCAATAGATGGTACTGGAAGAATTGGATATAAGTATGCAAAAATATAAACTTCCATTTATATCTCATACCAGATACAAGAGTATATTTCAAATCAATCATTGACCTACATTTAATACCTAAAACTATAACATTTCTCAGAGAAAATATTGGAGAAAATCATTGACCTTTCAATAGGTTAAAATTTCTTATATATGACAACAAAACTATAATCCAGAAAGGAAAATTTTGAGGAACTGAACATCAAAATTAAGAACTACTCAAAAATACACTCTTAAGAGAAAGAAAAGATAAGGCACAAATTTGAAGAAAATATTTTCAAATCATATCTCTTCTAAATTACTTCTTCCCAGATTATATGTAACAATCTGTAAACCCAATAATAAGAAAGCAGAAAAATAAAATTAATAAAAGATACTTTACCAAAAACAAAAAAAGGTAAACAAATAGGCACATGAAAAGATGTTCAACATTATTAGTCTTTAGGGAAATGTACCCTCAAACCACAGTGAGATGTAACTACATATCTATTGAATAGACCGAAATTAAAAAGACTGATCATGCTACATTTATTGAGGATGGATGTAGAAAAGCAGAAAATCTCACACACTGATGATGGAAATGTAAAATGGTACAACCTCTTTGAAAAACAATTTGGCAGCTTCATAAAACCTAGCCACCCACCAAATGACTCCAATATATGTGTATAGGTATCTCTATCCAAGAATATGACAACAAAAAGATATGAAAGATATGTGTACAAATATGCAGAGCAGATTTACTTCTGTTAGCCAGAAACTGCAAACAACTCAAATCTCCAACAACAGATGAATGTACTTGTTTATACAAATTTTGGTATTTCTATACAACTGAAGCAAATTTTGGTGTTTCTATATGCTTCCATACATCATACAATTAATATGCTGATTTACATACCAATCAATAATTATAGAGAAAGAACTTTTTATACATGGAATAACATGGATAAGTCTTAAAAATAATATTGCTGATTGAAAGAGGCTAGACTCAAGAAATAAAAAGAAGAGTACATGATGTATGAATGTATACATTCTCTATAAAGTATCTGTATAAAGCATAAGCTAATCTATAGTGACAAAAAGTAAATCAAAAGCTATACATGGGGTAGAGAGGCAAGGAAGGGCACAAGATAAAAAAAAACAAAGAGTACAAAGAAAACTTTGGAGTGATAGATATGTTTATTATCTTGATTGTGGTGATGGTAATAGTTTTACTCCCACATGCATATATCACAGCTTATCAAATTATATATTCTAAATATGTAAATTTTGGTATATGTCAATTATATGTCAATAAAGTTGTTTTTAAATTTTTTTTCCAACGTTTTTTATTTATTTTTGGGACAGAGAGAGACAGAGCATGAACGGGGGAGGGGCAGAGAGAGAGGGAGACACAGAATCAGAAACAGGCTCCAGGCTCTGAGCCATCAGCCCAGAGCCTGATGCGGGGCTCGAACTCACGGACCGCGAGATCGTGACCTGGCTGAAGTCGGACGCTTAACCGACTGCGCCACCCAGGAGCCCCAAGTTGTTTTTTAATGTAAAGCTGGAGATAGAGAACTGAAAGACATTCCCCTAAGCTATGTGGAGTGTCTTCCAAAGGCAAATGTTTACCAGCAGCAAGAAGACACACAACAGAGTTGAAGGAGATCCATTAACAGAACACTAAGCATTCAACTTTAGGAAGCCCAAGACAGGTAAACAATATTAGAGAAACTCATTGAGAAAATCCAAATGCCAAGGCAAGTCAGCCAAGAAAAACCTCTCGTAAACATTCAAGGTTTTTATAGACCACAGGGCCACTACCTGCTCAATACAGAAGGAGTAGCAAAAGTGCTAAAGAGAATCCTGAAATACAGGAAATAGGGAACATGATGGGAGAACAAAGAGACCATCTCAGCAAATAAGAACCTGGCAGCTGATCTACCACAAATGGAGCAATATCCCATAGTTTCAAAAATCAGCACTTTCTCTGTGAAACTCAAACAGATCTCTGGAATCTCATCAGTGCTCAGAACCTAAAGTTTATGTATGGGAAAGTCCTGATCCTAGTCTCAAAATATTTGAAGTCAGTGTTGAAATAAATCAAACTAAAACATCCAAAGAACTGCTAAACTTTAGATCATCTTTTTCTAGACCTCAGCCCAACTTACAACAGGAGTGCATTTTGGGGAAGGTAAATATAATTTTTATCAATCTCTATTGTCATTTACTTTTTATTGTAACAAATACAGATCTGAGATATGTAGTATAAAATCAAACAATTGAACAACATACTTTAATTAAAATACCATAAAGAAAAGAAAGAATGTGAAAGAAATATTTGAAGAGATAATATCTATCAACATTAAAATATTGACACTTGATATCAAACGTCAAATTCAAGAATCTCAGAAAATCTTAAAGCAAATAAACACACACACACACACACACACACACACACACTTAGGCATGTCATAATGAAAACATCAAAAAACAAAGATAAAATGTAAAACTTAAAAGCACCTACAGGAAAATGCCACATTATCTACAAGGGAAAATTTAGTATGAATAATAACTTATTTATTCAGAATAATAACTTATTTATTCAAAATAATGGAGGCAAGAAGATAAGACAATGGAAATTTTCAAAGTGCTAGAAGAAAGAAAATGTCAATCTAAACTTTTATATCCACTGAAAGTATCATTCAAAAGTAAATCTCAGAATGACAAAATTGATAGGATTCATGTTCAGTAGACTTGTACTAAAATATGGTTTGCAAAACGTCTGAGGATAAATCATACCTGATGGAACCAAACTGTGTAAAAAGAAATAAGAAAGAGGGTAAATGAAATTATACTGCTGTAAGATTCTAAACTGTTTATGTACTATTGTACATAGTACTATATTATATACTATACACTATGTATATTATTATTTAATGGTAGATTACTTTAACTTAAAGATACAACCAGCTCCTAAACACACACACACACACACACACACACACACACACACACACACATACACACACATTGTTAAAAGGCAATAGAGAAGACGAAATAATATATGGTAATATTCAAACCACCCAAGAAAAGTGCAAAATAAAAAAAAAACAGAAGAACAGAAATAAAGATAAATATACAATCAATACCAAGTTGGGAGACTTGAACTCAGAACATCAAATACACTAAAAATAAATGGAATAAACATTCTAAGTAAAACTCCAGGACTACCATGGGGCGCCTAGGTGGCTCAGTTGTTTGGACATCTGACTTCAGCTCAAGTCATGATCTCTCAGCTTGTGACTTTGAGCCCCATGTCAGGCTTTTTGCTGACAGCTCAGAGCTTGGAGACTGCTTCGGATTCTGTGTCTTCGTCTCTCTGCTCCTCCCCTGCTAGCACTCTGTCTCTCTCTCTCAAAAATAAATAAAAATAAACATTTAAAAAAAAATTCCAAAACTACCAGACTGGCTTAGAAAGTGTGTTTTAACTTAGAAATACTTTGCATTTAGGTATTGACAGGTTGAAAAGATGAAGGCAGAAAAAAACGTATATGATGAAATGATTAAGTAGAGGAAAACTGGCTTAGTTACATTAATATAAGACAAGATAGAATCCAATATAAAGATACAGACTTAGAAATGTACATTTTTAATAGCAGAAGATAAATTCATCAAGAACACATCATAAGACTCAATGTATATATGCCTAACAGAACTTCAAATATTTGAAGCAAAACTTGACAAAATTAAAGGGAAAAGTAGACAGCTCCACATTTATAGCTGGAGGTTTTAGTATATATATTTCAGCAATTGATAGGACACGTACAAAAAAGCTCAATGTGAATTTAAAAATTGAACACTATTATTAACTAGAGCTAATTGTCTTTTATAGATCACTACACACAACAAACTCTACAACGCATACCTCTTTCAACTACTCAGGAATAGTCATCAAGGTAAACTATATATTCATTTTTTAAAAAGTGCCAATAATTATCAAGATATTGAATTATCAAGATTTTGAAATCACATTGAAATCTTATCAAAACTGTATTAGAGGGGCGCCTGGGTGGCTCAGTCGGTTAAGCGGCCGACTTCAGCTCAGGTCACGATCTCGCGGTCCATGAGTTCGAGCCCCGCATCGGGCTCTGTGCTGACAGCTCAGAGCCTGGAGCCTGTTTCAGATTCTGTGTCTCCCTCTCTCTCTGACCATCCCCCGTTCATGCTCTGTCTCTCTCTGTCTCAAAAATAAATAAAGGTTAAAAAATTAAAAAAAAAAAAACTGTATTAGATATCTATAACAATAAGATATTTACTCAATCCCAAATACTTAGAAATTAAACCACAGCCTTCTAAATAATTCATGGATAAAAGAAGAATACATTAAAAAATTAAAAATATACATTTAATTGAATAATAAAATGAATCATAAAATTCATGGAATAGTGCTAAAGCACTTAGAAGAAAATACATAGCTTTAAAATACTTAAATATTTTAAATTTAGAAAATATGAAAAAAGTATTTCCTACCTATGTTCCTACTTCAAGAAAACAGAGAAGCAAATTAAAACCAAAGTAAGAAGGATAAAGGAAATAGTACAAATGAATTATTTACTCAGCAAAATAAATAATGGAGAAAAGTCAATGAAATCAATGACTATTTTGATAAAGTTAATAAAATTCATAAATCTCTAACTAGATAAATTGTTAAGGAAGAAAAGAAACAAATTACTGAGATCAGGAATAAAATACTGTGTAACTCACTATAAATTCTACAGACTTGATAGGAACAATAAAGTACTCTAAAGAAAACAAAGATTTCTTACAACAAACTCAAAAAGCACTAATCAAAAGACAAAAAATACATATATTGAACTGCGTTTTTAAAAATCTTCTTATCAAGAAGCACATTAGAAAATATATAGAAACTACATTATGGGAAAAATATTTTCCTCACATTGTGTGAGAAAGCAGTTATATACAAAATATACATATATAATTCTACAAATCAACAAACACACTAATAATCAAATAAAAATGGTCACAGGGACACCTGGGTGGCTCAGTCGGTTAAATGACCGATTTCAGCTCAGGTCCTGATCTCACCTTTTGTGGGTTCAAACCCCATATTGGGCTCTGTGCTGACAGATCAGAGCCTGGAGCCTGCTTCGAATTCTGTCTTCCTCTCTCTTTGCCCCTTATCCGCTCACTCTCTGTCTGTTTGTCTGTCTCTCTTTCTCAAAAATAAACATTTAAAACAAATTTTTAAATAGCCACAATAGCCCCAACTGGTAACAACCCAAATGTCCATCAATAGGAGAATGAATATAAAGAAAATATGACAGACATTTAACATGTGATAACACAGAAAAATCCCAAAAACATGTAGAGCATAGGAAGTAGATACCAGAGAATACATACTATATAGTTCACTTATATGAATTCCTAAAATAGTAAAAACAAAAAAAAAAAAATCATAGTAATAGAAATCAGAAAGTGGTTGCTCCGGGTGGGTGGATGGGAGGAGTATTAACCAGGAAAACATGTAAGGAAATCCTTTGGGGAGTTAAAAATGCTCTTCATCTTAATCTACGTAATGGTTACACAGATGTATACATTTGTCCAAGTTTAATTTTTAAAGGAATTTTAAAGGAAAATATGAAATTTTTAAAGGAAATATGAAAAGCCAAAAACCACCTACATGTCTATTAATTGGAGAATGGATAAATCGTGATATTGTGATATAACTAAAAAATATACAGCAATCAAAATGCTTGAATTAGAGCTACATGTATGAACATGGATTGATTTCAAAAGCTTAATGCTGAGTTAAAAAGAAAGGAAGAAGCAAGGAAGGGAAGGAAGGAAGGAAGGAAGGAAGGAAGGAAAGAAGGAAGGAAGGAAGGAAGGAAAAAATGAAGGAAGGAAGGAAAGAAGGGAGAGAGGGAGGGAGGGAAGGAGGAAGGGAAAAAAACAACTTCAAAGAATGCATGGAGTATGACATCACTTCCCTAATTTGTAAGGTACAAAACATGCCATTCTTGAAACTGTGCTCATGTGGGTCATGACCAGTGGGTAAGCAAGGAGAGCAATGGGATTGAGAAGAGATCACAGATTATTACTATGAATTTTTAAGGGGAAAATATATATATAATGCCAATGTTTAAGTGTTAAATTTTTAAAAATCTGTGGTAGTTTAAAAATAATGGACTTTCATACGGTTGGAAATTTACCAATATAGGATTTTAATATTATTGATTTAATTTACATTTAACATTCTCTCCCTTTTACCTTATATATCCATTAAAAATATTGCAGTTTACTTTTCTTTGTGCTTAATTCACTAAGTGTGCTTGTCGTAGGAAACATCCTGAAACAACTTGTGATCAGCAGATCATGAAAAATTGAGCCTTGGTCTTAGGATAAAGGATGTGTTCATTTTCTTCTAAAGAGAATGAGATCAGCATGCTGCACGAGTTTCTCCTATCAATATAAAGTCAGTGAGCACCAATGAATAACAAAACAGCAGAAGTCTATAGAGTAGAATATGACACTCATAATTCCTAGAGATATGAGCTATCTACCCCCCCAATAGGGACTCCGGAAATAATTCTTCAAGTGGCCATATGTACATAACTGGAGGTCGTAATTTAATTATAAACGGAAGCAATAAACACCAGGACAACTCCTGAAACTGTATCTCCTAGTCAACTTGAACTTAGCAAGGTAAAAGCACTGTTGAGAATTCTTGCAGAGCTCAAACAGTATTCAGCATAAGAATGATTAAATACGGCTTCCCCTGATCTGCTTAATGGGGAAAGGTGGAAGGAGTAGGAAATGTTTAATAGTGCTCCATACATAGAAACACTATGGGCTTGAACTGATTAAACAGCAATATCCCCACCTTCTGCATTGCTCAGAAAGTGCTATGGTGCCGCGTGATGTAGATCTGTTTTCAACTTAAACTCCAAAAAGAAACTAATTTGCTCACCCAGGAGAAACAAGATTTTCAATGACCCTTCCATTACCTCAGCAAGAATGGTGACTCAGAGAAGTTAGCTCAGGAGCAGAGTCACAGAGCCTTCAGCCTAATCTGAAGACAGTCAACAGTGCTCCGTGGCGATGGACGAGCACGGAGCGCAGGTTCAGTCTTCCTTTTGCCAAATGCATATATCCTGAAGTTAAAAGGTTCATTCCAGGAAATATATCTAGAAAGATCTCAACTGGGCAGATCCTACACGCGAGAATTCAGATGCCTCAAGTTAACATCGTGAGCTAAGAATTATCTTATATAGTCATGTAATTTATGGAAGGAGGCTAATATCTGTCTGTGTAGGTTACAAGTACCATAACCCACGTTTCTGCCAACTTAATGGAGTGAGGAAAGGAA
Organism: Felis catus; assembly: GCF_018350175.1. Taxonomy (NCBI): domain Eukaryota; kingdom Metazoa; phylum Chordata; class Mammalia; order Carnivora; family Felidae; genus Felis; species Felis catus. The sequence goes on along the minus strand of NC_058378.1, from coordinate 26,126,049 downwards.
GGATGAGAGAGAAGAACACAAGTGGCTTTGGCGAGACTTTGGGTGGAATATATTTTCCGTGCCCCTCTAGATCCCCTTCACCCTTCTCCACCCTGTTTTGTACCCAGAAAGGCTGACCTGTAGGACCTGTATCAACTGCCCCTCCCACTCTCTAGGTTCCACTTGGTTCCAATGGTCACACTAGCATGAGATCAAGATGCCGGAAGGGAGTAAAGGTCTGCTTATTCCCCTGACCCCCTTCCTGCCAGGTCACCAAGGTTAGGTGGCCCTCTTCATAAAGGTTTCTCACCAGGTTACAGTAACTCTTCCCTCCTCTTACCACTCCATGCCTGCAGGTAAAAATGTCTGTCCTTGCTACCAGGAGCTGCACTATATCTTGTTTACTATTTTTTTAAATTTTTTAAAGTTTATTTATTTTGAGAGAGAGAGAGAGCACAAGCAGGTGAGGGGCAGATTGAGAGAGAGAGAGAGAGAGAGAGAGAGAGAGAGAGAGAGAGAATCCCAAGCAGACTCTGTATTGTCAGTGAGGAGCTCAATGCACGGCTCAAACTCACTAACCCCCAGATAATGATCTGAGCCGAAACCAAGAGTCTGACACTTAACTGACTGAGCCACCCAGGCACTCCTCTCTTGTTTTCTACCTGTGAAAATAGCTCCTTCATTTAAGTGTTCAATTACCTACTTTTAGTGTTTTATCTCCTCACCAATATCCTGACAAAGACTCCAAACAGCTCATCTTTCTACCAAAAATAATATCAAGTATTTTTCCTTTAATACAAGCATAGGCCCAACTCAGAAATAGCCACCAAGGAATATTGAGAGTAAAGATACAGACAGAAAGAGTAGAATCATGCAAGTTAAAAAAAAAAAAAAAAAAGAATCATCCATTTAGAATGAGATTAAGGAATCGTGAAACATTATGGAAGTAACTAGCAGTGGGCATTTTGTCAATTGTATTGGAGCAAAACCTCCAAATAATTGCTGTTAATAAAGACATAGTATTTATAATAAACTTTGAATAAACACATATACATAAAATATGAAATTTCTGCAAATGATACCATGGGGGGGCCCTGTGTTGTTTTTTGTTTTGTTTTGTTTTGTTTTTTAATGACACAGCAGAAAATAATAAGAGTTTAAGGCAAACAGAAGATAAGCAAAACTTATCAGAAGAAATTCAGTCTGACTCAGAATAGATTGATTATATGTTCTTAGCTACTGTAAGCTAAGATTTCCCACCATTTCATGATGAGAAGGTCTCTTGTACCAGAACCTGGTGGTAATTTATTGCATATATGATGTAGAGCACTTTCATATTATTTGCTAAGCTCAACACAGGTGCCTTAATTTTACTCTCCCTCAAAGTTCTATAAGGGTAGAGTTTAAAGCAACCTTCCTCCCCACCCCCAATGTGACTGTCTCCTGACCCAGTTGGACTCCAGACCCAGCTGCACCAATCAGAGCGCCTTCTCTGGGAATTTAGAATTAGGTAAAGAGACACTACTACAGTTACACTGTATGTCCAGATTATAAACTCTGGAATCATGGGTAACCACCTACCCTCTATCAGGGGACCGTGAACCCAGAGAAAGCCAGTTTGCTTAAGAAGAATGAAGCAGATGTAAATGTACAGAAAGAAGAGTGTGTGTGAGTGCCTTGAATTCATTTTTTTAAAATGTATTTATTTATATTCAAGTTAGTTAACATACAGTGTAGTATTGGTTTCAGGAGTAGAACCCAGTGATTCATCACTTAACACCCAGTGCTTATCTCAAGTACCTGCCTTAATGCCTATCACCCATTTAGCCAATCCTCCCACCCACCGCCCCTCCAGCAACCCTCAGTTTGATCTCTGGATTTAGAAGTCTCTTATGGTTTCCCCCCTCTCTGTTTTGTTTGTTTGTTTGTTTGTTTGTTTGTTTGTTTCTTTGTTTGTTTGTTTTTGAGCACTTGAATTCTAACATTCCCTTAGTCAAAGTTACCTTCGAAAGATCTATTTTTGTCTTAATTCAACACATTATATGTTTATAGGAATGTAGTCCAAGAACATTTCAAGCAAGATTTTGAGAACTCTGGATTACAAGTACCATTCCTTCCAAGTAAATCAGTGGACAACAAAGGCATTGGGATTCATGGTAAACTATAAGCCAACAGGAAGGCTGTCATATCCTCCTGACTTATGACATGACCTCAGGAAGCTGCTGGAGGGGAGGAAGCTTAACCTTTATTAAGAGGCCAATAATTGGGTTTTCTAGATATAATTATAGATAGCATTTATTGCACAATTATTGCCTGATACTCTTCCAAATAGTCTGTATTGATTAAAGAATTTAATTTTTGCAACAACACATTTGGTAGTTGCCATTGTAATCTCTGTTTTACAAATGACTCTGTTGAAGATACAACATGATTTAAAAACTGCCCTATGTGACACAACCATTAAAAACTGAGTAGTTCTGAAACCAAGGCCACCTCCTTCCCCCAGCACCTACTCACTGTGTTTCTCATATATGTGTGGCATTTCTATATCACAAAACTGCTTCTGTGATAACTTAAGCCAAAGGAGAAATCCGAATTTCAGGCAAAACAAACAACACCAAGTCCCAAGAACGAAACACTGATTTTTATTTGTATATTATCACAAATAAAATAAATACCCATCTCTTCCAAAGAAATTCTAAAACTAATGTAATGGACTGAATATCTGTGGACTCCCCCTCACCAAATTCATAGGTAGACATCCTAACCCCCCATGTGATGATATAAGAACGGGCGGGGGGCTTTGGGAGGCGGTTACATCATAAACGTGAAGTCCTCATTTAATGAGGTTAGTCCTGTTATAAAAGAGACCTGAGAGCTAGCTAGCTAGCCCTCTGTCTGCCGTGTGAAGACACAATCCATCTATGCACAAGGAAGCAGGGCCCACCGGACACCAAATCTTCTAGCACCTTGATCTTGGACTTCTCGGTCTCTAGAACTGTGAGAAATAAAATTTGTTGTTTAAACCACCCAGCTTATGGTAATTTGCTATAGCAGCAGCCCCAAAGGTCTAAGACAACCACCATGCCGGTAATATGCTACAAGTTACGTTGGCACTACACTTAAAGTCCTCCTTACTTCGGTTCTTCTCATATTCAAAAGAGAAGGAAATTAAACTATGGTAAGTTGATTTCAATGCAAATCCATGCAAAAGAAGGAGGAGGAGGAGGAAGAAGTGGAGGAGGAGAAGGAGAAGTAGGAGAAGGAGAAGAAGAAGGAGAAGGAGAAGGAGAAGGAGAAGGAGAAGGAGAAGGAGAAGGAGGAAGAGAAATTGTTTCAGTGCATCTATCACATATGACACAATGACTTTAAAACTCAGCAAAACATCTTTAACCCAGGCATTGCTCTAGTAATCTATCATTCTGGCTGTGGAATGACTCAATATTGTATTAACTAAGTTAATTAAAAAAAATTAAGTAACAAGTTGTTGAGGAAGAATAAAATGCTTTGCTAATAATTTCTCTGGCTAAATGAATTGAACAAAGATAGAATGAAACACATTTGTGCTACAAATTGCTGGAAACAGGACACCAGTATTAGCAGTGGGGGGGGGGGACAATCTAATAAGCATGGAACTAGCCACTCATCTCAGAAGTCAGAGCTCTGTGATCAGATGCCTGGGTTCAAATCCGAGCCCAAATCTTGGCAGTTGCGTAACTATGGCACATTATGTTGTCACTCCAAACCCAAATTTTCTCCTCTGTAAAACAATGTGAATGATAATACATACTTCTGAGAGTTGTTACAAAGATCACATAAAAATATATGCGACGTATTTACCATAATATGTGGAACACGGTAATTGCTTAATGAATGTTAGCTAATATTAAGAGCATGATTGGTTCTTTATAACTTTTGAAATGATATTAAATCAGTTCTCTTTACTTCTCTAGGAATGTAATCACTACATATGAAAAATGCCCACATCTTTGATATGGAGGGAAAAGAAATTGTGGCAAAGCTGAAAGACTAACGAAACCCTGACTTTTTTTCTCTCACATACAGTTTAGTTAACAAGAGGTAATAAATCAAATTTAAGGCTATGCAGTGATTCAGTGTTCATTTTTATGTGTAATCAACTTTAATTGCATGATTTACAGCAGTCGGGGGTTTTTGCTTTCTATTTTCCAGTTTTATACAAAGGCAGAATGGACAAGGTAAAGAGAGAGAATCTTGTAAGCAAAGAAGACCTCAGGGACATTTTGCATGTTATAATCATCCTACTGGAACAGTTTTACCCACTTTTTAAGTTTTTCCTTTTTTAGGTATAAAAACACTTAAAGGGGAATAAAATGCACAGATGAAATAGAATGCCCCAGGACTTACCTGCCTAGAAGCATGAATATGCTACATTTTGAATAATACCTCAGATACCAAAGCAATAAGCCATCTCGAGCTCAAGTGACAGAAAGACAAGTGTTTTTCCAGAATCTCCACCTGTTTTCTTATGATGTTTTCAAAAAACCCACGAATGCTCACTCCAAGCCTTCACAAGTCTTTGAATCCCAAATTAGCATGTTTTTCCATATGGGATGGAGAAGCAAAACGATCCCTAAAGACATCAATAAGCCACTGTTTCAGTCCTGGACTCTGTTAACCCGAGACTACTCACTGTGTGCAACTAATAACCCCTTCCTTGTTTGTCCGATTTTTCTATCTGTTGCCGCCAAGAATATTTTTAACAGGCAGAGCCTTTAATGATAGGACATTTTCCTTTATATCAGAAACCTCTTTTTTTTCCCCAGAATAGAAGTGGGCTATCCCTTGGTCACGAGCTTATTAAATTATGGTCACAGGAGGGGCCAAGGTATGCTTCAGCAGAATTGACCAGTTTATTTCCAGGGAACGCTCCAGGCCACGACACCGAGAACGGTCCACCACACCGTTTTCTCTACTTAAAGCGATTCGTTTCTAAATCCCGATTGCCCCTCTAACAAATGCCCTCTGCTAGGATCTTCCTTCTATCAAAATTATAGTTTTATAGGAGTGTCCGGGCGGTTCAGTTGTTTAAGCATCTGACTCTGGATTTTGGCTCGGGTCATGATCTCACAGTTTGTGAGTTGTAACCCCACCTCCAGCTCGGGGCTGGCAGCGTGGAGCCTGCTTGGGATTTTTTCTCTTTCTCCCTCTTTCTCTGCACCTCTCCTGCTTGAGCTCTCCCTCTCTCTCTTTCTCAAAAAATAAATAAATAAATAAATAAATAAATAAATAAATAAACTTTAAAAAATATTTTTAAAAATATCGTTTTATGAATAAATCACAAATACGAACAGGCTTAGGAAATACCATATGAGATTCCTGGGAAGGTAACAGGATAGCTTTCTTTAAGGACTCCTGACCCTTCCATGTCATTTAAGAAGTTTTCAAAGTTTCTGAGGTAATACTGTTGGTTTATCTCTGAGAAAACACAAAGGATTTATTTAGAGGTGGTTTTTAAATAACAACACAGAATTTTAAACTTGATCTGGCCTAATGCTATTATCAGTTCAAAGAGTATTCTAGGTCTAGTAAGATGGGGGAAAGGAAGATAAATTCATTATTAGAAACATATTTTTTATTATATGCATTTTTTCAATTCATAGATATGCATTATTTCATAATTTTATGATTATGGCAATGGCTATGTATTTTGCTGATACTTGATTTCACTTAACATGCTAATATTCTATTGGAACAGCAGTCCTTATATATCTATATTTTAAGTATTACATTTTATTTACAGGCAAGGTATCTGTTTATCCAGCGCATTCATATGTTTACCTTGGAAATGAAAAAGCTATGATTAAATATAAGTAATAACTGTTTTAGAAACGCATTACTTTCCACTTCAAATTCCTCCATCTATTATTTTTGTTCATTTTCTTATACAAAGGATCAGATTTTCCATTCCCCACATAGCTGGTTTTCTAACTTGTGAAAAATCACAAATAGTCACCATTAATTTTAAACGCAATGCTAGATTTTCATGCTTCAGATTCAAATTAAGGAGAATTATTTTATTATAATGATTCTAGTCGTTTCAATATGGAATCAGTCAAAATGAATAACAAAATACAAAATTGTCAAAATACTTGAGTTTGGACAAAAGAAAGGCAGACATTTCTTGAATTCTTCTGCTGCACATTATTCACTAAAAAAACAGCACCTATAATTCAGACAGAACTCCTACTGACTTCTACATGAACACTGAAAAATTCTGTTTCAAATAGAGGTAATTAGTCAGTGATTAAGAGACAGAGAGTAATTAGTACAAAAGAGAATTGCCTTTGTTTGTATAAGACCTGCCAGTCCAGAAAAAGAAGACTTCGGAGAAAACTTTTTTGAAGTCTCTAAAGTTTTAAGGTTAATTGATTCCAAAATTAAAAGTTCAAAACTACCAGCACAAAAGTAAAAACTAAGGCAGTGTAAGTACACCCTTCAATGCCTGGTTTGCACAGCGTGGAAAATTTCCCCACATCCTTACGTGCCTGTCTCGTCATCATTCGGGTTTATTTACAAATGCCTTCCCTCAGAGGGGTTCCCTGATCATCCTTGGTAGGTAGACCCTAACTCTTTACTCTTCCTTCTCTCACTCATAGTATTTATCAGATTCTGAAACCATATCGTGGTGCATTTTGTTTTGTTTGTACGTCTCTTCTACTAGAGTATAAGTTTCATGAGGATAAAATGTTTGTCATGATTCCAGCTCAGTCTCCCCATGCTATCTTATACTAATGCCTGGCACAGATGAGATGATCAATGGGACATTTGTTGAAAAATGAATCCCTAATATAGGAAGGAGCTTCTTTGTTAAAAAGATCTCTATAGGGGTGTTAAAGAATTGGGTGTTGCAGATGATTTTATTCTTGGTAACAGCTGTATGAGTTTTTTAAGGATTTCTAGAAATAATGCATAGAATCAATGTGCATTATCTACCTGAGCCTTCATTAATGAGCTCACAGGGCACCTCCTCTCAGAAGACTTCTTATTAAGCCTAATTAATCAATTCCCCAGCGGTAATCTGAAAGCCACTTGTCCATTTGTGTCTTCTTCAATAGTGAGTTACTCTGTGGTGAAGATCATATCCAATTCATCTTTCATTAAAAAACAGACCTTTTGCTTAATTTTTAAAATAAAAATTGTATAGATATTTAAAGGGTATAACATGTATATACACACACACATAGTAAAATGATTACTATAGTAGAGCTAATATAGCTTCACATGGTTCCTGTGTGTGTGTGTGTGTGTGTGTGTGTGTGTGTGTGATGAGAGCATCTGAAATCTACTCTTTTAGCAAATTTCCAGTATTCGATACAGTACCCTATTGTCAAGAATGTAAATTTGTGCAGCCATCATGGAAAACAATTCATCTTTATAATTGCCTCAGTTCCTAACACTGCATGTAGTATCAGCGCCTAAGAAGGTCACATTAAGCAAATAACTCAAGCGCCTGGGTGGCTCAGTCAGTTAAGAGTCAGAGTTTAGCTTAGGTCATGATCTCACAGTTCGTGACCTTGAGCCGTGTGTCCAGCTCTGTGCTGACAACTCGGAGCCTGGAGCCTACTTTGAATTCTGTGTCTCCCTCTCTCTGCCCCTCACCCGCTCATACTCTATCTCTTTCTCTCTCTCACTCTCTCACTCTCTCACAAATAAACATTAAAAGTTAAAACAAAAAAAAAACCAAATAACTCAAAACATCACAAGATGCAAAACCTTCTTCTGATGAAACACTATCTTTTCAAGCATTTAACAAGGACCTCTGCCCAACACCTATGCTGCCTAAACCTGAACATCTAGTTCTTTAACATGCCCCATGTTTCTTTATGCTGCATAACCCTCTCTGTACCTGAATGGTCAATGCAGTTCCACTACCTTCACAACACAATCTGTACAGTAACAGTTGTCACGTACTATATTTGCTGTCCTTTCATAAGTGTTTCCTGTTCCCTTTGCCCCAAAAGAATCTAGGTAATAAAAACAATCCACCAATGGTATGGGTGAACAAATTAGACACCTCTGTAACTTCTCTTGGGTCTGCCCACCCTCCTATTCTAAGTAAACAAGTTGATTTTTCAGTCAGCCCAGAAGACCACACTTTTCTAGAGATATAGTAAGATCCAAATCTTTTCACATCAAGAAAACCACTGAAGGAGAGGGCTAAGTAAAACTCTTGCTGTCTCAATCAATTATGAAAACAAACTAAAACTCTGGTTTAACACTGAAGTGTTCAACTCTGTTTACGCGTAAACACTGAGTTTGATAGCTATATATTTTTATAATGTCACAAATGTGGGCAGTCATGGTAATTCATCTTCCACCAATTACATCTAGAGACACATCTAGAGACAGAGGTACAGATAGAAATAGAGAGATGCAGATACAGACTATTTCTGCATTCCATTGTTTGAAATGGTGCATTATCTTAGTGACCTTTATTATAATAATTATATTATATAAATATATAATATATAATATATAAGCATATATAATGCATATATACAAATATATATAATGTATACATATATAATATATATAAATATATTATAGTTATAATAATTCCTGACATGTGGTAGTGTAAAACCTCAGGGTTTGTTCAGAATTATTTTGATTATTCTTAACTTTTTGCATTTTCAATTTTTTTTTAAACATGTATTTATTTTTGAGACAGAGAGAGACAGAGCATGAACGGGGGATGTCAGAGAGAGAGGGAGGCACAGAATCTGAAACAGGCTCCAGGCTCTGAGCTGTCAGCACAGAGCCTGACGCAGGGCTCAAACTCACAGACCCCGAGATCATGACCTGAGCCGAAGTCGGCCGCTTAACCGACTGAGCCACCCAGGTGCCCCGACTTTTTGCATTTTCATGTAAATTTTAGAGTCAGCCTATCAACTTCCATACACACCCAGCAGCAACTGCTTGAGTCTTAGGTAGGATTACATTGAACTTATAATACATTTTGAGGAGAATCAACTTTATAATATCAAGTAATCCAATCACACAGTACATATCTCCATTTATTTGAACTATCTTCAAATTTAAGTAAATGACTTTTTTTGTAGTGTTTTTTATGTTACTTATGAAATTTATTGTTAAGTAAAATTGTTAATCAATTTATCTATTCTATACATTAATCATAATTGATTAATCTATATACTCTATACATTAACCATCAATGATTAATTATGTTATCTATTGTATACATTAATCATAATTTTAAAAAATTTGTGTCTAAAATTTTAATGTCTAGATCATCTGTGGCTCTATTTCTATCCTCTGTTCTATTTTCTCTTAGTGTCTTTGTGTGTATGTCAGATAAATTTTTACCAAATTCTAAATATTTCGTTGGAAAAATTGTAGAGATTTGGGGCAATGTGATATTTCTCCATAGAAGGTTTTCCTTATCCTCTGAAAATGGAGGAGGCACTGATCAGTCCAATCTTGTCAGGGACTGAACTGATTTAGGGCTGGGTTTGCGATGTTTCTCTCCATCTAACTCTACTTTGCTCCACTTCTTGTATGCAATTCTCCAACTCTCCAAGGTCCCCAAATGAGCATATTCTGGAGAGCCTGGCATTCCTGCCCTTCAATGTTTGTCTCTCAGCCCTCTGACGGTGCATAAAACTATGTTTTTTATTCTCTTTGACTTCATAGTCACCTGCTCTGCCTTGCTAAGTTAGCAAATATGTAGAAAGGAAAATTAACAGTGACAAATGAGTTCTCTCTGCACCTGCCGTCTCTCCAAAATCTTGGCCCCTTAAGTCTTGGATCCTTTAGCAATCACAAATACAAACATTTTATTCTCTAGGCCTGTGATATTATCTGAATCTCTTCCAGCTTTTCTGCTTCTTAGCTTCCTTACCCTGTCCACATTTGCAGGCTTTTTTTTTTCTTCTTTTGCCATGAAGTTGCAAATGCCTTGACAGAATAACCACATTCACAACATTAGATTTGGTAATGCCAGATAAAACTCAGAATGGATACAGTATTTTGGACATACTTAACCCTAAAAATTGTCTGCTGTTTATCTCAAGCTCAAATTTAATGGGTCATCCAATGTTTCAATTTTGCTACATCTGACAACCCTATCTTAGTGTACAACCCTTCGCTCTAGGATCTGGCTTCAAAAGACACAGCTGCGTCAGAAGTTCTCTGATGCCATCAAACCAATGCCGTTTTCTGTTTTGCTTGTTAATTTTATGTTCCCTTTCTGCTAGACATTTTGGGCAATGTGATATTGCAGGGGTATTGGTGATTGTTGTTGTTGTTGTTTTTAAGTTTGTTTATTTATTTTGAGAGAGAGAAAAAGCATGAGCTGGGGAGCAGCAGAGGAGAGAGGAAGAATCTCAAGTGGGTTCCGCACAAGTGCACAGCCCAATGCCAGGGCTCAAGCCCATGACCCGTGAGATCATGACCTGAGCCAAAGTCAGACACTTAACCTACTGAGCCACCTAGGCCCCCTGGGCTATTGGTTTTATACAAACTAGTCGGCTAGCCAGAAGCAGTAACTAATAATATTTTTTAATTAAATTATGTATTTTTAAATGAGAGATTGGTTAAACATATGATAAAACAGGAATCAAAGGAAACTGATATACTTAACATTTACCTGTTTGTGTAGATAAATAATAATTTACATGATACATATAAATTATCTGACTGCAAAAAATGTTTGCCCACCCTTATGCATAATCCTGCTATCAGATATTTATTTACTAAAATATTAATCCATCATAGTTGAATTAATGATTTTTTATTTTTTTAATCTTTTATTTATGTTTGAGAGAGAGAGAGAGCCAGACACAGAGACACAATGCGAGTGGGGGAGGGGCAGAGAGAGAGGGAGACACAGAATCTGACGCAGGCTCCAGGCTCTGAGCTGTCAGCACAGAGCCCAATGCGGGGCTCCAACCCACAAACCATGAGACCATTACCCAAGCCAAAGTCGGATGCTTTACCAACTGAGCCACCCAGGAACCCTGAATTAATGATTTATATGATTTTTGTGTATATGTATTATCTAATTTTTGAACAGTGAGTATACAACACTCATGTAATAAGTAACTTCTAATTATAGAGTAAATAGAAAGAAATACTGAAACATTTACAGTTTATCAAAAATGCAATGTACTTATTCACTTCCAGGCCCTAGTGACTATTATTCTCCTTCTTGGAGACCTCTTTCAGGTGACACATATCCAGCAAAGCTTGCCCTGAAGCCCCAGTTTTGTTTGAGCAAGCATTTTAGTTTACTTTAATTAAGCACAAATTTTTCCATAAACCTCTAAACTTGTTCAGTGATAGTATTTTGAATGCCCCCCCCCAAAATTTAGGTTAACTAATCTGTTATACTTACATGGTATTTAATATGCATTTAATAGATGTTTAATGTTTAATAAATATTTAGTAATAAATACTGTTGAATAATTGGATGGTACGAGTCTATTATTTATGAAAGAAAAAGAGACCAGCAGTAGACAGGAGTGCTCACCATTCAGAAAATCCCCCATAAATATTATGTCTGTCAAACCAGATTTTGATACATATTAACTGGCAGACATGGGGGTCACACTCCCTGAAAATTTCAAAAACAGCAGTTATTTTATTTTGCCATTTCAGTTCAGACTTTTATGTTGTAGCAATCTGTGTTCCCAAGGGCAGGATTGATAAAGTCTTATAAGTGATAAAAAGCTTTATGCCTGCCTAACTAGAAGGTCACCCCAGTAAGGCATGACTTATTTATGTTTCTCTTTTTGTGGCTTGTCTTGTCATGTCTGTTACTCACTTCCATTTTTTTATTTAATTGATTCGTAAGACTTCTCTCAATATATCTGGTATATTTACTCTGACATATATTGGTTCTCTTTTCTCAGTTTGCTATTTGAAATGGAAATATGTTAAATTGGCTCTTTAAAAAACCTCAGCTATAACAAGACAAGACATCTATAAAGAAAAGAAGCATATCCTTTTAAATACTGATCGGTTTCCTATTAATAACCATTTACAAATATTTATTAAGCAAATACCATGTGTTAAGCATTGGGGAAGAAATGACAGAGAGATGTAGTTCCCATGCTCATGAAGCCTGCCTCCTAAAAAATAAGAAAAAAATATTCACAGACTGAGAATATATTTCTTAGAAAATGTTTTGTGATTTGTACTTACACTTGGAAGGATGGTCTTACCTGTACTAAAACTATGAACAAAACTGTAAGATTTGGGAGCACCTGGGAGGTTGGTTAAGCATCCGACTCATGATCTTGGTTCATGTCATGATCTCACGGTTCGGGATCATGGGATTCTCTGCTTGGAATTCTCTCTCTCCCCTTCTGTCTGCCCATCCCCTGCTCATGCTCTCTCTCTTTCTTTCTCAAAATAAATAAATAAACTTAAAAAAAACTGTAATATTTGGAATGTATTTAAATATATAAGAATAAAAATATCTAGGATGCGCAGCGTCTACTTACTTTCAGTGTTTTCCCGAAACATCAGGAGTATGCATGTTTTTAACTGAGAAATTCACAGCTGATTATGTGAACAGAAAATCATTCTGTTCAAAATGAGACCCCTGACAAATTTTACATGATATTTCTGATTCCTCATGGGAACACTTGAAAAGAATCAAAGAGTTAATATTCACATTTCATACTCACAGCCTAGGCGATAGAAATTTTTAACAGGAAAAAAAGACACACGTTTAATTAAAAGGAAAGTTGAAAGAGTAGGAGGAACTAAAATGTGCTCAACTCCAATGACACTATTGGAAAATAATTATTTGAAAAACAGCTTATCTGTTGAAAGCTGGCAAACCACCAGGATCTTGATTGCTTTAAGCTATTTTATAACCACTTTAAGCAGATAAATTGAACAAAGAGAAATGAATTTCAGTCAGACAATAAGATTCCTCATCTTTTCAAAATGGAGTGTCCTCTGTAATGCAGTTCATTGTACGTTGTGTTAGAACAGGAATTTATGAGCAAACATTGGATTCCTGTCTTGAAACGTTCATCATGAGATTTGGACTGATAACTCATTACCATATTAGAATTTTATTCTTTTTCATTTTTGCCCTCTTCCGAGGACTATAGGCAGACTGTGAGCGTGTCCACACACAAGCACATGCATAGTTGTCAATAAAAAAAAATCTCTGTATTTAGTTTTTCATTAGTCAATAGTAATATAGGGCTACAATTTTTCTAAGCAGCCGCAAATATAAATATTAGAAAGGTAGTTTTGAAATATCTTCATCTTTTCCATCTTCCAGAGGGGAAAGGAACGAGATGCCACAAGCTGTCCATTTTATTACTCCAATCCAGCATGCCTTTGAAACAAGGTTTGCAAGCCTAAAATTGTGCAGAGAACAGGATGCTCAGTAGAGTGGCTGGGGTAAGTCTCAGTAGAAAATGGTGCTACCCGTATGGAATTTGTGAATGAGATTTCACGGAAAAGACATTGTTCCCCAGCTTCTGCTGATTTGGGGCACACATGAATGTGAGCTCAGTTGTCTTTCTTTTTTTTTTTTTTTTAATCTAGATTAAATTAATGCAAATTAAATTAAATTAATGCAAAATCCTTAAATGTTTGAAGACTGAAAAGAGCAAATAAGACATACATGTGGTCCACCTGACCTGACTTCACTGTTTCTGCTTAAAAACAAATCAAGAAGTGGGTAAGTCCGCTTTTTTTTTTAATGTTTATTTATTTTTGAGAGAGAGAAAGACAGAGTGAGAGTGGGGGAGGGACAAAGAGAGAGGGAGACACAGAAATTGAAGCAGGCTCCAGGCTCTGAGCTGTCAGCACAAAGCCTGACATGGGGCTCTAACTCACAAACCGCAAGACCAGGACCTGAGCCGAAGTCTGAAACTTAACCAACTGAGCCACCCAGGCACCCCAGGGTAGGTCTACTGTAAGTTGAATCTCTTGATCTTTCGTTTTAAGGTACTCTGAACCTCTTAAAATAAAAAAGTTTTATGAACTTTGCCTTATTAATATAGCTAACCAAAGTGATTTCACATGAACTGTGTCATTAAAAGTCCTCTATAAAATTTGACAGGTATGTTACAAACAGTAAAGTAAAATGAGAAAAGTAACAAATTAAAATGATAATTATAGTACCTTAGGGGTAAATAGGATCATGTAAATGACATAACCAATCCCCCAATTAGCAAATGAAGAAATTCTAGTCCCAGATAGTGACATATTAATTGTTGTGTTTTCTTTAATAAGGGAATTATAAAGTATATTTTATGCACTAAGAAATGCGGAAGCTATGGTAACCAACAGAATCTCTTGCTGAGGAAAACTGTTACAGTTTTTTCTCTGAACTGCTAGGGAATCCACTCAAAAGACATAATTCAAAGTGTGTTTGCTCGTTTATTTGTCTGTCAGATCAATTTGAAACCTCTGTCTTTGGCACTGCTATAGGGAAGCTACATGACCTGAAAGAATCAAACCACTGATTTATAATTTCCTGGAGCCTTTACCCACTTCCAGGGCTAATTTCACAGAAAACGACAGAAATGATTATTAGCTGTTTCTGAGATGAAGAGAAATTTTGGGGAAATGCGCAGCAAGTGAAAATAAAATCTATCAATTTAGAACAAAAAGAATCCTTGATAATTGAGGAGATACTATTTTCAATGTACCTATGACACAATGTATCTAGGGCACCTATGTAGATGTCCCTTAAGTATAAAAGCTTGACTGCAAATCTTTAGAATGTCATCTCTAAGCAGTATATACTGTTCGTGTGTTCTTAAATACTGTGCGCAAAGGATAAAATTTTCACTTTGCAACAGAACTTTTAGTATAGTTATTTTTCTCACGTATCTTCTTTATGCTATGTAACCAAGAGATTTCTACTATAATCTCTGAATGTTCAGGTAAACACAAACAAACAAACAAAAGACAGAGGGCTAGAGGTCATGGACTCCTAGAGATAAAAGTGGAACCAGTTTCCCAAACAGAGTACTCATTTCTCTTTGCATAACAACTGAACTGTCTCTCCTTTGCAAGTATTTGTTAATGCTCCAAAGCCACGTGTAAAACATGACTTCTCTAATTTGAAATAATTTTCTTCTCCTTCGACTACGCTTAAGGCACTAGCTAAACGGAATTGTTTCAGTCTAAGATGGTTCCTATTACTCCCCAAATATTTTACTTCAACTCATTTTTGCAGAAATTAAATGAAAATTATAATTAATTAAGCCAAACAAACATCAAGTAAGTGGAAGAAAAGAATCAAATACAATCCTGTGCCCCAAGGAGTTCATAATTTTAGAAGGAAACTCAATACATGACTAAGTCTCAATACATCGTGTAGACGTATAAAGTATATAGCAAGAGAAAACAAAGCAATTCATTCATCATGGATGAAAAGACGGAGTCTTAAATATTTCAAATTTAAAAAGTTGAGAAAGAGATCCACAAAATGGTAGAGCGGGCAGCTCTGAGTTCCTGTTTCCTCACAGAAAAATTGAAAAGCAAGCAGAAACTGTTAGACCAACTTTGTCAGGACCCTAAAACAGTCAAAGGTTGACAGCAGACAAGTGTATACTGAAACAAACAAAAAAAAAAAAAGGCCACTTGACAATGGCAAGAAAGCTTGGGTTTATACTTAACCTTTTTTTGACCCTCCCCCAGTGTGGCAGGAGTCTGGAGGCTGGTCAGAATGTAACCACTGGGGAAAAGTTTGGCAACTCCTTAGAAAACTAAACATAACATTACCTTATAAGTCAGCAATTCCACTCCTAGGTACATACTCAAAAGAAGCGAAAGTAGTGTCTTAAATAGACCCTTGTACACCCATGTTCATTGCACCATTATTCACAGGAGCCAAAAAGCAGAAAGAATTCAAGTGTCCATCAACAAATGAATGGATGAATAAAACGTGACAGGTACGTGCAATGGAATATCATTAAGCCGTATACAATAATGAAATTTTATACCCATCACACACACATTTTTGAGGGTAGTCCTCAAAAATATCATGCTGAGGGAAAAGCAAGTCAAAAAGGACAAATATTATGACTTCACTTCCTTGAAAAGTCTAGAAAAATGGGAGAGAATATAGAGAGAAAATAGGTTAAAGTTGAGCAGGGGCTGGGAGAGAGTGGGGGTTGCTGACTATACTGCTTCCCGGTGACAGAATTTCTGTTTGGGATTATGAAAAAGTTGTAGCAATTAGAGAGTGGTGATGGCTGTGCATTTGGGAATGTCATTAAAACCACTGAATTGTAGACTTTAAAATGAATTGAATGGCAAAATAAAATAAAATATATAAAGAAATTTAAAAGTTTGAAATTACATGTGAATACGGACCTAAAAGATGACCAGATTTCCAAAAGATAAGTGAACAAAGGACAAGAAAAGTAAAGGAGTGCCAAGAAGAAAGGCACAGAAAACTGAAGGATTTTAAAGATGAGACTGGCTTGTACGAGATTGTGAGGAATTCTAAATCCAAGTGGGGTTTGCTCTGTAGGAAGAGGAATAGTTGAAGACGATTGAAGAGAGGGAGTGATATGATCACATCTATAAATTTTGATAAATCGGAAGATCTTTTAGAAGGAGGGATTAGTTGGAAGATGCAAGCTCAGTAAGGGGATTATGGCAAAAAGTCAGTGAGATGGAAACATTGGAGAAAATGCAGGGGAGATATGAGAGAAATATTGGAGCTGATTGTGAGGCAAATGGACACAGTGTGGAACAGAGTTCATGTCCATAAATGACGGATTATGATGCCGGTTATGACAGGTATACAGGTATTACTCACATCAAAGTGCAGACCGTAACACTATATTGATATGTCAAATGAGACATAATTCTAGAACCTATTACTTGTTTTAGCATGTGTCGCTTCCTGTCTATGTATTAATCAGTGATATATATTAACATTGCTTAAAAAAAAAAAAACAAATTACAAGAAAGTTAAGAAAAAATCTCCTGGGAAGGAAAAATAAGTGTTATAACTAATCTTAGACAACAGGCTTTGGTGGTAAATAGAAATCTACACTGATCATTTATTGCACACCCCAAAGGACTTTACTTTTAAACTCCCTACTCTAACAGTACTTTAGTGACACATAAAATTCTGAGCAGGATCCCACAACATGGGGCCAAAGAGAAAAAGAATTACTCAGGGCCAACATTCTAGTTAAATTCCATGTTTACAGCATATTCGTGCATGTAGAAAGTGCACGTAGGATAATTGGGCTATCTTTTGCTCTTTAGCTACCCACCGATGACCATGATGGGAAAAAATACTGTAGTTCATTGTAGGCTTGAGACTCAATATGGCTCATAACTCAACCGGATGCTGTGGGGTTAAGTGCTGTTCATTCACTCCAGCCACAGTGAGTCCCAGCTATTTATTTTACTATGATGCAACTCTAGTGTGGACATCTGGCCTGAATTTAGAATACAAGTTGATTTGCAATTCTGATTTCCTACAGAAATATTAGTCCTAGTCTTATGTAAAAATAGGCAGGTACACTCATGGTAGCACAGAGTTATGTTCCCAAATGAACAAAAATACCAAATACTAAAACCCAAAGAATTTATTGTATATGGCTTTATAGTTTCATGCAGTAAAAATCATTAAACGCACACACACCTAAATATATGCGTGGAACATATACACACACATCTGCTAATAGTCCATTAATGTGTCCCCATTAAAAGGTTCTTGAGAAAAGTGTAATTTTTTTTTAAAAGAATGTACTGGCAAGATTATGGTTCTTATTATTTCTTTCCTTCCCACATGAGATTTTCAATTTGCCTAAAAACAGATTTCATGGGTAAACAAAATTTCTGAGGGAAAAAATTGACTGGATCTTTTCTCTGAGCTGTAATATTCCTTGTTCTGGCTTCTCTCTCCTCAACCGTGGTTCCAGCAGCAAAATCCTGAGCCATGTACACTATCCAATTTAATTTCGATGGCAGTGCAAATTAAGAAATACTGATGAAATAATTTCCTCCCATTCAGATGGAACAGAGCATAAATACAGGAATGACAGAAGTTATATTACTAGAATTCTAAAGATATTAAAAAGATAATATGTAAATATTTCAAATGAATTTATGCTAATAAATTTGGCAGCTCGGATGAAATGGACGAATTCCTTTAAAGTTACAAACTATCAAAGTTCATTCAAGAAGAAAAAGATAACCTGATTAGCCCAATATCTATGCAATAATTTATCTTTGTAGTTTAAAAATCTTCCCACAAAGAAAACACTTAGCTCATATAGCTTTAGTGAAGAATTCGAGCCGGTAATGGAAGTTATGGAAGAAATAATAAAAACACTTCCAGAAAATCAAAAAAGCAAAAGAATACTTCCCAAGTCATTCCATGAGGTTAGCATTATTACCCTGATGCCAAAAACAGGTAAAGATATTATAAGAAAATAAAACTGTAGAACAATATCCTTCATAAAACAGGATGCAAAAATTCCCAACAAAATTTTAGTAATTCAAACTGAACAATATATGAGTAGGAAAATATATTATGGCCAAATGTGGTATAAAACAGGAATGGAAGGTTGATTTAGCATTTACACTGATATAAACATACCATGTGAAAAGCAATATAAGCAAATAATTATTGAGATCTAGAATACATAAAAACTATTAAAAATCAAATGGAAAAGGAAAGCAATCCATTATATAAATGGGTTAAAATTAAGAATAGCCTTTTCATAGAGGAGAGAGGAATAGCCATTAAACAAATGAACAGAAATTCAAGCAGCAGAATTCAGAAAACAGCACAAATGTGCCAAAAATATATTATTTTAGACCTAACAGATCTTCAAAATAAAAAATCTAAAAGATACCTTTATTATTTAGAAATAAATACATTGAATTTACAGTTATAAGATCAACTCTGATGTATCTCAAAAATAATATATTGAGCAAAAAAGTAATTTTCAGATAATAATACCATTTAGATAAGTTTAAAAATGTAGAATAAGTCATTTGGTTTATTATGCACATTACCCATAGTAAACTAAATATATGAAGGAAAATATTAGGAAAAGAAAGGATATTGAAAAAGATAAAAAATTCAATATTAGTAATCTCCATGAGGGAAAAAGAAGAACACACAATGGGTTTCAATGACCCTGTTATGTTCTATTTCTTCAGAACAATGAAGGCAGCTCAAGTGTTTATTGTGTATCCTTTATTCCTTTGAGAAATTACTTTGACATTAAAAATATAGGCCCTACCATTAACTATATATATATATATATATATATATATATATATATACACACATACCTATATACATAAATGCATACATACATACATGATGTACAAACACACACAAAATATCATCATTTGTCCTTTACTGGTTTAAGAATTGATGGACTGCAGGAACTACTATCTTTAAGAAAAATTTTATTTCTGGGGTGCCTGGGTGGCGCAGTCGGTTAAGCGTCCGACTTCAGCCAGGTCACGATCTCGCGGTTCGTGAGTTCGAGCCCCGCGTTAGGCTCTGGGCTGATGGCTCAGAGCCTGGAGCCTGTTGCCGATTCTGTGTCTCCCTCTCTCTCTGCCCCTACCCCATTCATGCTCTGTCTCTCTCTGTCCCAAAAATAAAATAAACGTTGAAAAAAAAATTTAAAAAAAAAAAGAAAAACTTTATTTTTAAATTTATACTTGGATGTCAAAACCAGCATCAACAACAACCCTCATGCACATAAGTGAGTTCTTTTGCACTTGCTTTACACAGAAGCTGATACTTCTCCGGGGTTTACAAAAAAACTAAAGACATGCCTCAAAGATATGCTGTTTCATTCTAAATCAAAAATCCTAATTATTAGAAGAGTTTGGTCATCTGCAAGCTTAATTCCCAATCTCTAAACCTCAATTCTGAGATATAGAGAGCAATCCCTGTGTTTCTATACGTCACATTACTGGGTGCTATTTTCCAATCTGAAAGAGTTACCTTGACAACCAAATCACTGACTCAAATTCGCCGCCCTGATTTATTCCCAACCTCAATGTCACTCCAAAAATTGTTTTGCCTACAATACTGAAGATTACTCTTTAATTAAAATTGTAACCCTTCACCCCTTTCCAATTGTCTTAAGAGCATTTCCTTTATCATAACCAATTTATAATAAAACCCTATTAAAAATAATTGCAAATTGTTTGATGGAGTTATGTCCTCAAACATGTTTCAAAAATTAAATACTAGTGGAACTTGATCTTACCCTACAGTACATCTAAGTACATTAATTTGCAACCAAATAACTTTGCTTTTGTTAACTGAATATGATAACCTGCACAAATTTAAAATATTAGCTAAAAAAATAAATTCAACATAATTCCCCTTTATATCTAAAAAAAAAATCCTCATTACTGATAATAAATACACACGATTTTTGTCTGAGCCAGCTTTACAAACTCCCTATTTATCGACATGCGCAGCTGTTGAAAGAAAAATGAAAATAAGTTACATTATTCAAGTGTGTGTGGTAAAAATGCCAACACAGTTTTTACAGAAAACATATTCAAATAATCACAACCAGAGGGAATAAAATCATTTACTGTTTCTTGAATGTATTTGCAGAATCATTTTTTTAGAAAGAGTTTTAATCTGTAAAGCAAGTATTCCAGAGTCTGAACATCAGACTGGATCAAAACAGAGAAATCATCTTATGTGAATATTACATTGTGGAGCACTCCTCTGCTTTCCTTGAAATTACTGTCTAAAATGCATTTGTAAGTATCACCACATGTAAACAGGAGGTCCTGCTGTCCCAATTACAACTTTTTATTAACATTAGTAAAGATGTCATGGTTTTTCCAAAAAATAACATCGTTGTACTTGTGCAATTTAGTTCGTTTCCCAAATGATTTTATTTTATTTCTCCCAACTATTTTAGAGAAATAGAGTGTAAAAGAATCTATTACTGATGATTATGTTTTTTAATGAAGGAAAAATACTTGGAACTTGTCAGAATAAAGATAAACAATCCTTTCAGTTCCAGTCCTCATTTGGTTTGATTTTGCACGCAATGGAAGATACTGCTTCTTGAGCAACTGATCTTAAAACATATACCTTTTTTCTGAATCCTAAAAATAACTACCTACATAAACATGAAGAACTAAGTGCGGCAGGTTGTTAGAAAGAATTTCTTGCATGATCCATTTTATCTCTTTGGAGGACAAAATCATGCTCTTGTTCAAACGTATAAAACTGTTGTTTTCCACATTAGAAAATACAGAGTGGTATTGTTTGTGGATAATAGAAGAATCAATTTTATAACTAACTGGGTTAATGTTAGGAATACCAAAAAACATTCTGATACAAGATAAGCTGTGTTTATGATTCACTAGTGTTTGCAGGTGAAATGTGTTGAGTGAAGTAAAATTGAATTAATATGAAGATTGGCATGGAGTGGGTTAGCTTGTCAAGAAGTCATTCCCAAGGGCTGAGAACAAGGGAGAGATTCTATTTTAAAGCACAAAATTCTTCTTCTCAATTCACTAGGATTCAAAATAGTTCTATGGTCAGCACTGGTTCTGTTGTTTGTCTATTTCCATAACGCTTGTTTTTTCCCCCAGATCTATGCACAAAAATAACATACGTCAAACAGGATAGAGAAAAACACTGTTTTCTATTTTAGAATCACCACAATGATGAAGTTATCCAGAAAAAAAAGACAGAAATATAAAAAGCAAATGTTTTTAAAGCTACGTTTTATGCGTTTTACATAATCTGGTCCCTACTAAGACAGCAACTAAAGGAAAGTATACAAGAGATAGAGACACTCAGAGAAAAGTAATATTTACAGGAGTTCTAATAGGAATAAAACATAAACTTCGGAGGGGAAGCCTAAAAGACCCAGAAAAGCTTTGTTTACGAAAGAGGAAACTTCAAAGCAACAACACCAAAATAGTGAATATAACACTATGTATTAAGTACTGGGTTAGGTTCCTTCGCCTGTGCTCTTTTATTTAATCTTCAGAACAACCATGAAGAATATAATACCATGTAGTATACGAAGCTTTGAGAAAAAGAAGTGATTTATTCAAGCTATTTTAGTTACTGAAGGCCAGAATCTCAAGTCCATTCAGGTCTTATAATACCAAACTGAACAAAAAATAAGTATCCTATGGTTAAGTGGAAAAAGATGAGTTAATGAATACTAATAAAACTGGTAGGTTAAATGTATCAGCCCCATGTATGTAAAAGATAGGCAATTGAGGAGATAAGTATTCTGCTGTGGGTGATAATAAACAAAGGAATTATTAAGAGCCAAAGCATAAGAGACTCTTAAAAACTGAGAACAAACTGAGGGTTGATGGGAGGTGGGAGGGAGGGGAGGGTAGGTGATGGGTATTGAAGAGGACATCTTTTGGGATGAGCACTGGGTGTTGTATGGAAACCAATTTGACAATAAATTTCATATATTAAAAAAAGAAGTATCTTTCATTTCTCTTCTTTCAGAACTATTGATTGGTAAATTTAAGAAAAGAGAACTGACAAGTAAGACAAAAATAGAATTAGAAGTTCAAATCAGATGACAGGAAGAATCTTGTTCTATTCTCCCATTTCTTCATTTAGGTATTCATTCAACAAATGCTTTCTAGTGATGCGTAGTAGTTTAGATTGTGTTGATCATCAGGGCAAAGTATTGCATAGAAGGTAATAAAGAATTAGGGTTTATTAGTAGCAGTAAAACTAATAAACTCAATGAATCAGATAAAACTGTGTAAGTCAGCAAAATATTAGACTGCAAAATAAATAACCAACTAATAAAGTATAAGGAAACTAAAACACACTTATCTTCTGATTATTATTTTTATGGGATAACCAAATATTACTTTTGAAATTCAACCAAAGGGAGCAGAGAATATAGCTGAATTCCAATGTCCAAGTACCTTTCTTGTTTATTCTGACCCCAGACTTCCTCCTATAATCAGAATAAATTAAAGTAGAAAATATACCAGATACAAATAAATTAATTAGTATCCAGAGTCATGCAATTTTCATACAAAGGGTGCCAACTCTGGGGACAACGGTGGAATGGTAGACAGGGATGTGATACCAAGAGGGTTGGACTTGAGTTCTGCCTTCACATTTCCTGAACAGCCCCATCTGAAACCATTGCTCCATAAAAAGAAGTTCAAGGCAGAACTGAGTAGGTGAGTGAACATACATAAGACCTTAGATCCTGTACTTGTGGAAATAAGTTTTGTTGGAGAAGAAAGTAAATAATGGGATAAACAAACAAGTACATAACAAAAAATATAGAAACATCTTGCAAGATCTTGCAATACAGGATTATAAGGATGAGGTAGGAGGAGGGACCTACTTAGATGAGTTGATCCTAAGGCCTATTTGAAGAGATCACATTTAATCAGGAATTATGAAAAGGAGGCAGAGCCATGTAAGAACTCCAGTCAAAGCAGATTGAACACACAGACAAAAAAGGTGTGAAAAAGCTTTAGGTGGGAAGAGGTTTGGGATGTTCTTGACGATGGGACTATTTCTATGTGACTGAAGGTTAGAGAAACCGGGTGGAGATGCTATTTGAAAGGTAAGGAAGATTCAGGTCATACGGGCCTTTGTAATTGAGAAAACTGAAGGCCAATGATCAAGTGACTGGTCTAAAATCTAATTAGGTAAAAAATAAACTATAATATAGGTCTCCTAAGAGCTATTTATTTCCTATATTTCATAAGTCCTAATAGGTTAAAAGCTCAAAAATGTATTTAGAAAGAGGAGAAACTATTCAAGGGCTTACCTTTTCCTACTTGTGGTGATAATCAAGTGTTCCACGCAGAAGTCATGATCCAATTAAACTGTGGTTCTAACATGACCACTGTGTACCAACTGGTATCATTACCATTCCAGTAACTTAAGTACACTAATGTTAGAGTCATTTTTTTTTCTCAATATCAATGTTCTTTCATTACAAACACAATGTTCAAAATAAAACAAAAATGCGTATGCTTTGATGTTAGCAACCAAGAATGCAATTTCAGTCTGGCAGGAGGCACTAGAAAAAGACCCGGGCTTTTCCAGAATTTATACCTTAATCAGCTGACTTACATGGCAGCTAAAAAGCCCCGTGGGGGGTTGGGGGTAGGAAATTGAACTGTCTGCATTTGGGATTCAGGTAATTCTAGTCTACTCTCACAAGCAGAGAGAACACCCAATTAACATCAGTTTTCAGTGCCCTTAGGGAAAAACCTCAACAAGAAGAAAGAAATTGATAGACTGAAGTTCACAGAAAGTTGAACAAATCTTTCAATTCTAAGTGCAATTTGATGGTTGGTTCTTGAATATCTCCCGTTTCCACTAGCTATTAAGGCTTTGGAAGTTTGGCATATGCATTTAATGTACATGTATAATACAGTTGTCCATTTTCAAGATGCTGAAACTCCCAGCGATTATATTTTTATATTTAGCTCTTGCTAAGGATATCCTTGGGGATATAGCATTCTCTCCTTCTTAGTAGGAGAATGATAAGACCTGAATTGATTTGAGGTTCTGCCCCTCAGTAACTAAACAACTTTGACTAAGTCATTTTTCTTCTCTTGTGTTCAATTCTGTTATTTGTAAAAGAGTATATCAATCTCTTTAATTAAAAGATAATTTGAGAATTAAACAAAAGAGCACAAGGGAAGAAATCTAATTCTTAACCACTGCAGCTGCTCTCGGGAAGGCCTTACTATTGTTACTCTGTCCCTCAGGCTGATGTTTGGCTGGTTGCTTATGAAACAGAACAGCATCAACCCTAGAAGTCTCATGTCCAACAGTTTCATTTACTGTGATTTTCTGGACAGTCGTGCCTGAGCCTTAATACCTCAATACTTGCTTGGTACTCCAAATAATTTTTTTTATCAAAATAGCTATGGGAGAAAACAATATGTATACGGCACGTGGTAAGACTCAAGAGTGGACACTACTGCTCATTTTTATTAAAATAAATTAGCACCAGCGTAAAACAATACCGTGTGATTTTACAAAGTTAATAGTCCTCAGATAAGAGAGATGGGGGGAGCATTCAAATTACTTTAAATGTAAAATGGTTTCAGATGGCAACAATTTTTGTATCTTTAACACTATGTAACATAAAACATGTTTTTATTTTTTTTATGTTCATTTATTTTTGAGAGAGAGATAGAGTGCAAGCAGGAGAGGCACAGAGAGAGAGAGGGAGACACAGAATCCCAAGCAGGTTCCAGACTCTGAGCTTTCAGCACAGAGCCCAACACGGGCTCAAACCCACAAACCGTGAGATCATGACCTGAGCTTAGTCGAAAGCTTAACCAACGGAGCCACCCAGGTGCCCCTAACATTATTTTTAAACTACAACTTTGGTTTAAATTGCCATCATTTGGATTACTGGAGAGGTTAAAGATATTTTCATGTGTTTTATAATTCGCATTTCTTTCTTTTTAAATGTACATTCATATCCTTTGCTTATTTTTTTCTGATTAGGTAATTTTACTTTTCCCAATTTATAAGACAATTTATATGATAGATAACAAATACAGCAAGGGATAAAAATGAAAAAAAATAGTAATTTTACGACTCAGTTTTTTAGTAGCATTTTGGTATATTTCCTTCAAATGTTTTTAGTTTTTATTATAGGGTTAATTTTATTTTTTTAATATGAAATCTATTTTCAAATTGGTTTCCATACAACGCCCAGTGCTCATCCCAACAGGTGCCCTCCTCAATGCCCATCACCCACCCTCTGCTCCCTCCAACCCCCCATCAACCCTCAGTTTATTCTCAGTTTTTAAGAGTCTCTTATGGTTTGGCTCTATCCCTCTCTAACTTTATAGGGTTACTGTTAACCCAATATATGATAAAAAAAATCCATATCATCAACAATTCTTGAAATCAGAATATTTATGTTGTATAGATATAATAATAGTGGATATAATTCTTACTACCATAGGCACTATTCCAAGAATTTGTTCCAAGAATTATCAACTCATTGATTGATGTGTTTAGTTAATGTATTATCTTTTTCTTCACGTTTTTTTCTGACTATCCAGAATATTTTTAAGATTTCGAATAGTCAGTTATATGAATATTTTCTTTTGTAGTTTCATCTTTTGGCATCTTGCTTAGGGTGGTATTATCACTCCATGATTATACGAAGTTTCATTCATATTTAATTTTTAGATGGAAAATGAGCCTTCATGTTTCAGTGATTTTTATGTGGAAGGGTGAGGTCACAGGATCCATATGAATCTGTGGGAGTTATCAGAAAAATGAACACAAGTATATGAACACAACATTTGGCATATAATTTCAAAAATTGTAGGCCTCCCAAAGTCCATTCACAAGCTACATACAAACCCATGGAACACACGATAAAAAAAAAGTCTTGTTTTGGCTTTTATATATATAAAAGCTATATATATATGTGTGTGTGTGTGTGTGTGTGTGTGTGTATATATATATATATATATATATATATATATATATATATATAGTCAAGAATAAAATAGTATATAACCCAGGGAATGATACGCACTCATTAATAGTTTCTTGGTTTGTTTTATTTTATTATTTGCAATGTGTAAGAAAGATGTAGACTGCTTTATGTGTGGTGTTTGGTATTATAGAGATGAAATCTGGTATGATTGAATAGGCAGGAGTCAAAGTCCAAATCATCCCAGTTCTGAAACTAGCTGAGTTAGGAAAATTCCTTTAATTTCCCTTTGTGTCCAAATACCAATCTGTAATGTGTGTGTGTGTGTGTGTGTGTGTGTGTGTGTGTGTGTGTGTGTCTGTGTGTCTGTGTGTCTGTGTTTATATGTAAGAGTGTATTTGACTGAGAGGCTGAAAAGTAAAATTAACAATTTCTAAGATCTTTACAATTTCTAAGAAATATATAAACCTGAAGTTGTGCCATATTATAGATTTTCATTGTCTTTTTACCAAGGCAAAGTTTCCATACACTGCAAAGCACAAATTTTACTGTAACATTTCATAAGATTAAAGGAGAAAGATATACAGTAGTGAAATCAACATCACAGTCAAGATCTAAAAAATTTCCACCACACAGAAAACTCCTGACTCCTTCCAGTCATACCTCTCATATGCAACCATTGATTTGATTTTTATCATCAGAGATGAATTTTACTTGTCCTGAATTTCTTATAAATGAAATCAAACAGCATGTATTCTGTTGTTTCTGTCTTTGTTCCCTCCACATAAATTACATAATGTTTTTAAAATAATACAAGTTGTTTTATGAATCATTCATTTGTTCTTTTTTTTAATTGATGTATAGTATTGCACTGTATAATAGACTACAACATTTTTTTTATGTTTAGCTCATTTTCCTATTAATATACATTTGGGTCGTTTCTAGTTTAGGGCTATAAAGAATAAAGCTGCTAAAAAACCCTTCTCATACAAGATCTATCTGTGGATGTATGTTTTTTGTTGCTCTTGGGTTAATGCTTAAGTGTGAAATTATGGGGTAACAAGATAGCTTCATATTTATCTTAAGGAGAATCTGCCAAATAATTTTTAAAGTGGCTGTGGACTCTTACACACTCACCAACTTGCACTAGGTTGCTTCTTATTCGTGCCAACAGTTGACATTGCAAAGTTTTTGAAATTGTAACTACCACATTGAGTCATATCTTACTGCAGCTATACTTTTCATTTCCCTGACAGCTAATGATATTGAGCAATCTTTGATAGGCTTTCCTCCATTCTTATGTGATTTCTTCTGTGAAGTGACTGACGAAGAATTTTGCCCTTTTTTACTGGATGTTGGCCATTCTTGATTCAGAGGGTTCTTTAAATATTCTAGATTAGAGTCTTGAGTCGGGTATATACACTGGGAATATTTTCACCCAAACTGTTACCTTTTCATTTTGTAACAATGACTTTTAGTGAAAAGAAGTATTTATTTTTTTATGAAGTCCAGTTTGTAATTGATCGTTTCTGTTATGGTAGTGCTTTTTGCGTCCTTGCTAAGAAATCTTTGCCTGTGTGATTCACAAAGATATTTTTTTTACATTTTCTTCAGATTCTTTATAGATTTATTTTTTTCTGATGAAAGATGATCCATTTTGAATGAGTTTTTACCTGTCATATGAGGTAAAGTTTGAGTTTCATTTTTTCCCCATATACTTATCCCATTTGCCCTATACCGTTTGTTGAAAATACTTTCTTTCTCCATCAAATTTCAATTTAGTCATTGTAAAAAACCAGTTAACAGTTTATGTGAGGGTCTATTTCTACACTCTCTATCTTGTTCCATGATTCTGTTTTCTTACATGAACCACCTTGGCTAGGTTATTCCAGCTTTGTTTTTAATTCAGATAGCTTGTGTGTATGTTCTCCAACTTTGTTATTTCTGTGATTATTTTGCTATTTCTAAAATTTGAGATATGATTCTTTGTTTTCTACCCAAAAATTGTTGGTTAACTATTAATTGGTATTATTTTTATTAGAATAATAAATTTGGCGAGAGTTGAAAATGTGACAATATTGAGTCGGTCAGTGCATTAAAATATATCTCTCTCCATTTAGGTCATAACCTAATTTTTTCTCAGCCAATATTTTGGTAGTGTGAGTGTAGCACTTTGTTAATTTTATTATTTTTTGTTTTTGATATTTTCTTTTTTTTAATGTTTTATTTATTCTTGAAACAGAGAGAGACAGAGCATGAGCAGGGGAGGGGCAGAGAGAAAGGGAGACACAGAATCTGAAGCAGGTTCCAGGCTCTGAGCTGTCTGCACAGAGCCCGACGCGGGGCTCCAACTCAGGAACCGTGAGATCATGACCTGAACCGAAGTCGGACACTCAACCAACTGAGCCACCCAGGCGCCCCTGTTTTTGATATTTTCATAAAGACATTATTACATCTTTATTTGCTAGTATATAAAACATCCTTATGTATGTTGTATTCTATACGCTTGCTGATTTCACTTATTTGTTTTAATATCTTTTATAGATTCCTTAGGACTTTTTACATATATATCATCTATATATAATGACATCTGAAATCTTTATGCCATTCCTTTCTTTTTCTTGTCTTACTATTCTGGCTTATTACTAGGAACTCCAGAACAATATTTAATAAAGGTGATAAGAACAAACTTTTGTTTGTTTGTTTTGTTCCTGATAAAAGTGGAAAAGTGTTTAATCTCTCAGTATTCAATATGATATGATTTTTGCATATACCTTTTGAGGAAGTTCTCTTCTATTCTGATGTTACTGAAATGTATATCATGAATTGAGGTTGGTATTGTTTTTTCCACCTCTTGAGATGTCTTAAATTCTTTTCCCTTTATCATCTAAGTATGTCCAATTGCATTGAATATTTTCAAGTGATTAATTAACCTTGAATTTTTGAGATAGATTCCACTTGAACATGATATATTATCCTATGTGTTGCTGGAATTAATTTGCTAATTTTTTGTTGAAGATGTTTGTTACTATGTGTCTGTATTTTTTTTCTAATCAAGTATTGCCATCAAGGTTTTGATATTAAGTTTATGGTAGCCTAATAAAATGTGTTGAGAAATGTTCTCTCGTTTGTTTTCTGAAAAATTGTGCAATTTTGGTATCATTTCATCATTAAGTGTTTAATAGAATTTGTGGGTAATCCATCTGGGGAATTTTGTTATAAATTCAGTATCAGAATATACTGAATATAAATTCAGATTTTCTGTTTCTTCTTTTTATACTTTTAGTCTTTTGTAAAGTATTTTTTCTGTTTCACATAAAAGTTGTCAAATATATTGGCATAACTTTTTCATGATATAATATTTAGTGTTCATTAAAACTGTTGGCATATTATGGTTTAATGTCTATAAAACTGTCCAAAATAACTTATAAAAGTATACTTAATATTTTACTACCTTATATAAAATTAAGAAATTTATAACACTAAAATTCCATTTTCCTTCTCTCCTTTTCTTGTGCTATTGGTTTAAAATAGTTTATTTTTACAGGTGTATTCAATTCAACAATACAATGCCATTATTTTAAATTTATTTTTTAATTTTTTATATAAATTCCAGTTAATACATATTGTTATTTAAAAATTTTTTTAATGTTTTTATTTATTTTTGAGACAGAGAGAGACAGAGCATGAGCAGGGGAGGGGCAGAGAGAGGGGGAGACACAGAATCTGAAACAGGCTTCAGGCTCTGAGCTGTCAGCACAGAGCCTGACGCAGGGCTCAAACTCACGGAGTGTGAGATCATGACCTGAGCTGAAGTCAGACACTTAACTGACTGAGCCACCCAGGTGCCCCAATACATATGGTTGTTTTTAATTTAAGCAGTCAATTGCCTTTTACATAAATTAAGAGAAGAAACAATGGTTTTAAATATTTACCCAGGGCTGGGTGGTAATAGCCAGGGCTGGGTAATTTACCCAGGCTGACTGGCTGACTCAGTTAAGCATCTGAATCTGGATTTTGGCCCAGGTCATGATCTCACAGTTGTGAGATTGAGCCCCAGGGGCAGAGAGAGAGAGAGAGAGAGAGAGAGAATCTTAAGCAGACTCCACACCCAGTCTGCTTAAGATTCTTTCTCTCCCTCTGCCTCTCCCCCACTCTCATTGTCTCTGTCTCTCAAACACATACATACATATATTTTTACCCATAAAAGCATCACTTCTCCACTTCTCAAGCTCTGCATTCCTTTCTGTAGTCCTAGGAACATTTTCTCTCAGCCCCAAATGCTCCATTAGTTGTTTTTTTGGTTTTTTCTCTCTTTGTTTTTAACTTTTTTTGTACAGCAGGTCCTGAAAACAAATTTTCTCAAAAAAGTTTGTCTTTTATTTATGTATAAATATAAATCCTTTGCCTTTACTTTTGGAGTATTTTTTACTGTCCATACGAACCTGGTTTACAGTGTTTGTTTTTTTTAATTTATGTCAGAGGTGTCTTATCATTGTTTTCTGGCCTGCATTGTTTTTTATGTATATTTGTTTGATAGTATGCTTGATTATTTTTCAAATGTATTTTTACTGAATGCAGAAATCTAGATTCATGAGGGTAGTAAGAAACTACCAAAAATGTAGTGACTTAAAACAACACAAATTTATTACCTTCCAGTTTTCTAAGTCAGAAGTCTGAAACGGGTCACACAGGGCTAAAATTAAGGGGTTGGAAAAACTGTGCTCTGTCCTGCAACCCCTAAAGAATCTGTGTCCTTGCATTTTCCAGTCTCTAAAGTCCACCTGCATTACTTGATTCTAAAGCCCACCTGCATTCTTCCATGTTCAAAGCCAGCAATGGCAGATGGATTTCTTCTCATAGCTCTCCTTTCAATATGATCGTCTCTTCTACCTCCTTCTCCCCTTCTAAAGACTTTACCATTATATGAGGCCCACCTGAATAATAGGTATATCTCCCTATTTTAAGGTGAGCTGATTATCAGTCTTAATTCTGTTACCTCTATTCCTTTTCCGTATAACAGGCAGGTTATGGAGATTAGAGCATAGATATCATCGGGGATCGTTATTTTACCTACTACAAAATGCAATTTATCTGTGGTCTACTGTTGTTCAATTTCATCAGTTTGAGTAAGGCATAGACACCTTACCCCCATATCTTTGTACCTTCTTCCATTTCTAGTAAACGTATGCTAAATATTCCTTCTGTATACATTTGGTTTGGTCTCTTTTTCCTGACCAAATAAAGTCCTAACGGAAAACACATGCATGTATGAATGCATACATACATACATACATGCATACATACATACAGAAATAAACGAGAAGTGTCATTGGTGAAACAGATCTCAGGGTTGTTTTCCAAAATACTTACCCACTGAGGCTAGGCAATATTATGTGCCAGAGAACAGGAATGGGAAGGGAAGAAAAAAAAGGAGAGTGACCAAGCTATAATTAAAGAATACAAAGTAATTGATAATATAGACAAAGGAAGACTGATTAAAAACACTCCTTGAGCAGGGCAGATTTTATTTATATCCTAAAATTTGGTAAGCCTAAAAGGAAGTAGTCAGCATTTGTAAGTGATCAAAGATATGAAAACATTTTATTTTATTTTTCTTACTCATATCCCCTTCGTCTTTGGAACCAGAAGCTAGTGCAGTGTTCGGCTTAAAGACTTTGTTAAATTTGCTAAATAAACCAGATATGACCTTTCATTTAAAAGAATCTAATATAATGAGTGAATTTAATCAAATACTGTTTTTTTTTTCTTT
The DNA here is from genome assembly GCF_018350175.1 of Felis catus. Taxonomy (NCBI): domain Eukaryota; kingdom Metazoa; phylum Chordata; class Mammalia; order Carnivora; family Felidae; genus Felis; species Felis catus. The sequence goes on along the minus strand of NC_058378.1, from coordinate 26,093,850 downwards.
CTTCTTCCTTCAAAATACATACCTGGTCATTTTTCATACTTAACTGCATATTAAGGTGTAAAATGTGTAAATTAACAATATCACCTTTTTTCATAGAACATGTCAGAATAATAAATAGCAACCTAATGTAATTGAAAGTGTACAGAATTAGTGGTTGGCAAACCCAGATTCTATCTTGGAAAGCATTTTTTTCAAAAACTAGCAGAAACATTTGTCTCTCTTTTCTTTCTTTTAAGAGAGAGAACGTGAGCTGGGGAGGAGGGCAGATGTAAGAGGGAGACAGACAGACAGACAGAGAGAGAGAGAGAGAGAGAGAGAGTGTGTGTGTGTGTGTGTGAGAAAGAGAATCTTATCAGCACAGAGCCGAACATGGGGCTCAATCCCATAACCCTGGGATCACGATCTGAGCTGAAATAAAAAGTTGGATGCTCAACCAACTGATCCACCCAGGCACCTCTGAAACATTTCTAAAAGTAAGGTCATAATGCTGAATTTCCACACCTTTGTCCTTAAAATTTCCAGAAATAATCTGGCATAGGTCAGTGATTATTGCTAACTAAAACAACAAAGATAGCATTTTTTTATTTACAATGAGAAATTACTTACTCAAGCCCAGAATATTCTAAGTCTGAATGGTCAGTGACTTTTCTACATTTGGTCAAATGTATTTCGATAAATTATAGTCAGTAGGTTTCTTGTTAAGCATGAAATAAGGAAAGCAAGTTGAATGGGACCCACAATGACATTGTGCTGAGATGACCCAACATCCCTCTCACAATCTGGACAGTCTTGTCATTCAAGGTGAAGCACTTCCTTAAAATTTACTAAAGTCCTATGAATCTACTCCCTCATGAAGTTTGACCTTGTTATCAAAATAATAACAGTCAAGTGACTAGGATTCCCCCAAGGATAAATATTGTTTATCTTGATGTCCAGCCTTTTCAAGTCCCCTGGCTAAAAATCCCTTAATAACCACATCTCATCGATACATGTTTTATGTAGATATCAAAATTCATGTAAACAACTTATAGTGAACTTCTTTTTTTTTTTTAATTTTTTTTTCAACGTTTATTTATTTTTGGGACAGAGAGAGACAGAGCATGAACGGGGGAGGGGCAGAGAGAGAGGGAGACACAGAATCGGAAACAGGCTCCAGGCTCTGAGCCATCAGCCCAGAGCCTGACGCGGGGCTCGAACTCACGGACCGCAAGATCGTGACCTGGCTGAAGTCGGACGCTTAACCGACTGCGCCACCCAGGCGCCCCTATAGTGAACTTCTAATTGCCAAAGCACTTCTGTATATTCTGAGATAAATTGCATCTGTGTGCTTTTATTTGTCATTTTTTTATTCAAGGGATGAACCAAGGGGGGAGACAGTTAAGAAAGGCCTACTGTATAAGAAAGTTTTCTTTTTAAATTTTTTTTTCAACGTTTTTATTTTTATTTTTGTGACAGAGAGAGACAGACCATGAATGGGGGAGGGGCAGAGAGAGAGGGAGACACAGGATCGGAAACAGGCTCCAGGCTCTGAGCCATCAGCCCAGAGCCTGACGCGGGGCTCGAACTCCCGGACCGCGAGATCGTGACCTGGCTGAAGTCGGACGCTTAACCGACTGCGCCACCCAGGCGCCCCAAGAAAGTTTTCTTTTTAATAACTGACAGTTTATAATCATGGGGCACATGATAATAAAAAATGTAATGAAATATAGCTGGTTTTATCATTATTTGTCACTTCTTTACAGGCAATACACTATATTCTCATCGCCTCATTCTGAGATGAGGCTGCTCCCTTCACCCTGACCTTACTACTCCACTAGCTGATTCTTCTATTATTATTACTATTTTTAACTACCTCTCTTTTCTTTATGAGAACGCTTCTTATTTTACCACACTATTCATAGATAACTATCAGCCAGGGTTCTGTCAGGAAAGAGAAGTCACTTTATGCATTTGGGGTATCAATGGTTTAATACAGAATTAGGGGTTTACACAACTCTAGGAAGAATAGAGGGAGTCAGAGAAGTTACCACTGAAGGTCAGGAAAGCTGACATGAAGGTCAGAGGGTCAACTGTGAAGATCCCAGCCAGAAGACTAGAATGTGTGTGGAGGAACCTGAGTGCAGATAAGAGCCTGCAGAGATGCATATGACTCTAAAGTAAAGGCTGATGGGGTGATTCCTGAGAGAAGCCATGACTGTCTGGTGTAGCTACTTTGTGTGATCCACACAGCATGCTGAGAAAGATGGATCCTTTAACTTTCTGCTTCAACTATCAGACAAGTTCCTCTTGATCAACTCAAACCCCCTCATAGGAAAAGAGATTCTAGCCAACATGGTTTGCAGCCTTAGATCAGTGCGGTGGGGTGGTGCCCAGCTGACCAAAAGGTCTAGGACGGTTGCATAAAACACATTTTGCGCAAGCTATCTTCATATTAGTTTTCAATTGTTCCCTAGAATATTGGGCTAAAATTCTTAGGGAGCATAGCTAAGGAAAGAGTTCTTGTCCAGTTTTAGAGCAAATTCTACTTGGGTGTCTGTTTCTAGCTTCAAGGCCATTACTGCTGAATTCATAGTTTTTAAGATATGCACTTGTTTAAAATTTCATTTATAATAATAAATCGGATGTTCTTCCTCTTCCTCTTCACCTTTATCTATTTATGTCTTATTTATTACCTCTTATCTCTCTCAGCCTTAGCTGTGCCAGATCTATCCTTTATCCAACTTATGTATGAAGAAATTCACAACTTGGGATGCTTTCGTTTGTATGTTTCTCTGTATTCTTATAAAGAAATTATAGGTTCAAGTATAATATATACTATCTACACATAATATATAAATGTGCATTTAAATGTATGGTACATATTTTCCATTTGTTTCATAAAAATGTAATTTTTTTATATAATAGTTCTCTGCTCCTTGTTTTCCTCCCTCAACTCTGTATCTAAGCTATTATTGATCGATGTCATTTATTGTAATGATCTCAGTATACCATAGTATGACTAGACTACAAAATATTTAAGCACACTCTTATTACAAAATAGTCACTTTACGTTGATTGATTGTCACTACAAACAATACAAAGACAACAACATCCAACAGCATATGTTGCTGTATATTATTGTTTCCATTTCTAGGAATAGATTCCCATGGATCACATTTTTAGAAGGATGTGCACTTAAAATTATGATGTTGCAGACGTACTAAGTTAACATGAGGTTGTATTTGAGGAGAGAGGATCCTTAACTCAATGACAGTGAGCATGACATGGGAACATAAAGACAAAGGTCAGCATGATGCATCTAAAAGCCAAGGAGCACCAATGATTGCCAGCAAATCACCAGAAGGTAGGAGAAGGGTCTGGAACAGATTCTTCCTCACAGTCTTCAGAAGATATCAACGCTGTTGACACTGATCTCAGACTTCTAGCCTTCAGAATTGTGACAATACATTTCTGTTGTTTAAGACACCGAGTTTGTGGTACGTTGTTATGACAGCCTTAGCAAACGGATACACACATTGCATTTTCCTTTAGATGAAGTTTGCCAGATATACTTATTAAATAAATTGATTTCCTCCACTAAATTGAAATGCTACTTTTTCATGTGAAATTTTGAATTCATTACATATATTTTCTCAAATATACATATATAAAGAAATCTATGAATGTGCTCTCTATGTCACTGGCACATTCATCTATGTTCTAATACTAGTCAGTGGGATACTCTCTTTGGTAGTAGAGACTTTCCATATATTTTATTTTTTTTTATTTTTTTTAACGTTTATTTATTTTTGAGACAGAGAGAGAGCATGAACGGGGGAGGGTCAGAGAGAGAGGGAGACACAGAATCTGAAGCAGGCTCCAGGCTCTGAGCTGTCAGCACAGAGCCCGACGTGGGGCTCAAACTCACGGACCACGAGATCATGACCTGAGCCGAAGTTGGCCGTTTAACCGACTGAGCCACCCAGGCGCCCCTATATATTTTAAGATTGACATATCTTTGTATGTTCTTGCTATGGTCATATTTTTAGATTTTATGTTTTATTTTATATTTGAGACAGAGAGACATAGAGACAGAGAGTGAACAGGGGAGGGGCAGAGAGATAGAGACAGAATCCGAAGAAGCCTCCAGGCTCAAGCTGTTAGCATAGAGCCGGACGCGGGGCTTGAACCCACGAGCAGTGAGATCATGACCTGAGCCGAAGTCGGATGCTTAACCAACTGAGCCACCCAGGCACCCCATTATGGTCATATTTTTAATGTAACCACATGCCACTTAAAATTCTTCTGAACAACTAAGAAAAATCTCTCTTGGGATTGTGCTTGGCAGTGCATTAAGTTTACACATTTAGAGACTAATTGAATTTGTTAAGATATTAAGTCTTTTGATTCATAAACATGTATTTGTCTAAATTTTATCTTATGTCCTTCAATACAGCAAATTGATAGATTCCATGGTTTTTAAATTAGTTATTTCTATTTTATTATATTTACAGAGATACTATTTGTATTATCAGTGTTTATATTACTTTTAAGCTTTGGATTTAGATTTATTGAAGGTGTCTTTGTGACCTCAGTGTCTTTTATGGTCAGTTACCATATTTTCTATCCTCCAGCCTTACATTTAAATATAGATAGGTGATAGATAGATATGTGTGTGTATGTATGTATGGATGGATGGATGAATATATAAGTAGATAGACATATATATTATATATACGTGCACTTATTTAAGGCTCATTTTGTTGTTGTTGTTGCTACTGTTGCTGTATTTCTGGGACAGAGATACGTGTCTTATTATGAATATTGTTGTTGCAACTATGTCCCTTCATGACCCACTATTCCAAATACATACCAGTGACATTCTTGTGACTTTCTGACTGAAGACTTTCTTCCTTTATGAGAGACTTATACCAGATAAGCAGCCCTCAGGGTAATGCCACATGTGAGTTGGAGTAAAAGTGCCCCAGGTACCTTACTCTTGTCGTGGCCTAACTCTAAGTTGTGTTCTACAGTTTCCCCTCTCAATAGGAATACACGCCAGTTGCCCACAATAAGCACCGATTACCAGACCCTTTATTGGCTTTCTTACTTTTCCTATGTTTACACACCTCTGTGGATCACCTCCAAACCACTTGGCCTCAAGTTATTGTCAAAGAGTGTGTTTCTTGTTTAACCCAATCTGAGACACTTTCTCTCTCTCCTCGCCCTGGCTTTGGTTTCCACCCTACAAAAGTTGCCTTTGTGTTAGGTCCTCATTATGAGTTTAAGCCTGTAGTAATATAAATTGTTACTCGTTGGTTCCCTAACTGCTTTTTTATTTAACCCAAATCTTGTCAGTCTTCTAGATTCTAGATTACCTGCCTTTCTTCTTACTTGCTTTTGTCTAGTATAACCAGGCCTACTGTTGTGGTGGTTGTTGTTTTTAATTTTCTGAATCTCTTTGTGTTTAGTGTGTCTATTATATGTCATACTACCAGATTTTGTTTTGTTAGCCAATATGAAAATTATCTTCTTTGTTTTGATAGATTAAGCCAAAGCTTTGGGCATGACAAACAAATTTAGCCTCAGTTTTATCGAATAGTTTTATGTTCTATCCTTTTGCAATATTATCTGTTTTGTCTTTCTCACTTTTGGTTTATCTTTATGTACTTAAGAAGATTTTTTTTCTCTCACTCCCCCTCTTTTATAATTTATTAAATCTTCAAAGCATTTAAACATCACATACCATACTGTCACACACACACACACACACACACACACACACCTGTTAGTGCTGGTTGTAATCAAATATATATTCAGTGATAGCCACCAATGACTCTTCAGTAACTTTGGTTATTGGAAAACTATTCCCTGGTAAATTCCATGGGAATAGTGTTCCCTGAGTTCTTTCATGTTTATGATACGTAGCCTGTGTCTTTCATATTGCAAGTTTATTTGCCTGAATATAAAACACTTAGCCCACATTGTCTTTCCTTGATTATCCTACATATATTAGTCTTTTGTCTCTACAGCATGAAACATTGCTACCAAAAAGCCTGACATCATTATTTTAGCCTGAAATCAATATTGTTTCTCTCTTGAAAGCAACTTGATCTTTTTTTGCTATGTGCCCAAAAGACTTCCTTTTTTCCATCTCCTTTTTTTTTTTTTTTTTTTGAGAGTGAGAGACAGAGAGAGAGTCTGAGTGGTGGAAGGGCAGAGAGAGAGAGAGAGAGAGAGAGACCAGGAATCCAAAGCAGGCTCTGTGCTGACAGCAGTGAGCCCGATGCAGGACTTGAACTCACAAACCGTGAGATCATGACCTGAGCCAAAGTCAGACACTCAGCCTATGGAGCCACTCAAGTGCCCCTCCATCTCCTTTGAAGTCCAAAAGTTTTGCTACAATGACTCTCAGTGTTGGCCATCTGGGACAATTTTCCTAGGAAGCAGTCGGTTCAAGTCTTAATTTATCTCAGGATTTTTTCTAGAAATAATATAAAGATCCAGACCCTCATTTATTCCCAGGAGAGTAACCAGGAAAAATGGGTAAATGAGTATTCAAGACCGTGATAGTGAAAGAGAAGGCAGACTGGTTCTTTGTCCAAGTAACTTCTAGGCACACAAACTCAACTCATTTCTTTTATTTTTTCTACAAGCCATTTTCTCCCCGGTGTTAACTTTTGTCTGCCACTTAAGCAAGCCCTAAACTTCACTCCAACTGTCACAAAATCAAGTTGAATTTCACAAAGCCACATTTCTTTTCCCACTTATAAGTATTTCTTTCATTTGCATTTTATTTTATTGTATTTAGGTTGGTTTACAACAGTGCCATGATGTCCACTAAGTGATGCTTGTGAAATATGGACTCTCCTCCACTCAAACTAACTCAGTGTGTGCTCATCCCGCTAATATTTGGCACCTTTCTTCTTCTTATGTCATCTGCATAATTATTTATTTTATTTTATTTTTTAATTTATCCTCCTATATGCCTTTTAAGGGAAATAATTCCTTTTTTGTTAATTTTTTAAAGTTTATTTATGTAATTTGAGAGAGACAGAGACAACACGAGTGGGAGAGGGGCAGAGAGAGGGAGAGAGAGAATCCCAAGCAGGCTCCACGCTGTCGGCACAGAGTCCTATGTGGGGGCTCAAACTCACAAACCATGAGATGATAACTGGAGCCAAAACCAAGAGTCAGACGCTTAACCAAATGAGCCACCCAGGCGCCCCTCATTATGTATTTTAAAAAATATTCTCATACTGACATAAAACTTCTATTCTTAGCATTTTAATATACAGATTTCCAAACATGCATACCCATATAAATAAACGATAAAAATCTCTAAATGAAACGCATAATGTATTTATAAACTCTATTCCTTTTTCTCATAATACAATTCACAAAATATATATATGATGTTATACTTGAGAAAGTCATTCCATTTCTCTGAGCCTCAGTTTCCTCATATATAAAACGAGGGTTTGGCGGGGTGGGGCACCTGGGTTGTTCAGTCAGTTAAATGTCAGACTTTGGCTCTGGTCATGATCTCAGGGTTTGTGAGTTTGAGCCCAGGTCGGGCTCTGTGCTGACATTGCAAAGCCTGCAGCCTGCTTCAGATTCTGTGTCTCCCTCTCTTTTTCTGCCCTTACCCCATTATTGCTCTTTCTCTCTCTCAAAATTAATAAATAAATAAATAAATAAATAAATAAGCATTTTAATTAATTAATACATTTTAATTAATTAATACATTGTAATTATTTAACTAATTAAAATGAAGGATTTGTACCCTATTCCAAAGGGGTTGTGAGACTCTTCTCCCTCTCACAACATAATGAAGCCCCAGGAATTCCAAGGCTTGCCTCCCGTAACCAAACAACTCTTGACTTCTTCCTTTTTTATAATGGGATTCTGCAGAAGATTTCACCGAAATCAAATTTCTGAGACAAAAAAAAAAGTGTGAAAATCACATCATTAAATAATTATAAAAATGATATCTAGATCTTAAAGATAAAAATAGAAGGTACAAGGAAGGGAGAAAGGAGAAAATTTTCATGCTTTCTTGGTTTTATAAATTAATCCCCAATGAAAATAAATATTTTCTTCAGTATTATACATGAAACCATTAATGACCAACGGACAATAATTATTTCCTAAGAATTATATATGACATCGCTAATCTGGATAAAGAGAGGTTGTCGATGAGGAGTTTATTCAGTGTAACTCTCACCCTATGAGAGAAAATATAAAGGACTGATAATCAGCTCTTTTGCACCAGTACAATCACACTTTTTTATGCTGGATTTCTTCTGATTGGTTAAGTACCCAATATCTGTTAAATACTTTGCTTATCATCTTTGAAACCCAGACATGGCTAGCAGAAGAGGGTCATCACTATGGACATCTTATCGTGGTGAGGAATAACCTGAGCATGTCTTTGTTTACAATTGAACATTTCTTTTTTGTATGTGTTTATTTATTTTTGTGTGAGAGAGACAGAGACAGAGAGCAAGCAGGAAAGGGGCAGAGAGAGAGGGAGACACAGAATCCAAAGTGTGCTCAGGCTCTGAGCTATCAGCACAGAGTTGGATGTGGGGCTTGAACTCAAGGACTAGGAGATCACGACTTGAGTTGAAGGTGGACACTTAACCAACTGAGCCACCTGGGCGCCCCTATAATTGAACATTTCTGATAATAGTTGCCTCTACTTGATGATTTATATACCTAAATTTCAATATGTAGCCTTTAGCCATGATATTAACTCATCCACTGCATAAAGATTAAAAATTTGGAAAGGATGGAGCGCCTGGCTGGCTCAGTTGGTAGAGCATGTGACTCTTGATCTCAGGGTTGTGAGTCCATGCCCCACATTGGGAGGTACATATTACTTAAAAATGAAATCTTTAAAAAATGGAAAGGATGAACATAAAATTCTTAAGAGCATACCAGCTCTGTTTTAATTTTTATTATCATAGATAAGATGTTGTTAGATAATGAAGGAAAATCTGTACATTAGCACATATATGTACTATAATTAAGTATATTTTTACCTGAAAAATATATTATAACCTATTGACCCTTTGCTTGTTTGGAGGGATACACATCAGTAGTCTGTAATTGCGCGTTAGAGGATTGGGCAAGAAAATTAAGACTAGTTTACTTCGGTTTGCCTGATTGATTTTGCTTCACATAAATTTCTATTTCCCCTTTAAAAACATAAACAGGAATACAAATAACTCCTTCTGGTGCTTTCTCAGTAGGTACTGTACTTGTCCCAGGAATGAACTTCAAAAATTAACTCTAGACCTGAATCATTAACTTCAGCCTTTCAAGTATTTCAGTCCAGTTTGAGAGTCCACATTTTCAGAGTTGAGCTATGGTGGCCATTTTGAGAAGATTATTTTGATCAAGAAGATATTTTCCTATGGGAATTGTGATCAAGAAGAAATGTGGCTCAGATTTTGAGTGATAATGACCAAATCTGTCATGCATATTACTCGATGATAAAAAATGTATAAAAGTTAAAGTGAATTGATTTGTTATTCAATGTTGTCAAAATGTTGCAGACATCAAAATAGTGAAGCAACGTGGCAGACACATAAACCATCAGAACTCTACACAAATCATTCTACATACTGCCCCTGTACTCACTGAAGGCATGAGCATCTTATTCTATCGCTGATCTGTTCTCCTTACCTAAGGAATGTTCTACCTCTATCTTTTTCTGTACCTATTTTACACTCTCCCCCTGTCAAACTCAAGCTCAGATTTCATTCGTCTTCTTCATGGTAACTTCTCTATCCCCAATTACTCCAAGACCGCCCCAAAGATCTCTCTCTTCTTTTATTAATATAATACATATAATCTGCTTCAAATAATGTATAGCTAAATATAAAATTTATTTGGATTTCTACGCACTTTAGCCCCTTTCCTCCAGCTAAATATTAGTTTTTTTAGACAACAGAAACTAGATATTCCTCTTTGTTATTCAACTACAAGGCAGGTGCTCAAAGAATAGAGTTTGTTGAATATATGAAAGAAAATAATGTCGCGACTGATATTCAAACATTTCTCTATCATATAAGCATACAGATTTTTAATATATGTAAATATTTCCATTTCCGTTGATAAATAGCCGCTTCCCCATATCCCACCTCCACCTCCTACCACCCAAGTTCTCTCTCATCCCCCTAGATGTTTCCCCTCGATCTATAAATTAAAAGTGTGACATGAGATACAAATGGGGGCTCCAAGCTCTCTGCCCCAGCCTCATTGCCACTGTCTGTTCTATTGGGTTGTGGCCATGCTACAGCAAGGAATTTTACCACTGATTAATGTGTTATGTAACTTGAATCCAGGAGATAGTCTCTCATTCTGTAAAGAACTTTCAGAAATTTTATTCTGAAAGTAAGAGTCTATATAATCCTTTCCAAATTAAAAAAAAAGTGCTCGTAACGATGAGCTCATACCATTTTCTAGCTTTTAATATACACTCTTTTCTAATAATAAACATAATGATTTTCTTTATTATGTATAGATGATGACACTGTTGCTTTTAACACCAAATAATGAGTTTCTTTTTCTGCCTTCCAGAAATTAATGACAATTAAATGAGTACATGCAAAACCAAATTATATTACATAAATTATTAATGTAGCATTAATCTAATATTGTGCTTGCATATTGGGTTCAGATATCTCTAAAATAACATATCATCATATAAATTTATCTTGGCTCCAATAATATGCCACTCTAGTTTTCAATAACAACAATGAAAGCCGACCAAAACCAATGTGAAAATACTTATAAGAAATTGATCTAGAAACATGCAACAAGAAGTAAATGAAAGAATTTTTTTTTTTTACTAATGGACATGTTGTGAATGAGGGACAATAATAGTATTATGACCCAAATACTTATCCTAAAATCTGTTATTGATCATAAGTCCCTTTTAAAATATCACTATGTTTTATATTTGATTAGTTTTTTTCAATGTTTTACAAGGACAATTTCCTTGTGAGTATAGTGTGAGGGCTATATGTTTTCAGGAAAACTTCCTAGAAAGCAAATTAATAAACTGGATTCTTCAGGAAAGGCAGCATTGTCATACGTTAAGTAAAAAGAAGACTGTAGTCTATCTGATGCATCAACATGAGTGAAGACTGAAATCAGGATTAAGTGCTTTATGTCTTTTGTCCTAATTAGAAAGAGTGTCCAAGAAGAAAAAACAAAGATCAATAATTTTTGTTTTTAATTCTCAATCCCCATGATCTATTCATATTGCCTCTCTGGAATAAGAAGCTTCTACTCATGATACTTTGCCTCTACCACCATAATAACACACATAGTAAAAACATAGTTGTATCTATTCAATAGAATCACAAAAACAACTGCTGTTCATTCAATATACAGCATCCTCTGAATAGGGATGAGAGACATGATTATTTCAAAGGAGACTTCTGCTGTTTAGGTAGAGGTTAGATTCTGAATTAGTGAGGTAGATATTTTATTTATGTGCTCTCCTTTTTTAGGTTTTCTGAGAATCCTGCAAAACACCTGCATGCTCCAGAAACTGATTATGCTTTTCACTTATTACCTTTGCCAGCCATTTTGCCCAAATAGACATTCCATTTCCTTTAAGGTTCTGTCTTGCTTACAGCAACCATGACTGTGGCCATTTTCCTTTCTTCTTCCATTTACAATGGATACTGATGTATCATTTAATTCATTAAAACACAGCCAATAAAAATATCTGGGATGTTAACCTTATTCTTCTGAAGATTTGGAGATAAAATTACAAGACTGAGAATGAATATATAAAACAGAATATTTGTGGTACATATTCTCTAAAAATGGTCTGTTACACATTCGGTCCTTGTTTGAGAACTCCATTATTCCCATAGATAGCAGTCTATTTCCCCTCCTCTTGAATGTTAACTACACATATGATGTGTTATGACCAATAGGATAGAATGGAAGTGACAATGGTATCAATTCTGGGCCTAGCCTTTAAGAGACATTTAGTTTCTACTCTCTTGGAACCCAGCTACTATGTTGTCATAAAATCCAGGCTATCCTGCCACAAAGTGAGATCACTTGGAGAGGTCCTGGAGGGTGAATCACATCAGGGAGAGAGAAGCTATGTGAAGAAAAGCTGAGAAGCCCCAGCAGCAGGCAGCACCATGGCCCGAGTGTGAATGCGATCTTCCTCAACATCCAGCCCCACACTTCTCCCAAATGAGTGCAGCTGTGCAATTGATTCCAAGGACGCCTCCTGGAACAGAACCACCCAACCCATTTACAGAATCATGAGTAATTATAACTCATTGTTGTAAATTATTAAGTTGTGGAGAAATTTGTTATGCCAAAAGAGAGAACCAAAATGGTCTTTAATATCACTACCAACAGAGTCAATTTATCCCTTCATGGGTGGTCTCCTGCTTGATTTTTTTCTGTCTAAGCTCCAACTTCCCACTACTGTGTTGTAGAAGCCAGTTTACTTCTTGTGAGGAGGAATGAATCCTCTTGATTCTGAACTCACTCCTAGGAGCCTAGATTCCTAACTCATTGTATGTGTAGCCAGGATGCAAGGGTTTAAGAGCGCCTGGCTCCAGGGGTCTCAAACACCACTCACTGCTGACAAAATCCAAAGGCAGAGAGACAAGAAGTGGGGAAACAAGAAAGAAATTTATTGCAGTGAGGCCAACATCTGGAAGGCAGCTAACTAATGCCTCAAAAACAATCTATAAAATGCCAAAAATATTTCCAGGTTTATATGAGGAAAATCTGGGATAATGCTAATTGGGTACATGCAGGTGGGCAATGAAGGTCAAGACAATGTCTTGGAGACAATCACAGGTGGGGTCTTGCTGGCTCAGGGTTGTCCTTATTGTTTGGAGGGGTAGTTTCAGTTCACAGTGGAGGATGCTTTGCCTGCAGGGTCTTTTGCCTGAGTTAAGGAATAAGCTGGAGGAAAAATTTAATCAGAAAGCTTGGGGTCAAATGGACGTAGTTGAAGTCCTCTTTCTATTGTTTTTTCTTTGTTTTGTTTTTTTAATTGTGACCAAAATACATGCAAATTCATGATTTTAACCATTTAAGCCATTTTAAATGTAAACATGCAAATTTTACCATTTTAAAGTGCAGAATTTGGTGACATGAAGATTACACAATGGTGTGCAATAATCACAAGTATCTAGTTTTCGAATATTTCTATCACACCACAAGGAAACCTCATTTTACCCAGCCCCTAACAACCATTAATCTACTCTCTCCATGTATGGATTGGCCTTTTTTAGATATTTCATACAATAGAATCATACAATATGTGGCCTGTTGTGTCTGACCTCTTTCATTAGCATAATATGTTCAAAGTTCATCCATCTAACTCATTGTTTTGCAGAAAGAAAGAAAAAAAGAGAGAGAAAGAGAGGAAGGAAGAAGGAAGGAAGGAAGGAAGGAAGGGAAAGAGGGAAGGAGGGAGGGAGGGAAGGAGGAAGGAAGAAGGGTAGAAGGAATGAAAAAGAAAGGAAGAAAGAAATCTTCCTTAGTTACCATCACTGTAGAAGCCCACACCCTTCCCATTAAGATGGAAACTTCAAAACCCTCCATTTCAGAGGGAACCCTCCATTTCAGAGTAAAATCAAAGCATTGCTTTTGCCTAACTAAAAGGTCTTTTGTAGTTTTCTTTCTCAAACAAAAAAGCAGCCTTCTTGAAAAAAGTCCTGTAGCCACTTTTGTACAAAAACCTCAGGCAGCTTTATATTTAGTAGATTGTCTCCAGTATTTATACAGGCTGATAGAGATTTCTGATGGGACGGTTCATTTTATGTGTCAACTTGACCAGAACACAACGTGGCCAGGCATTGGTCAAACATTATTCTGGGTGTATCTGTGAGGGTGTTTCTGGATGCCTTAGTGTTTGAAACACTATGCCTGATAAAGTAGATTGCCTTCCCTGACAGGGATGGTTCTTATCTAGACACTGAAGATGTGAATAGAGCAAAAAAGTTGAGTGAATTTCGCCTGCCTCCCTATTGATCTGGGATAGGTCTTCTCCTGACCTTAGACTTGAACTTATACCATCAGCTCTCCTTTGTTTTTGGCTTTTGGACTCTAACTGGAACTACCCCACTGGCTCTCCTGGGTCTCCAGCTTACTGATTCAGACTCCATATATGAGTCACTCCTTATTAGATATAAGTATATCATAATTATATGATACATTATATAAAATAAAGATTATATAATATTATAATAATTAATATATAAATATATGTGTGAATATGCACGTGTGTGTATACATGTGGGTGTGTTTCTCTCTTAATTGTCTGTTTCTCTGGAAAACACTGACTAACACACCTGCCTTTTTTTATTTCCTAGAAAATATACTACATAGTAAGTCAGAATAAATCTCCATCAGCAACAGGCATCATTTATTCATACCTCTAGAGAAAGCCTTCTACTAAGGCTTTTTACTACCTTCAGACTATAAAATGATTTGGGGCCAAAAGAGTCATACAATTGTTACAGTAAGATGCTATTTTCTTCCCCTTTACCTAATATTCCCACCTTTAAAAAAGATGTAAAATTGTTTTAAAAGTGTTACCTTTAACATTTATTATTAGTATGGCACTAATTAAAATTTGTGCCACATTTTCTAAAATGTAAGTACGTCTTATGATTTTCAGGAGATTGGAATTATCAGTGTTCAATTTTCTTAAGTTAACAAATAGTCCACGGAAAAGAATAGCTCACCCCATGAGAAAAGAGAACCAAAATGTGAAAGTTAGGGCAAAATAAAAACAGCCTGTGTCAAAAGAGAGGGAAGATGTTGAACACCCAGAGCATCTGTCATTTTAGGCCATCCTCTGATCCAACCTATGTGGACTCATGCCTGATCCTTGGGCAAGGGGCTTATGATAAGAGAGTATGCCCAGACTATATTAATCGGGAGTCTGAAAAGCCAAGGTGACTATTGTACCAAGTGCCAATGGGTTCAGCAATGAAACAAAAATTTCTCAACACTGAGCAGTGTTGTTGCTTTCAACAGTTAAGGGCACCATATGGCACCTGGGGCTTGTATATTAGCATGCCTGTGTTAGGCATTAGCAACCACAAGCCAGAAATCAGTAATTTCCAGCAGCCAGCAGAAGTAGATACCCAAATCAAGAGAGTGGCAAAATCGTGAATACCATACTGATTCCCAGAAGATTCGGTTGCAAGTGATATTGGGGATATGCTTTGAGAGGGCACTTTTAAGGACTTCCAAGTGAAAAATACAGATGTGTTGTTCTGTGACTTGTAATAATACCCTTTGTGCGCCATAGGCTTTGTGTTCCCGGGTTAGGGTGGCCTGACTACATCCACAGCAATGTCCTGGCCTACTCTCTCCATATTCTTTTAATGTTGTTTATAAATTCAATGGGCCACCTGACTTATATAGCACACTGTTATTTTCAGGAATGAGATAGAATAATAAGAGTCCTTTTAAATGTATATTTCTTGAATGTAAACGTGTTCCTAAACCATATCTGGTGGTTTAAATTAAGTCCACTCTTTACTTTTTAAAAGCAAACTTTCTATGAAAAATTCAGGCACCGGCTTGTGTATGGGAAATTTTGAAACATAAATTAATTTTGAATAATGTGAACTCACACTGTACTATTCAAGATGAAGCTTTTCCATTTAAATTTCACAAAAGATTAAGGCGGCTGAAAAAGGGATGTGGATGGACTCAGAGTAATGGTTTGCATTTAGATGCTGGAAAACAGTAAGAGAAATGGTTTCATGTTTCCATTTGCATATATATATGTGGGTAAAGACGGGAGTAAAGATCAAGGGTCTGAACTCTGAAATGGCATTTCAATAAAACAATCTAGTGACCCACATTTTTTTTCATAGATCGACCAATTTCCTTCTTCCAGTATTTCTAGATAAAATATGACAAACCTTACTTTCCCACCTGCTGCAATTTTAGGGGGAGAAAATATGTTTTGGAAAATACCTATATGCAATCAACTAGATGTTAGCTAAAAATGAAATCATCTCTTTTCTGTATCAAATTCAATTATGCCTCAATTTTAAAAGTAGTATACAGTAGCATACACATTTCTCTTGAATTTAAATCTAATGTCAAACCTTTAAAAACTATTGCAGTATGATACTTTAAAAAGCAAATTTATGGGTTGAACATTAAATTAAAATGTCTTATCTTTTAAATTATACATGTTACAACATGTATGAACATTGAATATATTTTGCTATGTAAGAGTCAGATGCACAAGCCCACATTATGTGTGATTATATTTATGGGAAATGTCCAGAGCAGGCAAAGTGAAAGCAATCTGATGATTGCCATAGCCATAGGCTGAGTGTGGCAGCAAGATAGGGAGTGATTGCTAATGGGTGTGGGGCTTCTGTTTGGAGTGATAAAAGCATTCCAAAATTCCATAGTGATGATGCTTGCACAACTCTGTAAATATACTGAAACCCACTGTATTGTACACTTTAATAGGGTGAATCTGAATGCATGTGAATTATAGCTCAACTAAGCTGTTATTAAAATAAGAACAATTAAAGAATAAACAAAAATATGTAGGTCAAACAATAACAATAATACAACAAAACACAAGCAGAGAAAATTGCATACATCTATCCTTTTACAACAAGAACTTTTTAGGAGCCATGTTGTACTTCCTTGACAGTGAGATTGAACATCTTTCCATATGCTTATTTTATATTTAATATTCTTCCTGTTTGAATCACCTGCCTGTAATTTTTTTGATTATAGTTGACACACTTAGTTTCGGGCATACATCATGCTGATTTGACAAAATTATACATTATGCTATGTTCACCACAAGTGTAGCTCCCATCTGTCTCCATATATCGCTATTAGAATATCAATGACTATTCCTTATGCTGTGCCTTTTATTCCTGTGACTTACTCTAAAATGCTGTCTTTTAAAATTAAAAAAAAAAACAAAAAACAAAATATAGACAGCTGATGCTAATAATAGTCATCTGAGGCACCAGTTAATAGTTCTTTATTTTAAATGTTTAAATATTAAATAAAGACTTGTAGAATCTTAGAGCTCTCAGATAATTTCTCAATAATTTCTAACATCCTTTCCTTTCCCCTGCTCCACCTTGCCAATCTCTGCCAAATGGCAAAACCAGTCAGCCAGAGAGGTCACCTTCGGTTACACAACCATGAAAACGTTTTCAAGAATTCTTTCTAACAGTGATTGTGAGATTGCCTTGAAGGTAAGTCTAAAAAAAGTTTCCCTTACATGAGATAATTATTTTCCAATGGATTTATATAATCTTATCCCCAGAGGTGTTATCATCCCATTTTTAAATATAGCACACTGTACAAAAAATTTGATATTCTCCTTCTAAACAATCACTCCATAGATATTTAATTGAGAATTATTACGTTCAAGACACTCTTAACAATAGGAAAAAACATGTATCCTCAAAGGGGATGTCTGTTATACCATGTACTCAATTCTCAGAAAGGCATAATTTTATGTCCTTTGAACCCACGAGCTAACATATCATTTTATTCAATTATCTTTCCCATTGAAGGTATGATTTGAACCAATTTGGTCATATTTAAATAATGAAAGCCTTAAAAAAACTAATGAAGTTAAATAAAATGAAAGAAAGTGTAGATTAGACCCAGTATAATCTGGAGATTTATTGTCATAGCTTAAGTGATCACTAAAAGTCAATATACCAATATAGGGAATAATTGTCTCACGAGAGAAATCACAATTTCTTGAATTCAAGAGGTTTTGTTTACAGCTCCCTGTATATTTTAATTTTTTCATCATACTACATATAAAATTTCAAGTTCTAGCATCACCACACACTCCAGTTTAGGTGAATATCTAACTCTTCCTGAAACATCTGTCACATAACCTAGCAACATCATCACAGTGGTCTATATGCATCCGAGAGCAAATGGTTAGCGACTATTTTGAATACAGTGGAAAAACTAATGAAGTAAGATTACGATTAGCCCTGACACATATGTAGATAGGCCAAGTCACATTGCATAAATCAGATTTGGGTATTGTTTCTCTTCACTTTCCTTAAGATGCCAGGCATGTCAACATATACAGAGATGTATAGAAATTAAAGAGAAAATAACCAAATTTAAGTGTTAAATCTGTAATCAAATGCCCAGAGGATGTTTAAAAGCCTATACAATATCACAAAAGCCTTTTAATTGGTCCTTAATAGAAGATGAGTTTGTTTGTAGGCAAGTGTCTTTGTCAGTTTTGCCCAGAGAAACAGAGCAAACAAGGGGTGTGTGTGTGTGTGTGTGTGTGTGTGTGTGTGTGTGGGTGTGGGTGTGTTCCTCTCTCTCTCTTCTTCTTCTTCCTTTTTTTTTTTTTTCCAAATGAGGGCTCAAATGGATTGGATGATGCTTATCCCCACTGGGGAGGGCCATCATATTTACTGAATCTACCAATTCAAATGCTAATCTCTTCTGGAAACACTCCTAGACACATCCTGAAATGATATTTTACCAGCTACCTGGGCACCCTTTAGCCCAGCCAAGTTGATATATAAAATGGACCATCACAATAAGTTATAAATTACTTACAAATAGGCTACTGAAAACTCTCAGACTGCTGAATGGTCTTGTACAATTCTATCCTAAACAAAACTACAGATTTATGATCATTGATTTCTTTGTACATCACTTCTTCAATTAAGAATGACTCTAAGGTCACCAGGGTGGCTCACTTGTTTAAGCCTTGGACTCTTGGTTTTGGCTCACGTCATGATCTCACAGTTCCATGGGACTGAGCTGTGCATCAGGCTTTGTGCTAACAGTGTGGAGCCTGTTTGGGATTCTCTCTCCTTCTCTCTCTCTCTCTCTCTCTCTCTCTCTCTCTCTCTCTCTCTTCCCCTGCCCTTCTTCCACATGATCGCTCTCTCTCAAAATAAATAAATAAATAAATAAATAAACAAATAAATAAATAAGTAAATAAATAGAATGACTCTAAAATGTTCCTTAAAGCCATCTGGAGAGTAATAGCTGAGGTTTTTCTAAGGACCCTCTCAGCAGGAGGTTTGGCCAATTTTATTTTTGTTACTAGAGTCACTTTTACTTTCTAGTGTACAGTTAAAAGATGGCTGCCATTAATCCCTTCCCTCCTTGATACACATGCTGTTCTATACATCATAAACCAGAGCCTACTTCCCTCCCCTTGGGTCTGCACAGTGCTGTAGTTTTGTTTTGTTAGTAGACTGCAGCAGAAGAATGCAGTACCACTTTCAGGTCTGGTTTCTAGGAGGCCTGGCAGGCTCTGCTCTCTCTCTAGAGAAGCCAGATATGACGTTGTAAACAAAATTATGTTGTACTACTGAATGAGGAAAAAAAGATAAAAAGAGAACATAAGGGAAGGGAAACAAAAATAATATGAACACAGGGAGGGGGACAAAACAGAAGAGACTCATAAATATGGAGAACAAACAGGGCTGCTGGAGGGGTTGTGGGAGGGGGGATGGGCTAAATGGGTAAGGGGCATTAAGAAATCTACTTCTGAAATCATTGTTTCACTATATGCTAACTAATTTGGTTGTAAATTTTAAAAAATAAAAAAAATAAAACTAACTAACTAACTAACTAAATAAATAAATAAATAAATAAAATCTTTTTTAAAAAAGAGAGAACCCAAGTAGAGAGGAAATGATTCTGTCAAATAGGTCAGTAAAACTTTATTAGGCTTAGGTACAGCCACAAGTAAATGTAGGTGATTGAGTGACCTTAGTTGATGTCACCTGAAGTAGAAGAACCTGCCTGAATCCTGAAATATCAAATCTTATGAAATAATGAATACTTTTTTAGCCAGTAAGTTCTGGGGTGATGTTTTTACACAACAATAAATAACTGAAATATATATATATATATATATATATATATATATATATGCCAGAGAAACCAATACTTATATTAATGAAATGCTAAGGTTTTGTCTCTATGTCCTGAATCAACCAAGGTAGGCCTGCTTCAAGTGCATGGAATAAGTAAGGACATGGAATTTGAGAATGCAAAACACATCTGCTCAGGCTCAGATATGAACTCATGAAATAATGGGAAGGCCAAGTTAAGGGAATAGCCATCCTCACTCTAACATAACCAAATAGCTATCCCTGAGATATGGATTAATTTATCAATCCCTCTTTTCTACTCATGCTCTAGCACAACATGTTTAAGTTATTCAAAAAGTCTCCTTCTTCAAAAGAACTATACAGATGTTTTTCTCTAATTCTATAGTTTACAAATATTTCATACTCATGATTCTCTGAGGGCTGCAACCATCCATAATCTTAAAAAAAAAATTCAACCAAGAGATTTCTCTTGGGATTCTATTGCTTTCAGAAGTGCAGAAGAGGTTACATGCAAGTGAACTAATACATCTATCTCTCTCTGAAACATCTTATTCTTTGGGTACTATTATTAAAATATTTTATGAGAAAATAAAACATAATTGCTTCAAAATAGGCATTGTTAAGCAGTGTTAAGATTGTTAAGCATTACTTAAATTCAAGATTGTCCATCAAAGATCTGACTCTTGTTAAATGCTTCTATTTTTTCCATGTCTCTTTGTATAATGCAAACTTTCTGAATATGGGAAACAAAGTCCTGTTACCTTTGCCAACCTTATATCTTGCTTACTGCCCCATGGCTTTTTAAACACGGCCACTCTAAAATAGAAATAATAACAATAGCAACAGATACCATGGGAAGGATCAGGAAGAACTTTGAGCAGCGTCCAAACACAAAGCCCAGGTACTCGGGATTTCTTAAGACTGAGGATAGACCAGGAGAACCACCAGCCCTTATTCTTCCACCACCATAAACATAGCACAGAGTATAAAGCAAAAGTATCAACTACTACCTAGAAAAGTACAAAAGTAGAGAGACTTGATCTGTGGAGAATTCAGGTTGAAATCTGAGGGTTGAGCAAGAATAATGAGAATCACCCAATATGCAAGGCTCCACATCAAATATAAGACTCACTATCCTACCACTGGGGGAATTTGAAATATGTGGTACACAGACTCTGCATACCATCTGTGATGGTAGCAAGAACAAAACCCAGGCCCAGTGTAAACAACTACTACTTACTACTACTACAAAGTATGATCTACTTTGAGTAGCTTGACTCAAATTCCTAGACTAACTGCCCTAAGGTAAAAGAGGCAGACCCATGCCTGGTTATAAATAGTATTTACCCCAGTCTTTCAACACCTGATCCCTGGCATGCAACATAAAATTTCAGGATACACATCAAAACAAAAGAACCAGAACATTTTTTTCAACAGATAGTGCAGCTGATATAACCTATTTCAGAAGTTACCCAGATGTTGGAACTACCAGTCAAGGATTTTAAAATATCTAATAATTAATATGCTAATGGGTCTAATGGAAAATGTGGACAACATTTATAAATAGATAAGATAGGAAATATCAAGAGAGAGATGGAAAATATTGAAAAGACTCAAGTAATAATGCTAGAAATAAACATACATCACATCACATCATATCATAGCACATCACATCAGCTACGAAGAATTTTCTCAATGGCCACATTAGCAGAATACACTCAACTGAAAAAAGAATTAGTGAACTTAAAGGTAAGCCAATGGAAATTACCTGAACTTAAACACAAAGAGAAGGAAGGAAGGAAAGGGAAAGAGGAAGGGAACGAGAAGAGAAGAGAAGGGAAAGAGGAGAGGAGAGGAGAGGAGAGGAGAGGAGAGGAGAGGAGAGGAGAGGAAAGGAGAGGGGAGGGGAAGGGAGAGGAGGGAAGGGAAGGGAAGGGAAGGGAAGGGAAGGGAAGGGAAGAGAAGAGAAAGAAGAGAAGAGAAGAAGAGAACAATATTCAAGAGGTGAGGGTCAATATCAAGGCATCTAAGGTGTGGGAGGGGAAAGGAGGGTATCTACAGAAGGAGATGAGGGGAAAGTGGGGTATAGACATGTTTGAATAGATGATGGCTGAGAATTTAGCAAAATTATGAAAGACACTAAGCCACAGATCAAAGTTCAAAAGATCCCAAACAGAATAAACAGTAAGAAAAAAAAAAAGACCTAGATACAGCATAACCGAATTATTGAAAAACAAAACAAAAAGGGCTCTCTTAAAACAGGTAGAGAAAAAAAGATATAGGGCAAACAGAGAAACAAAGAAATATCTAAAAAATTACAGCAGACTCCTTGTCAAAAAATATGCAAGCCACAAGACAAAGTAGCAGTATTTTTTAAAGTACCAAAAGAAGATGGGGCGCCTGGGTGGCGCAGTCGGTTAAGCGTCCGACTTCAGCCAGGTCACGATCTCGCGGTCCGTGAGTTCGAGCCCTCCGTCGGGCTCTGGGCTGATGGCTCGGAGCCTGGAGCCTGTTTCCGATTCTGTGTCTCCCTCTCTCTCTGCCCTTCCCTCGTTCATGCTCTGTCTCTCTCTGTCCCAAAAATAAATAAAAACATTGAAAAAAAATTTTAAAAAAAAGTACCGAAAGAAGAAAGAACTATCAACTAGAATTCTATATCTAGCAAAAATGTTTTTTTTAAATGGTGAAACAACAAGCAAACAAAGAAATCTTATTGCTACCAGACCTGATATACAATAAATGGTAGAATAATTTTTTGTAGACAGAAAAAACATGGTCCAGATTAAAATTTGGATAAGCATAAAGAAATGGTTAGCGCAAGAAATGGCAAAAATAGCAGTAATTAAAAAAACATATTTTTTCTTACCGATAGTCACTTAAAATATAATTTATTGTTAGAGCAAATATAACAAATTGGATTTTTAACATATGTAGAATTAAAATATATGACAAGAATAATACAAAAGATAGAAGCAAAGAAATGGAAGTATGCTATTCCATTTAGTTCCTTATACTATGCATCAGTTGGTATAACATTCAAAGTTAGACTAAGATTAAGTAAAACATATATATTATACACCCAAGAAGGTATAACCAATAATCCACTTATGGAAATAAAATGTAATCATATTACTATATCGTACACCTGAAAGTAATCTAACACCGTATGTTAACTATACTGGAATTAAAATAAATTTTTTGAAATGTAATCACAATTTTCTCTTTTAATCTAAAACAAAACAAACCAAAACACGAATTGTGTTGTGAGTATTTAAAGTGCTTTAGGCACTGTGCCCGCATACAGTGATGGACAAAAGACACAAAATCCTGTCTTGGGGTGCCCGGGTGGCTCAGGGTCTGACTTGATCTCAGCTCAGGTCTTAATTTCACAGTCGTGAGTTCAAGCTCCTTGTCTGACTCCATGTTGGGTGTGAGTTTACTAAAAAGCAAACAAACAAACAAAATAAAAACAAAAACAAAACAAAAAAACAACAAGGTCCTGTTTTGATGAAGCTTATATCCTTGTGAGATGGAAGAAGCAATAAATAATCAATAATGTACTTAATAGTGTGCAGAATGAAACAAGCTAAGAAAGGATTTAATGGGGTGGCCAGTGTAATTCATAAGATGTCTCTGAGGAATAGTATTGAAAATACTTTTCTGTTAAACCATAACTTTTCGGCTTACTGCACCATTTAAAAATTACAGATTCATTTCATTGTATTTTCAGAAAAGTACATGGTAATAAGACTGAATAACTTACATGTAAAGTTCAAAAACTTGCCGTACCCACTCGTGACAGAAAAATGGCCTGCATATCTTGTCGTTTGTACTAAATACCATAGTATATTGATAAATAGAACGGTCAGATGGCAATGCTGAAATGTTATTTTAAAGGGAATGAAAATATGCACCAGGCAATAGATTGATTCTTCAATGTCCAGGTTTGTCTATTTTTTTTTCAAATAAGTTTATAATAACAATATAATAACATGAAAATCTTAGCCTAAAAGGAATTCGATGATTGTTTTGAATGCCAATCTTTAGGGTAAAATATAGTTCATGATATGATCTTTATCTTTCCATGTAATCAAAACTCTAAGACCTATTTGCAAAATTTTAAAGGTATTTGGCATCATGATTCCTCGGTGTGTGTGGTTAGGTATGGAGTAAACTAAGGTAAAAATATCTGTCTAGATCTTTAAAAATCTTAATAAAGTTAGATATTTTATTTATAAAATTTTCATTTTCGTTAAATATATATTAACCTCCATTCTAAAGGAGCTGCATTAAAAATGACACAATCATAGAAAGTATATAAACCATTTATTTCCATATTTCAGATATAATTTACATACAGTAAAATTCAGACCACAATCAAGACAAAGAACTATTCCATTACCCCCAAAATTCTCATATGCCCCCTTTAGCTCAATTTCTCCCCAAGCCCCATCATCTGTTACTAGTGATTTGTGTTTTCTCTCCATATTTTTGCCTTTTCAAGAATGTTGTACAAACAGTCATGCATTATGTAGCCTTTGGATTTAAGCTTCTTTCACTACATATAATGCATATTTTAGTTTCATCTATATTATTACATGTACCAACAGTCCATTTCTTTGTATTTGAGCAGTAGTATCTCATTGTATAGATACAGCACAGTTTGTTTATACATCCATAGTTATACATTCCATGGAGACTTTGGTTCTTATGAACATATCTCACTAAATCCTTAACTACACACTTTGTACGAACATCAGTTTAATTTCACTTGAGTGTATACCTTGGAATGGGCTTGCTCTGTCATAGGGTAAGTGTATATTCAACTTCATAGGAAGCTACCAAATTGTTTCCTGAAGTTTCTATATGATTTTTCATTTCAACCAGCAATTTATAAAAGTTCCAGTTGCCCTACATTCTTCCTGGTAATGGACTTTTTTTTTTTTTTTAATTTTAGCCATCCTAATAGGTGTGTAGTGTTATATCATTGTAGTTTTAATTTGCATTTACCCAATCCTTAAATTTTACCTATACTTATTTACCATATGGGCATCTTCTTTGTTGAAGATATCCCCACTTTTTTCAAAATTGGTATATTTTTTCCAGTACTGTTAAATGTGGAGAGCTCTGGCTACAATTCCTTTCTGAGATACATAGTTTAGGAATATTTTCTCTCAGAAGATAGCTTGCCTTCTCATTCTTTTAACAGTGTCATTTTGAAGAACACAAGTTCTTAATTTTTGTGAAATTCATTTATCTTTTTTTTTTCACTTTTTGTGCATCATGCTTTTGGTGTCATAACTAAGAAAAGTTTGCTACCTGAGCTGTTGAATGTTATATGTCGACTTGGGTAGGCCACGGTGCCCACATATTTATTTGGTCAAATATTATTCTGGATTCTTCCATGAGGTGGTTTTTGGATGAAATTAACATTTAAATCTTGGACTTCTAATCTCCCCTCCCTAATGTGGGTGGGCTTCACACACAATTAGATGCAGGCCTGAACAGAACAAAGACTGACCTCCATCAAGCAAGAAGTAATTTTGCTAGCAGACGGCCTGCAGATGAAAACCGCAACAGGCCTTCCCTTGATCTCAAGCCTGCTGGCCTACTCGCAGATGTTGGACCTGCCAGTCTCCGCCACTGCATGAGCCAAATCCTTGAAATAAATCTCTTTGTCTCTGTCTCTCTCTCCCTCTCTCTCCCAGAAACCACACTAGCTATTTAAACAGACAATACATTATATGTAGCAATTTATGTAAATATGCAATATATAATATATAAAAGAGAATCATAAGGAATTTTAAGACAGATGTTAAAAGGCTAAAATATCGGGGCACCTGGGTGGCTCAGTCCGTTGAGTGTCTGACTTCAGCTCAGGTCATGATCTCACAGGTCACAAGTTTGAGCCCCGCATGGGGCTCTGTGCTGACAGCTCAGAGCCTGGAGCCCGCTTCAGATTCTGTGTCTCCCTCTCGCTCTGCTCCTCCCCTGCTCGTGCTCTGCCTCTCTCTCTTTGAAAAATAAAAATATTTTTTAAAGGCTAAAAACTCAAAAAGAAAACCTGAGACAACACATATATAGGAACTTCAGGAAGCAGCTCCAACCCCCTAGGGACGGGGACTGAACGAGGAGTCTGGAATTATCAGGACAGGTAGAAATGGGGCTGGTCTGGGGCTCTGCCGTCCCATGAGTTCACAGCCAGTCGGCTGCTGGGACCTCAAAAGGGTATGACAGGCCCATTCCGGAACAGGCAGGGAGAAAGGATGAAGATTAGAATCGACTGCTGTTCATAGGACAGGCCTTTACTGGGATGACTACAACAAGAAAAAAATAACTAAAGGGGCGCCTGGGTGGCGCAGTCGGTTAAGCGTCCGACTTCAGCCAGGTCACGATCTCGCAGTCCGTGAGTTCGAGCCCCGCGTCAGGCTCTGGGCTGATGGCTCAGAGCCTGGAGCCTGTTTCCGATTCTGTGTCTCCCTCTCTCTCTGCCCCTCCCCCGTTCATGCTCTGTCTCTCTCTGTCCCAAAAATTAATAAACGTTGAAAAAAAAAATAAATAAATAACTAAAAACAGCAGTTTCTTCTCTCACCTCCAGCCCTTTGATCTCTGTCCAGGGCACATGGGCATAAATCAATAGTCTCAGAGGAAGAGAGTCCCAGCCCCAGCCATCAATCGCATATAAAGGTATGTTTGCAGCTGAAAGACGACAGTTTAATAACTATCCGAGTAGGAATCTTTTATTTTCAATAGGGCAAGTGAATTGAAAAGAGGGGATTTGAAAGTGTTTTAAATTTTATAACCCACGCCTCATTAAATACCAATATCTAAATTGCAAACATTATTCATCTAAATAAATTCACTTTTGTGGAACTGGTGCATTTTCAAATTTCTATTATCAGAGAAATGACTGCCAGTTCTAAAGCCCTCCAGCTAAATATTATTTCTATGGACTGAACATTACCGACAGTGATAGAAAAGAACATTTAATATTTGTTTGTGTTATCAAATTTCAGCTGAGCTAACAGTTGCATTAACTAAGAAGTTTCTGTTTATTTGTTCAGAACATTGATTACTCCAGAAAGTATTTCTTTAGTAAACTTAAAAAAACTTGATCTGTTATAAATGTGATGCTGTATTTTGTTACATGTTTATTAAAATAGAGATCAAAATCTGCAAAAAATAAAAGGATAAAGAAAAAGGAAAAAAATGCATTCTTAGGATTGACAATTTTATATTTCCAAGAAAATGCCCATACCAACAACTGGAATTCTTACTAACCCCATAAAATTGATAGGTTTTTATGGTATATACTTTATGATCATCTTAATTTCTAAGTGTCATATTATAAAACTAAGTTCCTCATAAATAAGAGACATTTAATACCTGTTGTTTCAAATGCTGCATTAGTGAACTGAAAAAAATTAAATACTTTCTGCTCTGGGAAATTTTTAAAAGGACAGTTTCAGCAAATAAATTCTGTTTATTTATAAATGTTTGTTCATAATCACATTAATTAAACTGTGTTTTCCAATATAAGAGACCTAATGACAACCAATATTCACCCTGAGAAATATCATCTTCTCTTTGAAAGCCTATGGTACTTGTCAATATCACTCATATCAAAATAGCAATTCATTAGACAGATAGACAGACATGGATAGATGATAGACAGGCTGAGTAAAGTTCTTTGATTCTTGAATATTTTTTACTTTCTGACTGGCATAGATACAAAAGGGAAAGACAGGACTTATTAGTATGGACAGGTTAGATCTTGAAAGAAAAATTTGAAACTGTGACTATGTTTACCTTAGGTTATTAAATGGATCATCCTGGTTATATACATTTATAATAGATTTGAGAATAGAGCATATGCTCTTAAAAGAGGATAAATTGGAAAGTGTGTATATTACATCAATGTTGAAAAGTTAATTATAAGAATTCCCCTTTAGAAACTTTGCTGAGACTCTCTGTGGTAATTGATCCAACTTTTCTTTGTTACTTTATTCTATTTTAGAAATATATCATCCTTTCTTTGAGGCTTTTTTTCCCCAATTCATTGAAAGGCAACATAACCGGGAAATTGGGTTCTTCTACTAAAGACACTTATCAAACAGACTGTTTCAAATTGCTTTGGCTTGGAGACAGAGATAGTCAGTTTCAGTGAAAGTGCTATATATTTTAAAAGGAAATTCTCTTTTTAAAATCCTGATTGGAATTTGTTTCTGCGAACCTGGAGGATGTATACATAATCCGAAGTTGGCATCACTATTTTAATACTTTTTAAGACATTATTACAAATATGTATACATATACACAGTATTGACAAATATTTTGCTCCATCATTATTTTTTTTCATTTCCATGTCTTAACTATTGTTTTTTTTAATTTTTTTTATTTTTTAAATTCACATCCAAATTAGTTAGCATATAGTACAACAATGATTTCAGGAGTAGATTCCTTAAGGTCCCTTAACCACTTAGACCATCCGCCCTCCCACAACCCCTCCAGTAACTCTGTTTGTTCTCCATATTTACGAGTCTCTTCTGTTTTGTCTCCCTCCCTGTTTTTATATTATTTTTGTCTCCCTTCCCTTATGTTCATCTGTTTTGTCTCTTAAAGTCCTCATATGAGTGAAGTCATAAGATTTTTGTCTTTCTCTAATTTCGCTTAGCATAATACCCTCCAGTTCCATCCACGTAGTTGCAAATGGCAAGGTTTCACTCTTTTTTGATTGCCGAGTAATACTCCATTGTACATATATACACCACATCTTCTTTATCCATTCATCATCCATCGATGGACCTTTTGGCTCTTTCCATACTTTAGCTATTGTGGATAGTGTTGCTATAAACATGGGGGTGCATGTGCCCCTCCGAAATAGCACACCTGTATCCTGTGGATAAATACCTAGTAGTACAATTGCTGGGTCATAGTGTAGTTCTATTTTAAGTTTTTTGAGGAACCTCCATACTGTTTTCCAGAGTGGCTGCACCAGCTTGGCATTCCCAACTCCATCATTATTTATCATCAAATTACTTTCAGACTGAGCAAGGGGCTTTCTTCTAAGGACACATATACAGTATTTATTCTGTTCCCTCTAAAGATAAGTCCCAGGTAGAAATTTGTATAAATTATGTTTCTAAATTCATCTTAATAACTCCCCATCTCAAATCAAAGATTTGATAACAAATCATAACTTTATTCATGGAACGAATGGCTTAATATTAAGAGTATAAATTTGAGTAGAATGAACTTTCACTTTACCAAAATGAACTCAACTCTATATAAGAGCTCCTAGAGTTTATCTCTCTATCTTATTTTACTTTATTTTAAAATGTTGATACATCTTTTATATTCTCAGTGGGAGTGTTGGTGTGAGTTACTTGTCTGTCATGATAACAGCAGGAGTCCTTCAGCTTAATTTCTTTAAACATCCCCTCCCCTATTTCTCTGCTCTTGTATCAACAGGTTGATTTATGTTTTGAGTTGATTTTCTAATTTTATTATCATTTCTCTTAGTCTTTTAAATCTTACTGTAGTTACCAAAGACATTCCACAATTTTCTTTCTCAAACTTTTTATCCATTTTCTCACTCATTTTCCCTCCCTTTATCTCTACACATATGCAATATGCACACACACTTCTGTGCATAATTTTCTAATTTTTAAAGTTTTAATTGTTTATATGTATTCCCTTTACATAGACTTTTTTTATTTCTTAGAGGTAATATCTTCTCTCCACTTTATGAGGACAATGATTTTCAGTTTTCTTTGTTATCCTGATGAGGTATAACTTATAAACAATGAAATGTACACATTTTGAGTTTGCATTTTAAGCACAATGAATTTTAGTAAATATATACTTGTGTAATCACCAGCTCAGTCATGATACAGAACATTGCCATCACTCCAGAAGGTTCCTTCATACTGCTTGCACTCATTTCTCCACACCTCCATGCTCAAACACAAACCTGATCTTTTCATTGTATGAATATAAATATAAATGAATAGGAGTATGATATAAATCCACTTATGCACTTACTGATGGATAACATTCAAGTTCTTTCCAGCCTGGATCTATTATGAATAAAGTAAGTAGAATCATTCTTGCACACCTTTTATAGATATCTGTGTTCATTTCTTATATAAATACTAAGTCATTGAACTGCTAGGTCATAGAGTGGGTAAGTGTATGTTTAATTTTATGAGAAATTGAAAGACTTTTGCAACTGAGTTTTATCATTTCATATTCACACCTGTAATGCATGAAAATTCCAGTTGAATCACATTCTTCCCACCATTTGGTATCATCAAATTTTTATTTTTTGTCTCTGTATTTCAATTAGGTGTAAAGTAGTATCATATTATGGTTATAATCTGAATTTTCTTGATAATCAAAAATGTGGAGTATATTTCCATGTGCTTCTTCGTCATAATGTCTTTTGTGAAGTGAGTATTCATGTCTTTTCCCATTTGTTAAAAAATGTTTGGTTGTTTAATTGTTTAACATTTCCTGTATACAAGTTCTTTTGCAGATACGTATTTAGAAGATATTTTTCCATTTTGTATTTTTCTCATTTATTTATCTGAGTCCCTTAAAAAGCATAAGCTTTTCAGTTCATTAAATCTAATTTATCAATTTTTCCGTTTATAGTTATATTTTTCCAGTCTGTCAAGGAATCTTTACATAAACTCATAAAGATTTTTTTTCTCATGTGTTTTTCTAGAAGTTTTAATTTTAAGTTTTAGTTTAAACTTACATATTTAGGTCCATGTTTCGTTTCAAGTAATTTCTAGATCCAGTAAGAATGAGAGTACATTTTTCTCCATATGTGTACTCTGTTGTTGCAACACTTTTGGTTAAAAATACTACTCCTTCCTATTATTTTTGTTTCCCTTCCCTTATGTTCATCTGTTTTGTCTCTTAAAGTCCTCAAGAGTGGAGTCATATGATTTTTGTGTTTCTCTGACTGACTAATTTCACTTAACATAATACCCTCCAGTTCCATCCATGTAGTTGCAAATGGCAAGATTTCTTTCATTTTGATTGCCGAGTAATACTCCATTGTATATATATACCACATCTTCTCTATCCATTCATCCATTGATGGACATTTGGCTCTTTCCATACTTTGGCTATTGTTGATAGTGCTGCTATAAACAGGGGGGTGCATGTGTCCCTTCAAAGAAGGGAGGGCGACAAAACAGAAGACACTCATAAATATGGAGAACAAACTGAGGGTTACAGGAGGGGTTGTGGGAGGAGGGATGGGCTAAAGGGGTCAGGGACACTAAGGAATCTACTCCTGAAACCATTGTTGCACTATATGCTAACTAATTTGGATGCAAATTAAAAAAACAAACAAACTACTCTTTCTCCACTGAATTACCTTGAGGATTTTTCAAAAATAAATTGACAATGTATGTGGACAATTTCTGGATTCTCCATTGTGTTCCATTAACCTATATGTTTATCCTGCTGTCCTGATGTCAGTACCACACTGTCACAATTTGTGTAGTTGTAGAGCTGCAAGAGGTCTTCAAGTCACGTGCTACAAGCCCTCCAAATTGTACTTCCTGCCCCCACCACCAAGTTATTTAAGCTCTTCAAGATCCTTTGCATTTCCAAATAAATTTTAGAATCCTGGCAGTTTCTAGAAACAATAATAACAAAAGTAACTGAGGTTTTGATTAGAATTGCATTTAATCTATAGATCAATATGGGGACAATGGACATAACCAGAATATTAACACTTCTAACACATGACAACTCATCTTCCAGTATGTGACAATACTGATTCTTCCAATACATGGTATATCTCAACACTTGGGTTTATATGATCACTAAAGTGAAAATATTTCCTGGGGTGCCTGGGTGGCTCAGTCCATTAAACATCCAACTCCTGATTTCAGCTCAGATCATGATCTCCCTAATCGTGGGATCAAGCCCCACATCAGGCTCTGCACTGTTAGACAGTACAGCTTGGGATTTTCTCTCTCTTCCTCTCGTTGTGCTCCTCCCCCATTCGTGTGCACATTCTCTCTCTCTCTCTCTCTCTCTCTCTCTCTCTCTCTCTCAATAAATAAATAAATATTTAAAATGTATATTTTCTAATTTTCTTGCGCGACAAATTTTATTAGAAGTGGAGTTAATATAATTTCCAAATATTGGGAGGTTTTCCAGGTTTTAATTTCTTGTCAGAAATCTATTCTGCTATATTTAAATCACTTGAAATTTGTTAAGACATTTTATGGTCCAAGATACAATGCACTGTCTATCTTAATTAACATTCCACGTGCACTTGAAAAATACATATTCTATGGTTACTACATGTAGCACTCTGTAAATATCAATTAAGTGAAATTGGCTGCTAGTTTTGATCAGAACCTGCCTGATTTTTTGTTTACCTGTTTTATCAAATACTGAGAGAAGTATCTTAAAATCATGAACCATGATAATCACTTTGTCTATTTTTCTCTTCTTTTTTTGCTGGGGGATGGTTTGAATTGATACTTACGAAGCTATATGTTTTTTGAATTTATACCTAGGAGTGTTCGGCCTCCTTGATGACTTGTTTCTTTATTTTTTCAAAAAAAATTGATTCTCCTAACATAGTTGCAACTTTTGAATGAAACCACTAACTCTTAAAAATCATCAGGGAAATACAAATCAAAACTACACTCAGATATCACCTCACGCCAGTCATAGTGGCTAAAATGAACAAATCAGAAAACTATAGATGCTGGAGAGGATGTGGAGAAACAGGAACCCTCTTGCACTGTTGGTGGGAATGCAAACTGGTGCAGCCGCTCTGGAAAACAGTGTGGAGGTTCCTCAAAAAATTAAAAACAAATCTACCCTATGACCCAGCAATAGCACTGCTAGGAATTTACCCAAGGGATACAAGAGTGCTGATGCATAGGGGCACTTGTACCCCAATGTTTATAGCAGCACTTTCAACAAGTGTTGAGAGGATTATGTTAAGTGAAATAAGTCATACAGAGAAAGACAGATATCATATGTTTTCACACTTATGTGGATCCTGAGAAACTTTACAGAAGACCATGGGGGAGGGGAACGGAAAAAAAAAAGTTAGAGAGGGAGGGAGCCAAACCAGAAGAGACTCTTAAAAACTGAGAACAGTCTGAGGGTTGATGGGGGGTGGGAGGGGAGGGTGGCTGATCGGTATTGAGGAGGACACCTGTTGGGATGAGCATTGGTTGTTGTATGGAAACCAATTTGACAATAAATTTCATATTAAAAATAAATAAATAAATAAAAATACAAGCAACACATGTCCAGTTAATCATACAAGCTCCCTGTAGATTGTTTTCAGAAAGGTCACATTTCTAAAATATTAATTTAAGCTTTCATTAAATCTCTAAGTAGAATGAGTCCATAAAGTAAGACTCTTTACAATAATAGCTAAGTAAATACGACCTTAATTCTTTGTGGCAAAACCATAACCTTGTATTAATAGAGATATTATTTTGGTACTTATTCTATTTATATAGCAGTAAGAAATTATTTTTAAAATTCTATACATACCGGAGCACCTGAGTGGCTCAGTCGGTTAAGTGTCCGACTTCAAGTCAGCTCATGATCTCACAGTTTGTGAGTTTGAGCCCCAGGTCAGGCTCTGTGCTGACAGCTCAGAGCCTGGAGCCTGCTTTGGATTCTGTGTCTCCCTCTCTCTCTGCTCCTCCCGCATTCTTGATCTGTCTCTGTCTCAAAAATAAATAAACATAAAAAAATTTTAAATACTATACATATCCAGTTGAATATTGGGAAGCCTTTATGTTTTTATAATTTTATTTAGATCTAGTCAATATTTCTCCTTATATTTTGACCTACTTTCAAGGAGCTGGGGATTTGCTTCTGTAGCACATGCAAAGTCCTTCTTTACCTCTGATAACATAGCTTGTGTGATATCAATATAGACATATGTCCTTTTTTATGCTTATTGTTTGCATGTTATATCTTTTGTATTCTGATTACTTCCAAACATACATTTAAAGCACATCTCTAACAGATATTATATAGTTGTATTTTTCTTTTAATACTGACAATTCCAATCCTTAAAATTGGAATGTATAGTCCATAAATATTTAATTTATTCATTGATATTATAGGGCTTACCAGTCACTAAAGCTGGTCTATTTTCTTCTATCTTTAATTCTCCATTTTTTCAATTAGATCATTATATAAATTGAATTAGTAGATTGCATAATTTCTATTGATATATCATCAAGTTGACTTTCCATTTTTAAAAACCTCTAATTCAATCTGCTCTAGCGCCTACTGTGAACTTTCACTTCAGTTCCTGCAACACTCTTAACTTATTATTTTAATTTTGCTGTATTTTGTAAATGCCTCTGCTATGGTTTTCTATGTGGTTACTCATTAAGGCCATATTTTTCTTTAGTCATTGTATGTATTTACAATACTGGCTTTTAAACTTGTCTGCTAAATCTAATATCTAGAACATCTTGGTGTCTGTTTCTATTTATTACAGTTTTTCTTGGTTATGAATCATAATTTCTTATTTGTTTAGATATCTAGTATTTTTAAATTACATAATGGACATTATAATTATTACATTACATAGACACTGCATTCTGTTTTCTTTCTCTGCACAGTATTGTTTTGGTTTTTTTTTCCCCCTAGGCAATGAGTAGCTTGAACATGAAGAGATTGGTTTTACGCGCTGTTAGGGTAGATTTGTAGAAAGCACAAGGTGTTTACCAAGCTTCTCTAATGTGTTAGGTCTCAAGCTCCAAGTTCTTGTTGCCCCACATATCTTGCTGTGGCTGTGTTTTAGGATTTATGGGGTGTCTAAAGTAGGTTGGATGCTAGGGCATGGGCCTTATTCCTAAGACATGTTCTTCCTGTGTCTCAATTAAATGCTCAGTTATTCCAAAGGTCTCTCTACTCTCCTTGTGCTGGAACTCAAATGTCTGCACCACACATTAACTTATATCTGTCTTGTTCTATTCTCAACCCAGGAGCATCTGGTAACTTCATATGACCTTGCCTGGAAAAACTACAGTTCTGTCTCAGCCAAGGACCCATAGGGACAGTCACACAGATTTGGGCTTTCTCATATCCCCCAGTCTCCCCATTGCTTAGCTATTCCCTCTCTAATGATTGCAAACTCTAGCTGCTTTAACAGTCAAGATTCCAATCTCTGCTTTCTCAGCTCAGAATGCTTTCCTTGATTCTTTGTTTCCACTTCACAACTAGGAAATTGTCCCCAAAAAGGGAGCTGGGATAAATGTAGGGTTTACTCGCAAGTGCCCTTCACTCAGAGAATGTAGTTTGGAGTGTGTGTTCTCCTGTGCTTGAAAATAATTGTCTCATGGGGCACCTGGGTGGCTCAGTCAGTTAAGCATCCAACTTGGGCTCAGGTCATGATCCCACAGTTCATGGGTTTGAGCCCCATGTCGGGCTCTGTGCTGACAGCTCAGGACCTGGATCTTGCTTTGGATTCTGTGTCTCCCTCTCTCTCTGCTCCTACCCTGCTCACACTCTGTGTCTCTCAGTCTCAAATATTAAAAAAATAATAAATAAATAAATAAATAAATGTCTCAGATGCAAAGTTATTAAATAATCTATAGATTGGGAAAAGATATGTGTAGTATTTAGCAATGAAAAGTTTTGAGAAAGACTGTAAGGAAAGCAAGTTTTACACAGTACTAGTGGAGTCACAGTTCAGAAGAGTTTTCAGTAGTATGTAGTCATTTTGAAGAACACAATCTACAAGCAAGTAATTCCATTTTAGAGAAACTGCAGTCACGTGATAAAGGTTACGTATAAAGATATTCATTGTGCTTTCGTATTTAAGAGTAAATAAATGAGGCAGATTGCTCTTCAGTAGGATGAATAAATGCAATAGCCTAGGCATACGATAGTTTATCAGCACTAAATTAATCAACATAAAGATTTAATATCTTTTAAAGATCTTAAAACAACGCTCCATTCCTAAAAATGAGTTGGTCACTATAATGCAGGTTAAAATGAATGAATTAGATTTAGATATTCTAACAGAGATAAATAAGGAGGGTAAAATCCAGTTGCAAACATGCACACCCAGTGTGATCCTATTAATGTAACATTGAAAACACATAAAACAATAGAACGTATTGTCATAAATACATAGGAGTGATATACACTCACTTTGAAGGACATAGAGAGGCTATGGGGAATAAGTGGGATTTGGGTATGTGAATGACTTTTTTTTTTCCTTGATAGGAAAATTCTGGAACAAGCAAAAGAACAAATCATGGTAAAGCATCGGACGCATATGGCACAATTGTGTTAACAGATCGGCTGCATTATTTTGAGCATGTCACACCATGATTTTCAGTTGAACTGATAGGCAGAATCTATCTATGGAAGAAACATGGTGGAGAAATAAAAGGAGGGCTATCTTTTCTCATGCTCCTGTAAGGAAAAGCCTCAACAATCAGTGAATAGTGCATTTGGAATGGGATTTCAACTCTTAATTCACCAAATTTATAAAGTAGTAAGTCTTAATAATGTAGAAGGCTTGGTAACACAATTTTGCTTCTTGGAAGGGGGAGCTTTAGCTTCATTATCCCAGCTAATAGTGATGTGCTGTGTTACATGTTTACAATAAAGGTAATTAAAACTACTATACCTTAGAAGTGTGAGAATTTCATGAACTTTACTAAACAATTTTAAATAGAAACAAACCCCACATATGCTATTCTGACATATCTAAGGATGATATTTATATTTACATGGTGACATGACTCTAATTAAAAAGATTTCTCATAAGTAAAGAAAACGTTCTCCTTCTATGAAAGGACTGTATTCCTAAACATCTGTCTTTAGAGCGGGGCTCAGCAAACTTTTCCCCTAAAGGGCCAGATAGTAAATATTTTAGGCTTTGAAGACTATATGGTCTTTGCTGGAAATTTTCAACTCTTCTATGTTCATATGAAAGCATCCATAGATAATGCCTAAATAAATGGGCATGTTTGTGTCCCAATACAACTTTGTTTACAGAAATAGACAACAATGCAGATTTGGCCTCCAAGTCATAGTATGCCAACATTTCTTCTAGATTGTTTTGATTCTTCCAATATAATAGCTAAATGTTTAATAATTTTGTCAATGGCTTTGTGTATCCTCCTTGCCTGTTGTTTTTTTATGGTTCTCTGCTACATAAAAGTTAGATAACTTGAGATCTGCAAAAATGAGATGCTTATTTGGACTGTGAAAGGTATGAGATTATTGATCAGTGATGAACTTTATTTTGGTGGTTTTTGCTTCTTTGAATAAATTCCATGATTCCCTGTTAGTTTCTCATATGGTACAGCTGTGTGTGTCCCCAGTGCTATACTGGTGAGGAGGCTTGGAAAGTTAGTACACATTCGGAGCTTATAAAGTCTTTCTGATTAACATTTTTTTCACTGAATCAGGCTTGAATCCCTTCTTTCTCTCAACTTCCTATGGCATTCTTAATGTTGTTTATCAATAAAATCACATAAGACTTTGCAAAACAAACAAACAAACAATGGCTTCTGACTCACTTACACCTGCATTTATAAAGGTTATAATCATAGAAGAGATCAACCCTGGTAGGAATAACCAGCAGGGTTCAAAATAGTTGGAGAAATTTGATAAGACATTTTATGGTTTGTTACTGGAAGAAAGCAAGAAATTAAAAGGGTGTAGCTTATTCCAAATTATGTCTGTTTCTTAAACACAGATGAACACGAAGCACTTCCTGAAAAAAAAATTCTTGCATATTAAGCAAATAAATGGCATAAATTTCATCTTAAAAGTGATTATTACTGTTGTTTTCATTTATATACTACAAGAGTTGTGTGTTTTTAATTTCATATTAAAAAGGGTGAAGTAGACACTTAAGAGCCCCAAAGTGATGGTAAAGTTCTGCAAGAGTGAATATTTTTTAATGTTTATTTATTTATTTTTGAGAGAGCAGGGGAGGAGCAGAGCCAGAGAGAGAGAGAGAGAGAGAGAGAGAGAGAGAGAAAATCCCAAGCAGGCTCTGCACTGTCAGCATAAGAGCCCGATGCAGGGCTTGATCTCACGAAACCCGAGATCATGACCTGAGCCGAAGTCAGATGCTTAACCGACTGAGCCACCCAGGCACCCCTGCAGGTGTGCATTTTAATCAAGTATTAATTGGATAGTGGATAAGACACATAAATAGGAAGTACTGAGGGCGATCATGGAGTTTTTAAAGAAGAAATGGTGAAAGACTAAGTGGTACCCTAATTTTCCTTTCTGTATTTTTTTGTCACTGTAATGCTTAGTATCAAGATAAACTGTATGCTGTGCTCTGGGAAAAAAAGAAAAACATTTTTTCCTAAATTTAATTTAAATATCTACATTTTTGCTGACTTGGGTAATGTCTTGGTGTCAAGAAAAAGTAAAAAAAAGAAAGACTTATTTAAAGGCAATTTCTTCTTTTTAATGTAACATTTCACTGTCTTAAAACAGAAAGTTAAAGGAAATAATGTCTCCATGAATGCCTGTTTAGTAATCTTATACATTCAAATATGCTTGTCGGAATTCTGGTTGAATTAAGTGGCACATGATTAGTATTATACAAAATACCATGGAATTCCTGGGGCAAAAATCTTCATGAATTTATCTAGTAGGACAGTTCAGTGCCATTGAGAAATAGACACCATGATAGGACCAGAAGGGTCAGATATTTAATGATGGGCATGCCTGAATGAGGGAATGAATAAGTGAGTGACTGAATGAGTGAGTAAAAGAAAGAGATAATGAAAGAAGGAGAGGGAGAGAGGATGGGAGGATGAGAATGAGGGAGAGAGCGAAAGAGCAAGAGTAAAAGAGAGGAATGGTGGAAGGAGATGGGGGATGGGTCAGAAGCCAGTAGGCAGAGCCTCCAGGCCAAGACGCAGGGCTGAAATCTGTGAAAAGAGAAAGGGAAAAATGAGGTATGAAAGCTTCAGAAGGCAATGAAGTTCCGAGAAAGTCTCAGCCAAGCTAAAAGGGAGTTCTCAAGCACAGATTGGTTTTTGGAAGAGCCCCCACATCAAGCAAGAGTGGATGGGCTCTAGAACATCCAACATGACCAGCCATTGGCTTGGACCCATGGGAACCATGTCTATGGTGTGAGTGGTGAATGATCCAGAGTTGTCACAAACAAGGCCACCTCATAAAAGTTCTACCTCTTCAAACAGAACTTCATAGGATATAAGCGATTTTAGCTGTCAGAAGTACTGTCTATGCAAATAAACATATTTTTAAGGAAATATATTTTAGTATTTACATTTATACATTTCAGCCACTGATAGGAATATAATCTCAGTACCAAGGATAATTCTTGAAGTATGATAGCTTTTCAATATAAGTTTGAGAATAAATGTATGTAGTTTCTCATATTTCTTATTTTAGAAAGCTCTTCAATTTATCAATTTCATTCTCTTTTCCGCTTCATCCCTACTGCATGAATAAACTTTCCTTTTTGATTTAGTTATGATCTTCATCTTATGATCATTAAGAGTATGTTATCTACACTCTTTTTAAATTCCATGAAGTGTGTGTTATAAGCAATACCCAGTTGTAACAGTGATTAAACTCATTGGCCCTAAACCAGGCTACCTAAGATCAATGCATGCCTTCAAGATTTTCTAGCTGTGGGCACTTTGGCAGCCAATTAACCTCTCCCTGCCTTAGTTTTTTTGTTGGCTAAATTGAAATTGTAATACTATCTACTCATGGAATAGTTATGAAGATTAAAAACAGTATGTTAAAATATTTAGAGCAGTGTCTGATAAATCGTAAGTAGTATTCAGAAAAGTAAGCCAGTATTAATCACGTCATCATTATTAACATGGATCACAAGCTATCTTATATGATTAATACAGCAGCAGAAATGTCTGCACTAGTGGAAAAAGATTCGATAAGGGTGCTGTAACCAGTACAGCAATTGAGCAAATGTATCATATCAAATGAAAATTTAGTACAAAAGGCTGGAAACAGGGAGGACCTGGATGTAGCAAGAAAGGCAATATATAGTAAAAACATAATGATAATAATAATAATAATAAAGAATTGAACACATGTCTGATATAAAGTTATGTTCAAAAGGCTCCAGTCACATCAATACCCTCAGATGCAAGCTTGATATAGAAGCTGCTGTAGCTAATGCTCATGGACACAAACCTGATGATAATGCACCCCTATACTCAAGTCTGCCTTGGCCAATATTAATCTCCTTGGCATTTCTATAACTCTACTTCAGAATGGGCAACTTGGTTAAGATAGTCTTCCAAGTTTCATGATTGACTTTCAAAGGGTTTCTTCCTGTCTCTTGTACCATAGTTCAATAGGCCTAGCCATAAAAATAAGATAGAGCCCTATCTCCTAAATATTTTTGGAAATATTCAATTAAGCTTGAGACATATGCTGGCATCTCTAGCTTAACATTATTATATAAGTCAATCACCAAATAATCAGTTATTTCACTCATTCATTCATTCATTCATTCATTCATGTCTTGCATGCATGCAACAAATAGATAACCTCTGTATTTCAGGCACAGCAGTGAAAAAAATAATGATGAAAAAATAGGGACAGGAAGCATATTAAGTTCATGTTTTTATGGATTTTATAGTATTGTAGCAGGGAGTTAAACCTATTTCAGATCAATTTCTTTTCTCCCACAATTACCATCTCTAACCATCTCCCTAGATCCCTCGCTTAACTGATAGAGAAGTAGCATATAGATCCTATAGGTGTTGCAATGACTGGATTAAATAGTAATGGATGTCAATAACATAAATTGACTAAACAGTCACACCAATTATCTGAAGGGTATCTGCTATACACCAAAACAATGGGAAATTCTCAATATGTTAACAACTGGAAACATGGTAAAATCAGGAATGAGATATGGAAGGATAGTATCATATTTCTTATTTACAAGAAAAACATACATGTTCTTAATTTTTAATTTATTGATAGCTTTTTATCTGATAGCCTAAAGAGAGAAAAAAAATTTAAATTATAACTTCCATGTATACTCAACTTTAGAGCAAAATATTATGAAATTCACTATTTCATTTAAACATAAAAATACCTAGGAATGTAAACAGGGCAACTGCTATTAATTATCTCCACTTTGCAAATTAGGAAATGGAAACCCAGGTTAAATGGTTTAAGTTTAAATGGCTAAAAAATAAGAGTTTTGTTTTTTTTTTTAACCCAGATTTCTCCAGAGCCTATGTTCCTTCCATGTCTCCCTGAAGCAGAATCAAAATTCATTTCCCCATGATGTGATCCTGTTTTCTGACTAGGTCGATGTTATTAACTTTTCATTTACTCTACCTAACTTGCAAATTTATAATTCCTTTTACAGTGGAAATAATTGAAAATTTGGTATTTTAAATAATACGCCATCTTACACACATTTCATTTTATGTAGTTCACTACATGAAGCCTGTGATATTAAGAAAATGTAATAATGGAAACTTGCACATGTTCCAGATCCTGTCAGCAAACATTTTCTGTCTGCCTTCTTAAGAATCATGCTTAAAGTTGTGGAAGAGTTACACAATAGCAAGCCATGGTTTCTTTTTTTTTTTTTTAATGTTTATTTATTTTTGAGAGAGAGAGAGAGAGAGAGAGAGCAGGGGAGGGGCAGAGAGAGAGGGGGACAGAGGATCCAAAGCAGGCTCTGCACACTGACAGCAGAGAGACCCATGTGGGGCTTGAACTTACAAACTGTAAGATCACGACCCGAGCCAAAGTCAGATGCTCAATCGACTGAGCCACCCAGGTACCCCAAAAGCCATGGTTTCTGCCTTAAGTTGCTTATGCTCTACTAGTGAAACAATCCATAAATACAAATAATGATAATACAAGGTGCAATGAAGTAAAGGAATTATGGACAAGGTCTTCTGAGATCACAGAGTGGGGAGAAAATGCTTTCCTTTGAGACAATTTGTTTAGAAATGCTTAATCATACAAGAGGTAACACATACCTGTGCTAAATTGCCTCGGGACAGGTAGAGATGAAGGTGAAGATATTTCAGTAAACAAGAGATCAAAAACACAGCAAGGGGGAAGAAATTAACAAAAAGTTCTGATTTGGGGTGCAATATCATATGCATGAGTGAACACAGTGAAAAGAAGGGTGGCTGTTCTGAGACCAGACTTTGGATAACATGCTAACTATACCGGAGAGTTGTATACCTTGTCCTGCATAGAGTTAGGGTCAGGGAGGGTACTGGGCAAAGGAATAACAACCTCAAAGACATCTCTTAGGAAGAGTGCATTGAGGACAATATGAAAGAGGTAATAGAGAAGGGATCGGGGACAGAGATGAAAGTAACATCAGTCTCATGCAAATGTCCAAGTAATTGCTTAAGAAGACCATGAGCTTTATGGCCTAGACATGAAGGGGTTGTGATGGATAAGAGAAGTATTTCAAAACTAAAATCAATAGACCTTGGAAGATAATTAGATACAAGAGACAGAAACACATCACTCATTTCTTTCACCCTGCACTTGTCCTTTGGATGCTTCTTGTCCATTTCGTGCCAAACAGTGATCTAATATCTAGCATGAGGAGGAGACTCTTCAACAGAGCATTACAGTGCAGAGTGATCACTGCACTGTCAGGCACAAGTGTGAGATGCAAGTTATCTAGTGTGGCCCCACATGGAGATAACCGGCACCGTGGTTTGATCTGAATAACTGCAGACCATGATGCCATTGGTAAAAACGAAGAAGACAGGAAGGGAGGAACACGTTTTGGAAGACATGATGAGGAGGTTCATTTATATGTTGGAAGACATCCTCAGACCAACTATGGATGGTTACATTAAGATGCCATACAACCGATACCTGTGACGAAGAACATTTCTTCCAAACTCAGGCACATTTGAAAATATTTTAATGCAAGCAAAGACAATTGTAACACAACCCCATATGCATCTAAACTCTTTTCATAAATGTTACCATTAAAAAAACAGCCTTTTCGGAGGGCTTTCTAGTACCAAAACTAGTTCCATTATTAAAAGATGAAGAACTTCTGATCTAATTTTTAAATGCGACAGACATCCTAGCATTATCTGGCTTTTTTTTTTTTTTTACAAGCTGTGCTTTTGGATTTCAAAATCTAAGGCAAAAAAAGAAAAAAGAAACACTGAATATATGCTGGTTAGTCTCTGGCAGTTGCTTTTTCAGCTGATTGTTTGAAAGACAATTAAAGTCTCAGGAGAGGAAATGTAGCTTCTCTGAGTACTCAGCGGCTCTCTGCAGCACTGTGTGCTAATCCCTTTCACCCAAGATAACACCAAGCCTAAGTTAAAATCTCACTCCATTTAGAGCCTCACACTTCAGAAGGAAACAGGGCTTTCCAGACATTTAGAAACAGAATCCAAAATTTTGAGAGTTATCAGAGAAGTATGTACTTAGCCATCCACCATGTAAGAAATTGTGCAATCCAATGTAAAAATAAAAATATTGTGATGTACTTGGTAAAATAAAGAGACTAGTTGATAATTGTGCTCCCTCAGAAATGATGGCGTCATGAGTATATCCTATCAATGAATAACTGATACTACAAATCAACAAATGAAGATGCAATTAATACATTTCTCGTAAACCAAGCAAATTAACAGACCAAGCTAATTAGCCAAGCAAATTGTGCTTTATCCTATAGATTTTAAAGATTGCTTGTATATTTTCCTATAATAGCCACATGATTAAGAAGAAAATCTGTATTTCACTCTGAATTATTACATCCAAATCCATTTCTTTTTACCCCAGTGAGTAATTAATTTATAGGATTATGGACTTCTTAGCCATTCAAAGTGTGAATGAATGAACGCAAACAGGCGGCAAGCTTCTGTCATGCGAAATCCACACAAGATCAAAAAAGAAATTCATCATTCAAAAGTTCTATCTATTTAGCACTCAGAAAATGGATAAGGGTTTTCGTAAATTTTCTCTGCCTTTTGATTTCGGAACAACAACAACAACAAAAACAAAAACCAAAAACAAACAAACAAACAAAACACCCTGCTTTCTGTTTTATCTTCTTTTGTGTCCAGGTTCCAGGCTTATATTTCTGTGGCTTTATACATCACCATCCTCTGCAAAACTCCCCTCCTTCTCTTGACTCTAATTAACCCATGCCCATCACGCATTTCAAAATGAGATTCAAGGGGCGCCTGGGTGGCGCAGTCGGTTAAGCGTCCGACTTCAGCCAGGTCAGGATCTCGCGGTCTGTGAGTTCGAGCCCCGCGTCGGGCTCTGGGCTGATGGCTCAGAGCCTGGAGCCTGTTTCCGATGCTGTGTCTCCCTCTCTCTCTGCCCCTCCCCCGTTCGTGCTCTGTCTCTCTCTGTCCCAAAAATAAATAAACGTTGAAAAAAAAAAATTCAAAATGAGATTCAATACCATCTCCCTAAATATTTTTGATGCTTTCTTCTCTCTTCTCTTGTATTCATATTATTTCTTCAAATCACATGCAACATATTTTTTTAAAGTGATAAGAAAAGAACTGGCTCCCTTTTCCGTTTAATTTATATCATTTATGCCATGAGAGGTACCCAATATGTAAAGTTCAATTTCATTCATTGCTAAAGAAATTACTAAACAAACAAACTGAAGGCCAAGTGTGGTCATAATGCCAGAAATTAAAATTAAACGAAGATCTGTTTTTGAAAAATTTGCAGAGTCTATTCATTCCACAATTATTCATTTAATAATTATATTACCAAACACTTTGCTAAGTATTTCGGATATTTTGTATGGAGTATCTGCCTTTAAAGATTTCACACAGAAG
Organism: Felis catus; assembly: GCF_018350175.1. Taxonomy (NCBI): domain Eukaryota; kingdom Metazoa; phylum Chordata; class Mammalia; order Carnivora; family Felidae; genus Felis; species Felis catus. Next base: position 26,049,134 of record NC_058378.1, on the reverse strand, counting down.
GATACATATGTAAAAATTAAAGCATAATTCATTACAAGTAAATATAATGTGCGATCCCAAATTGGATTCTGTCCAGAAAAAGAAAATTAATGGAACTGGTAAAATTTGAAAAAGTCCTGTATTTAGTTAATAGTATTGCATCCGTATTAATTTCCTGGTTGAGATCATTGTACTGGAGTTACGTAAGCTATTAACATGAGAGGAAGGTGAATAAACGGTACTTAGGACTTATCTGTACTGTTTGTGCCAACATTATTTCAAAATTAAGAGTTTTTCTAAACGATGTAAAATATAGCATGAGATTACCCCAGAAATACCCATATCATGATAAATTCAAGTGGCATTCCTTTTTAAGAAAGGTTTTAGTGCTCAACTCTAGGGTCTTTGGTTTGCAGACAATTCACAGGTATCAGCTTCTTTAGGATATGGCTCAGCTGCAGAGAGCGCCCCCTACCTGAGCCTCAGCCTTCCAACCACATCCATATCTGGTAACTGAGTAAAGCAAGAGGAGCACAAAGGTTTGGCCATTTCTGTTCAACAGAGGACATACTCTCTGACAAGCACTATTCCTTTAAAAATTATTTCCTGTGGCTTTGTTAAGCCTATCCCACAGGACTGCCTGGGTGGCTCCTCAGTTGGTTGAGCGTCCAACTGTGGCTCAGGTCATGATTTCATGGTCCGGGAGTTCAAGTCCTGCATCAGGCTCTGTGCTGGTGGCTCAGAGCCTGGAGCTTGCTTCAGATTCTGTGTCTCACTCTCTCTCTGCCACTCCCTCACTTGCGCTCTGTCTCTCTCTCTCTCTCCAAAATAAATAAAACATTAAATATATTATATATATATATATATATTTATATGACATTACATTATATATTAATGTATTATATTTTATTATATGTATTTTATATACATATATGTGTGTATATACATGAATATATATACATATATGTATATATACATATAAATGTGTATGTATATATACATATATATGTGTATGTGTGTGTGTATATATATATATATATATATTTATATAAAGCCTACACCACATTGTGTCTGCCTCCTTAGCCCATTACTGCTACTCCGTACTTCCTTTCCCAGATGTGGATCCCCAGAAACATGTTGCAGCCCAGCTACACCTCAGTGTCTACTTTTGGGGAACCCAACCAGGGTTGCTAAAGGACTCGGACAACACAGATGATAGAGCAATTATAATACAGTATATTTAGTATATACTAACAACATTGCTTCATTCACTTCATATTTATTGAGTGCCTGCCATAAACCAGGGACTGGTCTAGATGCTGGGAATAAGGCACTCAGCAAAATAAAATATTTGTCTCTTCTACTGCAGCTTATAATCTAGAGGAAAATAGAGAAAAACCTAAACATAAATTTTGTAAGACAGTGAAAGTGCTATTGAAAAAAATAATAATAAAACAAGGTAAGGCTTTAGAGAGTGATGAGGGTAATGGAGAGTTCACCAGAAGGGCCTCTTAGGAGTTTAAACTATTGCTACTCGGTAAAAGAAACCATTTTTTTTTCAGGTACAAAGATAAATTATTTTGGATCATTACTTTCTATAGAGCTAAGAGCAAAGTTTATGTTTTTAGTGGACAATTGTAGTTGTAGTCACCTTGCACCAAAATATGCTCCATTGAACAGCTAAACAAAATGCTCAACAGATTTCAAAATGCATGCTTTTAAAGGCATCAGAGACTGTGGAGGCAATGAGTGCTAGTGAACACAAACAGAACACTTTTATGATCACCCCCCAGGACAAGAAACAGAGTAGTCCAGCACCTCAAACACCCCCATAGTGTACCCCAGTCATCCACACTCTGCCAAAGAACACCTTTCAAAAGCATTTACATGGGAGACCTTGTGGGCCAGGAGTATGAGAAGAAAATGCTTATTTGGAAACAGTTTCCTGACTTCATTGGGAATGAGCAGATCCAAAAGTGTCAGAGACCAAGGACCAGCACTTAATTGCCAGAGATATAATGGGCATTATTACTGTAATAAGAGCAGGGATAGCATGGAAAAGAGAATCATCTGACCCACTGGGATCTCTGGCCATGGTGGATTAACCATGGGGTCCCTAGGAATGAAATCGATAAGTAACTTTTCATACACCCAGATCTGGGCAGCAGGAACCACAACAGACCTTCATCAAAGTCTTTGATCTGAAATTGTTAATAAACTTAAGCCCCTAAAATAACAAATCATTTCAAGAAGAATCTTGGAATATCAATGACATACTCAAAATGTGGGCACATGCTGAATCTCTGCTCTATATGTCCCAAAGTGATGTGGAACTATTAACAAGATTCCTTCACACTCAGGAAATGGAAAGACCCACACGCACATACATCAGAGACTGTTGAATATGGTTCAGTGCTAACACACTGTCGCCAGTTGAAACTAACTTGAATCAGCTGAAAAATGGACATTGGCTTCTGAATTTCTTTCATAGCCCTACTGGAACCCCAGTTTATTTCCTACTTTTTTGTTCTAGTTTGAGTTCCCTTTTAATTCCTGAGTACATGGCTGGACTATATTTCTCTTGCAGGCAATTTTGGCCATGTAACTGAGTTCTGGCCAAGAAAATGTGAGTATTTTATTTCAAGTCCTGAGCCATAAAACCCTCTGGTATAATCCTCTTTTTTTTTTCTTTCTTTTTTTTCTTTCTCAAAATCCAAGCTGAGTCAAAAGAGAATCTAAAAAAAAAAAAAAAGTCAAGGGCTACCTGGGTGTCTCAGTCAGTTGAACGCCCACTCTTGATTTCAGCTCAGGTCATGATCTCAGAGTTTGTGAGTTCAAACCCCACATCAGACTCTGTGCTGACAGCTTAAAGCCTTCTTGGGATTCTCTCTCTGCCCCTCCCCTGATCATTCTCTCTCTCTCTCTCTCTCTCTCTCTCTCTCTCTCTCTTTCTCTCTCTCAAAACAAATAAATAAACTTTATTTAAAAAATAAAAGAGAGTCGAGTCATAGGGAGGAAAATGTCCAGATTCTAAGGTCTCTTAAGGGGAAGCCATCTGACTACTAACACCCACCCTGCACTGTGGCATGTGTGAAAATAAACATTTAGTGTGTAAAGCTGTAAGATTTGTAATTTGTGTACCGTAGCAGCTGGCATTATCTCATTGATAATCTACCTATTGCAATACAAATATCCAAGTAGAAGTCCTTGGATCATTCTCTTTCCCTATCAAAAATAATGCAAAAGCAATACCACAATCATGTAGAAGACACTGATTAGTGTCACCATTGTACTTTAAAATTCAAGTGTTGTGTTATTATAATATTTAACTTTTAAGTTTGCCCAATACGTAAGGGGGGCATATTTTGGAGACCGAGGATGGATGACCAGAAATTTAATCAGGTGCAACCATTATTCTAGATCACACATAGTAACTGTGATTAATACCCAGATATTCTGACTCCATAGCTCCAGTGCTCATTCACTCAATAGCCTTCTATCATCGTCCCCCATAATTCCGATGTTGAAATCTTAACCCCTATGTGATGTCAGTAGGAGGTAGGTCCTTTGGAAGGTTAGTAAGTCATGAGGGTGTAGACTTCATGAATGGGATCAGCGCCCCTATTAGAGACCCCAGAGAGCTCTCTTACTCTCTCTCTGCTATGTGAGGACACAATGAGGAAATATCCTTCTGCAACCAGAGGTGGGACTTCACCAGAACCAAACGTGCCAGCAGCCTGATCACAGACTTCCAGTCTTGAGGACCGTAAGAACTCTATTTCTGTTGTTCATAAGCCACCTGGCCTATAGTACTTGGCTGTAGCAACATGGGCTAGAACACCTTCAGAGCAAGAGTTTTATTAAGTTCAGAAGAACAGAATCAGAACTATACGTACCAGCCTGGTTGATACTTTATATAAAAGATTACCGTCCTCAGTGTCCTGACTTTTAAAGGGAGAGAAGAGATTTGCTGGGTCCAAGATGAGAAAAAATCATACTATCTAAAACTTTTCTGTAAAAGTGTATAATAAGACATTATGATGATGATAATCTGTACCCATGTTTGAAAATTTAACAAGTTCCTCCATCCATATTGTCTACTGGGAAATAGACTGAAAATTAGATACTAAGGGTAAAAATAGATACAGAGAGTTTCAGGAGTGACTTGAGTGTGGAATGTAGACTCAAGTAACTTTTGCAACATTTAAAAAATGTGTTCCAAAAAGGTTGTTTTAGGTTAATTTTCTAAGTACATGATAAATACTATATTATACTACATTTTTATCTTCCATACTTTTAGTGAACAAAGAAGATATTTATATCTGAAAAAAATAGAGATCTCAGAATAAATGTGGAAACATGGTCCAGTATTCTATTATCTAAATAATAATAATAACTAATAAGAAATGCATGAATTTTGTCCCCTATAGATATTTCCTTGGGTGTTTTATAAGCCTGATACTAAGGACAAGGACATACTTCAAATATAGGGCATGCTTGTACAGTATAGCCAATTTCCAGAGCGTACTGTCTCAGACATAGTTTAATAAACTAATAAATCTAATTTAAAGAAATAAAGTAGAAGTTCTCAGGACAATTTATTTTTTTTTTAATTTTTATTTATTTCTGAGACAGAGAGAGACAGAGTATGAGTGGGGTAGGGGCAGACAGAGAGGGAGACACAGAATCCAAAGCAGGCTCCAGGCTCTGAGCTGTCAGCACAGAGCCCGACACGGGGCTCGAACTCACAAACCGTGAGATCATGACCTGAGCCGAAGTCGGTCGCTCAACTGACTGAGCCACCCAGGAGCCCCATCTCAGGACAATTTAATGTCTAAATAGATACTTTGTGTTTGCACATGCAACTTTGCTCCTAAAATTCCACCAACTTAGTTACCACTGTATTTTAATTTTTTATGGTGCCACTTTGCATTACGGGTATGTCTTATCTCACCTTCTATTTCCTAAATTCAATGAGATGAATATAGTAACCACACAAAGCCTAATGCCGTACCCCACCTTGTATATATTCAATAAATATTTGTAGCTACTCAATAAATAATTTCACTATTAAATAATTAGTATACTTCAAGGCCTACATCTATAAGTTCTCTCAAATCAACCTAAACTACAGGAATCTCCCTCCCTTATTTTCAGTGACATTTTAATATTTTTTTAAAAGATCACCACTGTCCTATAGATTTCTGAGGGTAATCTAATCCAATTTGTTGTAAAGAAACCTACTTCTGTATATTGACAGACATAAAAAGTAAGAATGGATCAGTTTTGGAAACTTGTTAAACAAAGTGGAGCAAGTGTTTTGATAGGCACTTCTTGGTTATTTGAATTTACAGATATCAATTATAAATCTCTAAAACGGGAATAAAGTATGTATTGTTTTCCCAACCTATCTGACCTTCACCTAGTATTTCACAAAGCACATTGAGGTTGAATGTACTGCAGTTTGTAAGACGTCCACAGACACATATCTCACTTCATTAAAAATAAATGTATATGGGGTGCCTGAGAGGCCCAGTGGTTTAAGCGTCAGACATTTGGTTTTGGCTCAGGTCATGATTTCACGGTTGGTGCGATCGAGCCTTGCACTGGGCTCTGCTCTGACAGCCTGGAGCCTGCTTGGGATTCTCTCTCTCTCCCTCTCTCTCTGCCCCTCCCCTGCTTGCACTCTCTCTCCCTCTTAAAATAACATTTTAAAAAACATTTAAAAATAAATAATATATGTTATATAGATAACCTGATTTTATCTATATCTATATCTATATCTATCTATATAGATATGTAAGTATATATGTATATATCCTGATTATGTATCAGTGATGAGTATTACTATGTTCCCTAAATTTTGTTAAGAAACCTTGATCAACACAGTCTTTGAGTGAGCTGGGGTGGATGTTTTGAGGGCAGCTGGCCTGCAGCCTGCCCATCCCACCCCATCTCCCATGGAAGCCTGAGCCCACCATGCCATACAGCTTTCTCCCTTTGTCTCATAACCATGTCCACCAGTGAGAATGCTAATTCACTAGCCGCCAGCCTTAACAGATTCAAGAACAAAGGGAAAGACAGTCCAGATATGAGGCAGTGTGGAGGAGAAGTTAACGTGGTGCTGAGGCGAGGTAAGAAGCATGACGAGATACTGTAAAGGAGAGATGTAAGCTCGTTTCCTGATGATGCTACTTCACTGCAGGAAAACCACATCAACCAGGGCACTGTAAATTGGTCTGTTGATGACACTGATGACATTGTCAAAAGCATAAATAACAACCATTTGGAAATCTAGTCCTAAGCTACTCAAGCTGGAACCTGCTTTATAGGGAAAAATAGCCCCCACAGACAACATAATCCGAGCTGGTTTGATTCCAAAATTTGTGTCTTTTTTGCCCAGAATTGACTGTAGGCCCATTCAGTTTGAATCTGCCTGGGCCCTCACTAACATTGCTTCCAGGACATCAGAAAAGACCAAGGCTGTGGTAGATGGAGGTGCTATCCCATCATTCATTTCTCTGTGGGCAACTCCTCATGCCCACATCAGTGAACAAGCTGTTTGGGCTCCAGGAAACCTCACAGGTGATGGTTCTGTTTTCTAAGACTTGGTTACCAAGGATGGCTGTTGGCTTTCCCTGCAGCTCCTAATATGTTACCTTCAGCATGTGGTTACTTACTTAGCTCTTTGGACACTTCCAAACATTTGTCACAACAAAAATCCTGCACCCCTGTTAGATGGTATTGAGCAGATTCTCCCTATCTTAGTTTGTCTTCTGCGACACGATGACCCAGAAGTAGTTATTAGCAGATAACCTGCTGGGCCATTTCCTACCTTACTGGTGATCCAAATGAGTGGATTGAAATGGTTGTGCAAACAGGAGTTGTGCCACAACTGTGAAGTTTCTAGGAGCTACTACATTGCCCACTGTGACTCCTGCACTAAGAACCACAGGAAATATCATCACAGGGACACATGAACAGACTCAGGATGTAATAGATGCAGGAGCACTTGTTGTCTTTCCAAGTTTATTAATGAGTCCCAAACTAATATTCAGAAGGAAGTTATGTGGACAATATCAAACATCACAGGTCGTTGTCAGGACCAGATAGAGCAGGTTGTGAATCATGGATTAGCCCCATTATTCATTGGTGTTCTCTCTAAGGCAGATTTTAAGACACAAAAGGACCTGTATGGGCTTTGACTAACTATACAAGTGGCAGAAGCATTGAACAGATTGTAAACCTCATTCATGGTGACATAACATAACCATTGATGAACCTTTTAACTGTAACAAATACCAAAAGTATTCTGTTTTTCTGGATGCAATTTCAAACATACTTCAGTGCCACAGACTCTGGGTCTAAAGTTCTCTCTTGTCTAGCAAAAGAGCAGGATGCAGGATCGAAAGCAAAAGATGACTAATGTCCAGGAAAAGACAAGAGCCCCAAATAAGTGTCCTTACCCCATTTTTATCAGGATCAGAAGGCTTATAAACATGGCGATGGATTTGCACAAAGGGACAATGAGTCTGTGAACATTAACTTGTGAATGTGAGGGAAAGGGGGTCTTGAGGATATTTGTGGTAGAGGTTTGGGTCAATATAACACAAAATCCGGGCACTGGACAGTTGGGAGGAAGGTTGTTTACAGTGGACATGAGGCCGCACCTCTGTTTATCTTAGCCTAGGGGATGAGACAGGTAGAGGTAATAACCTCAGGGTTAATAAGGCACCTTTCTTTTGTTAACCATCTCTTCCCTGGGCTGCTTTCCCTGCAGCACAGCGGTCCATAGTCCAATTCACCAGTTTACCTAATCTGGCCCTATTCTCCTGTGAAAGCAAGTTTTTGGCTATAGTACTAAATTGGGGGTGCTTCCACCTTGAATATCTAATCTTGTTTATTTCATATACCTATGTATTGGTCACCTTTCCACCTGTTCCTATTTTAGGACTTTGCTTCTCCCTCTGTATTCTGGGGGCTCTGCATCTCCTCTCTATGTTGGGGTGCCTTTGCACCTCCCTATTCCTGGCACCTTTGCACTTCCTTATTCTCAGGGTGCCTTTGCACCCTCCTATTCTTGGGGTGACAATCTGGTTTACCCAAACTCGGGTGTGAGCATTTTATGTTTTTTGACTTTGTATTTCTTTATGCCTTGCTAACCCATTGGTGTAAGCTTAGGATTCCTAAGCTTATCCCCCACACTTCAGGTTTCTGGGAAACTAGGTGAAACTGAGAAACTTAGTATAATGATTGAAAAATGTGGAGGTTTGGACAAAAGTGAAGCTGTACAAAATCATGAAAATGAATCTGTGTACCAAGTTTCATGAAACTTGATTGACAAATAGTTCTCTGTAGAGGAAGAGGAAAGTCAGAATGTTGTGCCAGACACTACTTCTGAAGGCTATATGTTCCAAGTTCAAGATGGCACTCCTGGGACCTGCAACTTTTAGATTGTACTACTGAGGCATAGAATTGTTTGTTGTTTACTATGGTATGTTTGTCTTACTGTTTCTCTACTAAGAAGTCTTTTTAAATACGTTTTGTTATTGCAGCACTTTCTACAAAGAAACTATACTTGAACAGTTCCAAACTGTATATACTGTATGAAGCTTCTCTTCTCAATAGGTATCTTATTTCTATATGGAATCTCATATCTTGCAGTGTCCTGTAAATAGAGATTTAATTCCATCCTTTTCTTTACCAAATGAATGAGAAGGAGAAAGAGGAGGAGAAGGATGGGGGGAGGGGAGGAAGAAGAAGAAAAAGGAGAGGAGGGAGAGGAGGAGAAGGAGAGGAAGAGAAAGAGGAAGGAGGAGGAGGAGAAGGAGAGGAAGAGGAAGGAGGAGGAAGAGGAGGAGAAGCAGAGAGAAGAAGAAGAAGAAGAAGAAGAAGAAGAAGAAGAAGAAGAGAAGAGGAAGAGGAAGCAGAAGGAGGAGGAAGAGGAGGAGGAGGAAAAGAAGAAGGAAGGGAAGGAGGAGAGGGAAAAGGATGGAGGAGGTGGAGGAGGAAGGGGAGGAAGAAGGGGAAGGAGGAGGGGGAGGGGAAAGAGAAGAAGAAACCTTGACCAAGATCACAAGACTAATAAATAATGATTCCGAAACTGAAACCTTCAGTACTCTTGATTTCTAGCACTCTGTGCCCTTGCATAGTTTCTATTTCATAATTTATATTCAGAAATGTTTATAATTTTAGTCACTGATTCTAGAAGGAGTAGTCTTGAAGAAGTTACTTTATGACTGTGAAAGATGTTTTTCTTTCCAACTAAAACTAAACAACAAGAACTGAGTGTCAGCAATCTTGTTTTAATATTCATAATTGATCAGACACAATGGCTTGCGATCCGAAATTAAACTTCTTTTGTGGTTGTTATTGCTATTGCTTTTGTTTATTGTTGTGAAAAAAAATTTTGCCTTCCAGAAGTTACACAGCTATTCGTCTGTATGCTTTTTAAATTAAAATATAAACAGCCAAATTAATAATGCATATCAATGTAATCAAATGAATATAACTGTTGCTGATTTGGAAATGGTTTCTGGTTTTTCTTTAGTTTTAGTTGTTTAATCCCATGTGCTGGGGCTTGCTTTTCCACATCTCTTGAAAGTGGTCTCCATAATTGTTTCATTAAAAAAAAAGTCTCTCAAGTAGTGGATTATATGTTAATCTTCAAGCACACAACTGTTAGCATATTGTCACCATAGAGTGCTATTATCTTTGCAAAATACCTTATAATTTTTTTTATGCCTAGAAAGCAGAAAAGCAATCCGAATTCCTTCAATTTACTTCCTGCCTTAATCTGGAGTCAAAGTTAATACATGTGACTCCAAAAATTGATCTATCTTCTAAAGCCCTTGCTTCGCATTTGAATCACCTAAAAAGCTTTACCAAAATACTGTTAAGTAGGTTTCATCCCAGTCAAATTAAATCAGAATCTCTTGGCATGTGGCTTCAACATCGATATTTTTTTTAATTTCCTAAGTGGTTATAATGTGTAATCAAGGCTGAGAACCACCACTTTAGAGGCAAATAATCATCATAGTCTGAGACTGGAAGGGAGTTTTGAGCAATGTTCACCAAAGCCTAACTATGCACATGAGAATCACCTCTGGGGCTTTTGCAAGGTACAGAATCCCAAGGCCCCACTGAATCAGAATTTCCAGTGGCACGGCCCCAAATGAGCCTTACCCATGATGGAGTTGGAGGACCACTGCCTTGGACCTTTTTAAAACTAACTTTCTAAAACATGAGAGAATCTGGCTGAACATTTTAACCTAAATAACATCCTCTTTTTAGCTACTCTCATTGAAATTTCTTCATAGCCCTTTCCTATACGATACAGCATTTCTTTTAAAAACTAGAGTGTGTCGAGGGAGCCTGGGTGGCTCAGTCGGTTAAGCGTCAGACTCTTGGTGGCTCAGGTCATGATCTCATGGTTAGTGAGCGCTAGTCCTGCATCAGGTGCTGCGCTGACAGTGGGGAGCCTGCTTGGGATTTCCTCTCTCTTTCTCTCTCTCTCTTTCTCTCTCTCTCTGCCCCTCCTCACTTCTCTCTGTCTCTTAAAGTAAATAAATAAACTTAAAAAATTAAAAACTAGAGTGTGGCATAATGAAATATGTCAGCTGCTAGGAGCTGGAACACCTGAGTTCGGGGTCCTTGCTGCAGTACTTACTAGTTGTATTAACATGGGCAAATCACATTGTCTTTCTCATTTATTATCTAAACTTAAGTCAAAGGATTGTAATGATCAAAGGAGTGAATATCAAATTTCCAAACTTGACTGATCATCAAAATCTTCTGGAGTATGTGAGAATATTATATAAATTCTTGGTCCAGTTCTAGGAGATTTTGTTCCTCTATATATGGAGAATGGTTGAACATAAATAAATTCTCTCGCTCTTTATTTAATTTTATTTAAATCCAAGCTATTTAACATACAGTGCAGTAATGGTTTCAGGAATAGAACCCAGTGATTCATCACTTCCATATAACATCCCATGCTTATTCCAGCAAATGCCCTCCTTAATGCCCATCACTCATTTAGCCCATCCCCCCCCCCACCTCCCCTCCAGCACTCTTCAGTTTGTTGTCTGTATTTAAGAGCCTTTTATGGTTTTCTTCCCTCTCTGTTTTTATCTTATTTTTCTGGACCTTCCCCTGTGTTCATCTGTTTTGTTCTTAAATTCCACGTATGAGTGAAATTATATGATATTTATCTTTCTCTGACTGCCTTATTTTGCTTAGTAATTTCCCTTTTGAAGATTTGCGAGTTTGATAACTGGCCAGTTGTTCTGTGTTAATGTGCACTGGAGAGAGTGAGACCCGCTGTCAGCATCAGGGATATGGATATTCAATTTGCAGCCATGCACATGACCCCTCAGGCAGCTCTCCAGTAACACAGATCACTCACATCTCAGCAGGTGCTATTTCTAGAAGAGCAGCTCTCAGATAATTTGATGTAGGAGGTGGGAAGATTTATGGCATAGTCACTTTCTGATGTGTATCTAGAACTAAGGAGTTACCCAGGGTCTTTGTTCACTTATTAGTTTGTTGTCTGCCTTTTTCTCTCACCTAAAAAGAGACAATACAAAACAAAGGAAAAGCATAGGGTTTGAAATCAGATCTCAGTTTGAGCAGAGATCTGGTGTTTTTACATGACCCTGGTGTCACTACTTTGTTTTTACATGACCCTGGTGTCACTACTTTGACCTTTACGGGTCTCAGGTTCCTCTCCTGTCAAATGCAGATTATATCCCTGCCTTATCTGCCTCACTGGAACTTAGTGGGAAATAAATAAAATAATATATATTAGCATTTCAGGAATGTAAACATTTTACATGAGATTTATCTAACGGATTGTGGGCTCCTAGAACTTTTTCTTTGATTTCTTCATTTACTCATTCACTTATTCATTTGTTTACTTGTTCACTTAAATATTTGCTGAATGTCTAGTATGTGCCAAGAATTATCCTAGGACATAGGGATATAGGAACACACAACAGTAGATGAAAGGCAGATGTGGTTGATGTTAGGATGCTTGGCACCGTGTTGTGGGCTTTAACTGAATAATTACACAAACAATTATTAAACTAGAGTCAAAATAAGCACTATATAGGAGAAACTCGGGCTAATGAGAAGATATAAAGAGGAGGCTACTCCAGTGTAGCCCCATTACCAATGAGCAGTCATATTTATGTTGACATTAGGTTGAATTGTGAGTAGGACAGGCAAGCAGTGATGAGAGTGATCCTGGCAGAGGAAACAGTCTGTGCAAAGGTCCCGAGGAAGGTAAGTGGGCAATAGTGTCTGAGGAACTGAATGAGTAATTAATGATTGCAATGAGCAGGTGGTATGGGATCCATGAAAATGAGGCCAGGAGGTACCAATGGGCCAGGGATATTTAGGTCATGTCTAGGCTCCTATTTTGATCATCTTTAATAGCAATGGACCCCTTCAATTAGCAAGATTAAACAAGGAATGAAAGAATTGGATTAGCCCTTTAAATACATACTCCAGTTGCTGTATGATTCATGTCTTGTAATACTTGAATATTCGGACACCAGGCAGAAGGAGGGGAAACTTAGAGAGAACTCTACCCTCTACTAAGATGGAATAGGAAGGAAGAAACTAGATGGATTCAGAGATGTATTCAGGCAGTGAATGACTCCTCTGCGTTTTGCATTCTTATGGCTTAGTAGAGCGTCTGGCACATAGTCATTATTAGCATGCCTGTTTGGGCTTTGGGGTGGTTTGCTTTTTTTTTTTTTTTTGGCTTTTTTGATTTTTGTTTTTTGGTGGTGAGAACCCTTGATGTCTACCCTCAAAAAAGTATTAAGTGCACAGCAGTTAATTGTTCACTGGAGGCACTCTGCCATGAAGCAGAGCATTAGAATCTATTCATCTTGCATAACTGAAAAAATGTTTAAAGCTAGTTATGATGCCCTCATTACCTGAACCTTTTCCACAAACACACTCTGATGTATGACTCTTTCTATCCTTCTTGGCTTGTCAGGGTTTCTGTACTCCTCATGTTTCTACTTACATTTCAGACCCCTCTGGATTTGTTACTTTACCTTAATATCTTGTATTTATGGACCATGAAAGTGGCAATAAATTTTTACAGTGGCTTGACTGGTGCAGAGCCCAGTGAATAATGTGACCACAGCAGATCAGTTTGTCCACACAAAGGCCCACATCCCAGGAAACCCTTAAGTCCTGGGAAAACCCAGATGGTTGGTCAACCTAATTTAATCTTAGGCTTTAAAATAAGTTTTCAGCATCTACATCCTTTTCTATTATGATCCACTCTTGCAGGGACATGAATGTAACCTGTTACCGAGGTTGGCTTTTATTTAAACACTTTGTAAAGCACTTTCACATGCACATTTCACTGCTTCTTAAAATTCCTTTGTGAGGCATGATTTAGTACTCAAGTTTTAAGGGTGAGAAAAAATGAGAATCAGAGATGTTCAAGGATTTGCTTATGTTCACTTGACTTTAAGAATGTGAAAGCCACATAGTTTTACCTTCCTTCATCTATTTATTTTTCATTTTTTAAATTTTTTTTTAGAGAGGGAGAGAAAGAGAGAAAGAAAATCTCAAGCAGGCTCCACACTCAGCATGGGGCCCATGAGGGGCTTGATCCCACAACCCTGGGATCATGACTTAAGCCAAAATCAAGAGTCAGACACTCAACCAACTGAGCCACCCAGGCACCTCAATCTATTTAAATATACTATGACAGAGTGGGCAGAAAATATATTCAGATAATAATTTATGTCTTATTTTCTTTCCTTTTGCTCCAAATGGGTAGGCGGGCCTTACTCACAAGGACATTATAGGTGCCAAAGCAGAAGCTGTCTGAACAAAACTCTTTTGGGAAAACCCACATTCATTTATTCATTGATTTGCTCCGTTCAGAAATGTATTTTTCAGTACCTGCTTTGAGAAGGCCTCTTCTAGAATGGAATGGAAAGAGCTGGGAAAAAAGGAATAAGCAAACCAGTACTGAAAAGAACATTCAGCATGCTGAATGCTATGCAGAGAGTAGAAATAAAGAAAAGTCATAGCCAAAGACCATGAGGGTATGTTAGGTTAGGTGGTTGGAGAAGGCCTTTGGAAACAATGACATTCAAGCTGGTATATAAATAACAAGATGGAGACCACTCTTCCAACCAAGAGTAGGGGAAGAGCTTTTGTGGCGGAGGGAATCATAGTGCAAACTTCCTGGGCCAGGAATGAACTACTGTGTTTGAGGAACAGAAGTTCAGGAACTCTGAAACATAATGGACAAGAGTTAGAGTGACTTAAAGATGAAGACACAAAAGGGGACAAGGGCAAGATCACAGAGGGTCATGAGGCCAGGGTAACACACAGGATTTTCTCCTAAGCATGATAAGCCTTAAGGGTTTTAAGCAAGGGAGAGACATAGTCTGACTTATGTCACTTTCAATACAGAGTAGAGGGCCAGTCAGGGAAAAGAGGTGATTATAGTAGTCAAGGAAAGAGGGGGAAGAAATGGATACATTAGGTTCTGGTCTTAGAGGTAATGTTGACAATACTTGCTGATACTCTAGATATGAGCAAGGGTTAAAGAGCCAGGGCAAAAAGAAACATCATGTTCTGGGCATGAGAAACTCAAACCTCAAGGTTGGGAGGGGAATGGGGAAGATGGCAAGACGTCTGGGAAAAACTAATGGGAGAATTAATGAAAGATTTTATTTTGCCCAAGTTAGGTTTAAGAGATCTAACAGACAGAGATATCTAAGAAGCAGTTTGCATATGGAAGTCATTGAGATTTGACCAGATGTTCTGGATGATGAGTGCAGGCAGAAGAGGTATATTTGAGGAAAGAGAGGTTTGGACTCTCTAGAAAGAGGAGTATATTACTCCAAATCTAGGGAGGGAACATAGCTCTGCAATACTTGCAAATAGTTAAGGATCTGAGCCCCAGACCCACACCTTTGCAGCACATTGGCAGTGTGGGGTAACAGGCACTTTTTGTATCTAGGAAGGCTGAACCTCAGTTTCAAGGGCTCTCCACCCTAAAAAATATCTTCACGCTCATTGAGGGGGATGAAACCAGAGAGATTCTAAACCTCAGGCAGTCCTGTGGACCTAGAAAAGGAGCCTCTCAGAGATAACTTATGTAGATCAAAGAAAGAATCAGGGGACATTCTCCAATGTTCTCAGGAGGAAGGAAAAGAAAGAAAGAAAGAAAGAAAGAAAGAAAGAAAGAAAGAAAGAAAGAAAGAAAGAAAGAAAGAAAGAAAAAGAAAGAGAAAAAAAGAAAAAGAAAGAAAGGGAGGAAGGCAGGAAGAAAGGAAGGAAGAAAGAAAGTTTGGACAAAAGGACATTAGCACCTCATAAGCGCCAAATGGGGTCAAAGGCAGCCCTTAAGAGTCAGCAATGCCAGTGAGTTCCAATTAAAACCTACAACCCTTGGCATGTCAGTGATAGCAGAAGTACCAGGCAACAGGGAGGGTCAGGGCACAGCACCTTCATGACCAAAAGCCATCTCCTCCACACGGAGGTCTCATAAGCCACATCCTTATTCTTACCCCGTAAAACAAGCTGCAAAGGATGAAATAATCTAGGTGACTGAGTAGTTGGTTCTTTTTTTTTCTATTATTCTTAGAATACGTGATACCTTAGAGACTATTAACATGTCTCATACACACCAAATTTTAAAGTAAATATAGCTAAAATATAATTTCCCTCTAACCAGCAGATGGGAGTCTGGGAACGACAATTTCTCTGCACATCTGAGGTATAGTATGAGTGAATTTTACGATGCTGCAACATGAATAAAGTATATAGAGTGAGAGGAAAACTGTGAACTAAACCGAGAAAGGCATACATTTAAGAAGCAGGTGGAGAAAGAATAAAATAACAAATAGAGAGCTAATAGCACATTTTTTAGTCTTCCAAAAAAATAAAAATTATCTTAAGAAGGAACAAAATTACTATTATGTCCTCCATAACATGGAAGCTGAAGCTTCATTAAGAAAATTTCTGATCATTTCATTAGTGTGATGACCTTAACCAGTGTGTTGTTCTTTCCATGAAAAGTGTAAATTGGTCATTTAAGGAAGAGTATTCAATTGGGTGGACAGCGGGGTGCCTGAGTTCCAGGCTGCACACTGAGCATGGAGCCTTCTTAGGATTCTCTCTCTCTCCATCTGCCCTTCCCCCCCTCATCCTGCGCTCGCTCTCTCGCTCTCTCTCTCTCAAAACAAAAGCAAATACAAATCAATTGAGTGTACAAGCTAAGCCTAAAAAGAAAAAATAGTGGCCTGAACTAAGAACTACGAGGTCAGAGAGTAACTCCACAATCTGACTCTCAGAAGAGATGGCTGGCATCTCAAAGTAGGCTTTGTAGCCTCCATTTCACCCTGACTCCTACAATCTTTCATTCTCATTGTTGGGCACATTGGCAAACAAAACAAAACAAAACAAAACAAAACACCCAGATATTTGTAACCAAATTTGAAAAATCCATCCTTGAAGCTTCCTTTACTCATCGAGGTACAGCACACAGAGAAGACACATGATCACAAACAGCAACAATTGAAATTTGGTGAAATATGAATTAGGTCTAGTTTTGTTTTAAAACGGTCCTTAAGAGATGATTTCTCTTTATGAGAATATAAAGTCTTGACAGTTTAAAAGTTTTTTCTCACAAATCATGTATTTATTTGTATAACTATTAGGTTATTAGTTCTATGGAATATAGACATGATGACACTTCACAGGGAAATAAATTCAACTTCTTTGCCATTATTCTCTCAGGTTCAGAATGTATATGGGGGCATGGAAACAAGAACACCCTATCTAGGGGCACCTGGGTGGCTCAGTCGGTTGGGTGTTCAACTTTGGCTCAAGGCATGATCTTAACGGTCTGTGAGTTCGAGCCCCACATTGGCCTCTGTGCTGTCAGTTCGGAGCCTGGAGCCTGCCTAGGATTCTGTGTCTCCCTCTCTCTCTGCCCCTCCCCCGCTCACACTCTGTCTCTCTCTATCAAAAAATGAATAAACACTAAAAAAAAATAATTAAAAACAAAAGAACACCCTATCTAAAATCTCCTTTATTTAAAATTTCCAGTTTGGTTTCTGCTAGTGTATAGATAGGCAGACAAAGTAGGGCTCAAAAAATAACCATGTTCTTCAGATAAAAAATTGACTGTGTATTCTTCCTGGAAGTATTCATTCCAGAGAGGCCATTGACAGGTCCATGTAGCTCTCCAACCAAGAAAGACTTCACTCGGTATCTTCTCTCTCTGCCACCCATGACCTTCAAGGCTCTTAGCAGAAGAAAGCCACTTGTGATCAGATGCCTGCTAGGCCTTTTCTTCCTCTTCTATCCCTGTCTTTGCTAGCTTTGTGAATACACACTCGCATTTCCTCTCTCACACCTCCCCCACACTCTTCATGATCAAGTTAACAATCTTTTCTTTAAGGATTTTGGTTAATATTTGAGGAAACCATAAAATAGAAAATGGCTCAGAAAAAAATTATGGACAGACTGGTCACAGAGAAACAGATGTACATGGCATTTCAACACTTCAAGAGATAGTCATACCCATTCATGTTGAAATAAGCACACAATGGGAAATATCAAAAAGTTGATTAACACCCTGTCATGAAAAGGATGTAGGGAACAGGTGTTGCTGATAGAAATCTAAATAGGCACAGCCTTAGTTGAAGATAATTTGGCAATTCCTATCAAAATATAAAATACACCTATCTTTTGGGCATGTGCCCAAAATGACATGTGCAAGGTTGTTTGTAGTGACCATGTTTGCAATTGCTAAAGACTGGTAAGGACTTGAATCAGGTTTTCACTAAATGACTGATTTTACATGTACCTAATGCAATGCCGTGAAGCTATATTTTAAAATATGATCCATCCCCCTATATATGTTGAGATGAATGTATTTCCCAAATACACTGTTAAGTGAAGGTAACATGTTCTTTAAATCTCATTTTAAATTGATGTTCTATCAATCTCATTTTAAAAGGAAAAAATATAAACATTGAATATTCTGTGAAAGACGCTGGGAACAATAGTTGCCTATGGAGGTGGGGTAAGGATCTGGGGGTTGAGAAATTCGTGGAAAGGATGGTTTGTTTGTGGGTTTTTTTTCAAAGTATTTTCTTTTTTGCGCTCTTTTAAGTATTTATTGTGTGCAGGTAATACCTATTAAAATTAATAATTGCTGTAGTAAGATATAAAGAGCACTAAACTATATGCTAAGAAATTTAGTTTTTACCTGAAGGTGGTGGGGAACTCTTTTCTTTTTTAACGTTTATTTATTTTTGAGACAGAGACAGACAGAGCATGAACGGGGGAGGGTCAGAGAGATAGAGGGAGACACAGAATCTGAAACAGGGTCCAGGCTTTGAGCTGTCAGCACAGAGCCCGACGCGGGGCTAGAACGCAGGGACCGCGAGATCATGACCTGAGCCGAAGTCAGACGCCCAACCGACTGAGCCACCCAGGCGCCCCGGTGGGGAACTCTTAAATCGTCCACAGAAAGGGGATAGCATGATGAGGTTTATAGAACCTGACAACATCATGCTGACAACATCATACTTAAATGCATCACTAGCATTCGGGGTACAGGGACCGCTTAGAACAATGATTCCCCACCCTCATTGCACATTAGAATGCCTGAACTTCATCTTCATACATCCTAATGTAATGGTCTGAGGTGTGGTCAGGGCATCAGGGATTTTAAAATCTCCTTAATTGATTATAGTGTATAGCCAAGATTGAGAACTACTGACATAGAAAGTTGTTTAAGTAATTAGGTAGTCCCTAATAAAGAGGACTTTGTTAAATAATGCCACAGGGAATGGAAAAGAAAAGATAAATTCTAGAGCTATGAAGATAATAAATCTTGAGAACTCATCGATCATTTGGATTTAGGGTGCAAAAGAAAGGGAGGCTTCAAAGATGGGGGCAAATAGGCAATGTCAATTAGATGCTCATGAGATATGCAAGTGGAGTGATACAGGAGAAACTGACTATATGGGTCCAAGGGTTGAAAAATGAGCATATAGGAAATTTGGACATTGTAATTAGCAGCAAAGGCTGTTGTGTGAAACTATAAGAACGAATATGGTATTTGAAAAGTTCCAAAAATAGAATTATAAACAGATGGAACAGAAAAAAGAAGATAAACATTCAAATAAATAATGAAGTAAAAAAAAAATGGCCAGAGAGATGGGAGTAAAAAAAACACAGAAAACAAGTGGTGTTAATAGATCAACAAGAGGGTGGCTTCAAGGAAAGAATTATTAACAGGCTTAAATGCTATCAGAAAACTAAGACTAGGAAAGACTTTTATTGATTTAGCAACTGGAATCTGACCTTGGTGAGAGCAATGTCCATGGTGTGTAGGCAGAGTATTGTGTGGGTTACAGTGGGGTACTTGGAGTGTTTAGACAGATACCAGGCTACAACAGAAAAGTAGGACTGACAGGAGGTGAGAAGTGTAAAGAGCGGGTATTTCTTTCTAGAAGATGGCGTCTTTCTAGAAGATGGCTGCAAAGAATAGGGGATTGATAATAATTTGATTACTTTTCAAGATTGGGCAAACAAGCATATTTCTACCCTAAAAGGAAAGAGTCATTATGTAATGAAGCTGATGAGAAACAATGAAGAAATTGATGAGGAAATTTCCCCAAGGAAGCTGAAGAAGATGGGACCCAGATCTTAGGTAGCAGATTTTGCCTCGAGCAGGAAGATTGGCATCTCTTCTTTTGAGGTTGAAGGACAGATGATTTCAAAACAGCAAGGATGGAGAGAAGTTTGCTGGAGTTGGAAAAGGGAAGCTCCCCCCTCTTTTGTAGCTTCTATTCCTCTATGAAACAGAAGACGTTGGCTGCAGAGAGCAAGGGAAATGTGTTAAAGGAAATGAAAGTTTAAGTTCAAAATTAAGCCGGGGTTGGGAGGAGGATAGGAAGAAAAACCGACCAAGATCATGCAGAGGAACTTTCATAAAGGAGTAAAAACACTACTTCTATGGAAAGTCCGCCAGGAATTTCTGTTAGCTCACCATAGACTGAATACTCATCTAGAAGTGGATGGCATAAGCAGTAGGAATTGCAGACACAAATCTGAGTCGCGAGAAACTTGAAATGCAGTTAGTAGGACACCCGGACCTGAGGAATCTCCAGGGCCACTAACATAGCAATAGGCGGCTGTAAAGTAAAGTAAACCCCCAAGAAGAGTAACAGTTGTAAGAAGAGCAAGAAATGCATGATCGGGCAAAGGTCAAAGACAGCAGAAAGTGTTATGGAGAACATGACTGACTTGGATAAACTGGCAGCACGGAGGAAATAAATAAGGAAAGGATCCTAGATTTGGAAAATAATACTGAAGACTGTGAACTCCGGGAGAAAGTGTTCGCCACAGTGGATCTGGGGTCACAGCAGAACCTCAACAAAGATTTGTTGAATTAACAATAAAACAAAACAAAACAAAACAAAACAAAACAAAACAAAACAAAACAAACTGCAAGGCATGTAGAGTATGTGAACGAGGGGAGCTCCTGAAAGATTGGCTTCCATTCCATGTGGTGTTAATGAGATCAATGGGAAGGTGTCTCTGGGGCTCAAGAAGAGCTATAATTTCTTGGATTGGGAAGAAGAGGCTGCTCTAAGTGAGCTGGAGCTGTGTGTCAATGGTCAATAAACTACTTCCTCTTTTCCTTACAAAGGAATAGGTCTAAAAGAGCAGCTTCTCTTAAATTCTCTCCAAGGAATGCAGAAACCTCTGCCTATCCCCCCCACCCCCCCTCCCCCGGCCCCATAAGCAGCATCTCACTCTTTGCTTGCTTCTGGTACCCAAATGTGAGCTACATTTTGGTCAATCTGCCCTGCTGCTCAGGCTGAGAGGCAGCCTTGTTAAACCACCAGGGCTCTTCGTCTGCCCACCACCTGGCTCTTTGCACAGTGGGATCCCCATGGATGCACTGAGAAGCTGTGCTTATTTAGGGAAAAGAAGTTTGTGAAGATATATATTTTTTTCTCCCTCTATAATCTATCCTCTCTACCCTAACCCCTCACACATACTTCCTCCTGCTTTTTTGGTGGGGAAGGGGGGTGGATACTCTTTATATGTTTTTTTTTTATTAAAATTGCTATTTTTTTAAAAAAAGGGAAGGACATTTGACTTCTTGCCCAGCTTCCTGTACTGAATTCTTTAGAAGTGGCTAAAAATAACATTGGGGGGAAATGCTAAAATAAAAACTCTCTCACCTACCAGCATGAGAGTTGAGGTTTATTTTCTACTTTTAAAGTTATTTCAACTGACATATATTTTGTATGCCTGCAATAAACAACGTTCTACCGGCATAGAATGTACTATACTCAGCATCCTATAATTAAGCATTTCTAAAATTTGCATGAAGATGTCATCTTAAATACCACAAAGAGATGCTGAGTTTCTTGCATAAAATATAAAACAGCTCATTAACATTTGCATGAAGAACAAAATAACACCTCCACGTTTTAAAAGCAAAATATTCTTTTCTTTTAAATCTTCAATTTATATATTGCTTTTCCTCCTAAGTACCTTGATTAATATTTTCCTGGCTTGAAGAAAAGGTGTTAAAATTACCTTCAAGTAATGCAGACATTGCAAGCTGCTCAGTGTGACAGTAACAAACGGAATCTTCCTTCCATGTTGCAAACTGTCCTCAGAATCAACACTATTCAGTACATTTGGTTACTGATGGGAAAAGCATGTAGGCGGTCACTGCAAATCATGTTGCAAAAACAAATTTTCTGCCCTCCACTCCCTTGCTTCCTATAGCTCTGCTTTCCTGCCCTGAGCATGTTTGCAAATATATGTCAAGACTGTGACATAAGAAACCTGCTCGAAAATAATGTAGAAATGGAGGAATTAAGTATGGATGATAATTAATGAAAATATCCTTGTAGTTGGGCTATGTTTCTATTTTAACACTAGAGTCATTCAATATAAAAAAGTTGTGCTTGAATTTACTTGAAATAAATGGAGTTGAATTTACTTAGCAATTTTAACTTTTCTTTAATTTCATTTATGTAAGTGATTTGTTTTATTCTCTGCTCAGATAAAATTAGTAGATGAGAGGAATTTTTTCTTTCTTCTGTAAACGTTGCTCAGTTTAGTTTCAAACTAAAATATGGACCAATGGCATTAATACCCATATTTTGTAAGGAATGCTAGAGAGCAGCATTTTCCTTTGCTACATTTTGCACTTTCACATTGTAGTACAGAGGCAGGAGCTGGCTTCTGAAGGGAAGGGGGTTTCCAAGGATGGACAGAACTCAGATTGGGATTTATTGTGCAATACAAGGAAAATACCAAGGGAGAAGGGATGGTTGAGAAACAGATGTAGGATGATGATGAATATAAGATTTGCCCAAGGAGAATATGTGTAAATAGCAGGGGCATTGCCAAATGTTGAACTGAATAAAAGGCCCAAAATTAAAGATGCAAATTATAATTTTGTAAAAAAAAAAATCAATGTTCGTGCCAACAGGAGGACCTTGGCACTGGTGTACCTTTCCCTCTAATAATTAAAGCCAATCTGCTTATGAAGCTGCTCTTCCCTGGATCTTTCAAGTAGCACATCAAACAAGCTAACTACAGCATACTAATGATGCATTATTACTCAACAGCCGTAATCACTCAGGGACTGAAAAAGGTCTAGAAGCGGATTCAACATAATTAAAGGACTAAAAGGAGCCAGGGCAATGAACAGACTGTTCTGGACTCTATTTTGCCACCAGGTAGAAATGTTGATACAGAATATAGTCTCCCAGCATTATTAATTTCCTTGTTCAAGACGGGAAAATACATCACAGTAATTCACATGCTGAAAAATTACCACAGAGGCATCTATAGAACTTTTAAAATATCCAAGTCCTAACCATACTCTTATACTGTCCACACACGTAAAGGAGAGGTGACAAAATTTTAACACCCGCAGTTAACAGAGATTCTATTGTAGCAGAATTTACTCATTGGTCACTGTAGCCTTTCTCTAAAAACATGGTATATACCCAGAATCTTTTTCAAGCAACTCTTCGGGAACCACAACTGATTCACCTGAGTTGGTTCATGACATATACCATGGTTTAGGATAAACCTTATGTGCTAACACAATAATTAGACCAGGTCTTCATGGTCAAAATGAAACAGTGTAGGTCTGCTAAAGCCACAAGGCCCAGTAATCCTGAGTTATTCATTTATTGGCTTACAGATATTTATTGAACTCTTTCAACATTCCTGTTGCCATTAGATTCTGAATAAAACAGTAAATAAAATTCAATTTCTGCCAACAAGGAACCTAAAGTTTAATGGATTCATTCCCAGATTTCCAAACTAAGAGACAGGTAAGGGAGAATGGTTAGCAATTTTCCAAATAGGAAACTCGTCTTTCACCCTCACAGTGGTCCTGGAACCATACAAACAAAGCATTAGGCTTTTCTACCCAAGCAATTGTCTCCATGATGCAGCATATGCTTTCCCTTATTCACTAGTTAAGCACTGAAAAGTATAAACATAATTTATACCAATAAATAAAACAAATGTACAGCAACAAATACTGGGTACATTGCAGTGCAATGGGAAAACCACAGGTTTGGAACCAAAACAACCAGGGTTTGACCCCTGCTTCTCTACCAATTAACCGGATTACCTTTGAACTCCGTTCTTTGAGTTTCGACCACCTCAATTCAAAACTGATCTGTAAATTAATACCTATGTCTACTCCAAGTATTAAATTAAATAACACAAAATAAGCTCCTGACATATAACAAATGCTCATAAAGTTGTGATGTCATGTGGCGTCCAGCACGGATCACATCCGCTACGAATATTGTCGTGGGAGAAGCTAAAATGAAAACGAAGTAGCATTGACCCTCAAGGTATTATTCTCTAAAATATACCAACACACAGTATAAGAGGTATTTAGAGTGACCTAGCCATTTATTTATTAGCCGATGGCCACACTTGGTCACTGGAGTAGCACAAAGGAAATGAGTAATGATTCTTCAGAAATCTTTTACTACTACAAGAGGAGGGGGAAAAAAAAAAACCCTAACATTGCTTCTCCCAGAGAATCAGCTTCTCCAGCCTTCCTCATGTGCTACTTGATCTTTAATTTATGGAGTCAACAGAAGCCCTGTCTTCAGCAGCACAGATGCTGGGCAAATAGCTAGGGCATTGATTTTGGTATTTGGCCAAACCGATGGCATCATTATGTTGACTGAAGATCACCGTCTCTAATAAAAATGCTTTATGTGGAATCTCAGGGAAGGAAGAGGACTGGCTTACTGTAGAAAAGGAAAGAAAGAGATGCACTTAAGAAGTGGTATTTTCTCTCGGGCCACTTGCCCTCTGTGTTTAAGCATTGTGTCGTGATTTTTTAGTGTTCATTTTCTGCTGTTTATTTTTTTTACGTTAATGCCGTCAAACATTGGGCAAGAGAAGTATAAATATAATTTCGTTTTTCATGTCAGTACATATTTGCAATATAGCAGTTATAATATTTAATTAAAGTTGATGTAAAACATGCACTCTTTTTAACTGATTCTTTTACTGAAACTAACAATTTTAGCCAAAAAATGATATCTATTCAGAAAAATTTAAAGAGTTAAAAGAAAGTTACTTGTCTTGGTTTCCCCCTAAATGCTAAATCCAGACATATAACCACAACATGAAAAAATCATTAATAGTTATTTTCAGAGCATTAAAGGTATTAACACAATCAAGTGTACGTTAGTGATAGAAAAAAATACAATTGCAAGAAACTCAAATAACTTGCAAATTGCAAATAAACGTTAATTTATGAAAGATTATAGTATGAAAGAATACGTACTTCAACAAGCTTGAGAAGTAGTAACAAATATATAAATTCACAGTTTGAGATTCTTTGTTATAACAGTTGATCTTCTATCATTATGTATATATATATAATATATAAATATATAATAAATACATAATATGTAAACAAGTATATAAAATATAGTAAATACTATATAATATAAAATAATAATATATAAATAATAAAAATAACAATAAAAAATAAATATATAATAAATATGATCACACAATTTGATATAAAAATGCTCTATATGCCATAAGTTTATATAGAACATACTGAATTCAATTAATTAGCACAAGGGCCACACTCTCATCACAGAATATGCACATATGGAAGCCATACACATATCTTAACAATACTGTCTTTTTTGCTTTTCTTGACTGATTGCTGAGCCACAGATCAAGTCCACAGTTCAGTGATTTGATCCATTGCTTAGAGACCAAAAGCATAATGACAAAAATACCAGTTCACTAGTCTTACTGCCAAGTGTCACCCACCTTTAATTCATCCTGCATATCACCAGCACATTCGCCTTTTAAAAATACCAGTTTTATCATCTTAAACAACCTGTAGCACAATAATTACGACCTAAGGCCTTGTTGTTGAAAGGGCGTATGCTCATATCTCAACTGTGCAATTTTAGCTTTGTGACTTCCAGTTACTTAACCCTTCTGAATCTCAACTTCGGTAGTCTCATCTACAAATCAGAAGATCAAATCATCTTATTTCCATGAGAACTAAACAAGATTATGCATGCAATATACTTAACAACATGACTGAAACATAGCCATTAGTCTTTGATGGCATCTTTTTTAAATTTTTTTTAACATTTATTCTTTTTTTTTTAATGTTTACTTATTTTTGAGACAGAGAGAGACAGAGCATGAAAGGGGGAAGGTCAGAGAGAGAGGGAGACACAGAATCTGAAACAGGCTCCAGGCTCTGAGCTGTCAGCACAGAGCCGGACGCGGGGCTCGAACTCACAGACCGCGAGATCATGACCTGAGCGGAAGTCGGACGCCCAACCGACTGAGCCACCCAGGCGCCCCTGATGGCATCTCTTTTGATAGCACCAGGTCTGTGGGACAAAGTTAAGAATTTTCAGCATGATTTTTTTTTTCCAGATTCTAAATCCTGTTAGAATCACTTGGGAGGGGTGGTTAACGAAAATAATGAAGCCTAGGACCCAGCTGAATGAAAGCATCATTATTCTGGTATTGGAGCATCATTATTTGTGATGACACATTATAAGACCCTACCCCAACTGGTCCAACCCACTAATCTTTGTTTCCTTTTCACTGGTACAGGTCTTTTACCCACCTCACTATGTCTGTGGTCCCAGTAATCACAGAAGATATTGCTTTCCAAATATGCCGTTCATTGTCAAAATTTTATTAACTAGATTAGAAATTATATTGGAAACATAAAGATAAATGTAATGAAAGCCTAATTCAAATTCACTTGAGGGGGGAAAAAGGGGAGGCTGACTGATACAACTGATTGGATAGATCTGGTAGAACTGGGTTCAGGTGCACAATATCATCAAAGCCCCATCTCTCTCCTTGCTCAGGTTCTCATGTGGTTAGTAGCTTGTACTAGGTTGAATGTTGTCCACAGATAATTTATATCCACCTGGAACCTCAGAATATGACTTATTTGGGAATAGGGTCTTTGCAGTTGTAATTAGCTAAGATGGGGTCAAACTGGCTTAGAACGAACCCTGTATCCAATGAACACTAATGACTGGTGTTCTTCAACGTTTATTTATTTTTTTGGGACAGAGAGAGACAGAGCATGAACGGGGGAGGGGCAGAGAGAGAGGGAGACACAGAATCGGAAACAGGCTCCAGGCTCTGAGCCATCAGCCCAGAGCCTGACGCGGGCTCGAACTCACGGACCGCGAGATCGTGACCTGGCTGAAGTCGGACGCTTAACCGACTGCGCCACCCAGGCGCCCCTGACTGGTGTTCTTTTAAGAAGAGAGGAAACACACAGCCATCTATAGAAGAAGGCCATATAAAGAGAAGAGTAGAGGTTGGGATGATGCTACAGTCCAAGGGTGCCAATGATTTCTGGAAGCCTCCAAAAGCTAGGAAGAAGTAAGGAAGGATTCCTTCCTAGAGCCTTCAGAGGGAGCAAAGACCTGCTGGCAAGTTGGTTTTGGACTTGTCGGCATCCAGAACTATGAGAGAATAAATTTCTGATGTTTTAAGCCATCAAGTTTGTGGTAATCTTTTACAGCAGGCTCAGGAAATGAATATACACTCAGTAAATTTTTTGGATAGCATTGTAAAAATTGTTCCAGGGTGGCTTCATATTGGCACACTGCAATAGAAACCCATTTTTTAACCAATCACTATGTCCAAGAGCTGGGGTAATTCTGGTCAGGACGGGTTCCCACTCATACTTCTCTAGAGGTCTTTCCTTTCTGCAGCATAGATTATAGTCCACTGCGTAGTTTTTCCCAGTAGTAAAACGGCCCTCTCTTTCTCAGGCTAGTCCGTACCTAGTAATGAGGATTCCCAAGAATGCAATTATCCCTTAAGATTGGCTTAGACCTATCATACCATAAGAAGTCTACATCTGGCACAATTAATACTGAATTTTTCTTCTCAGATTTCACCTTCATGAACTCAACAGTTGGTGGCTCTGCCTGGGGAGATCTGTATGGAGGTAGCTGCTTGACAGAAGCTATCACCTTCAGTGGAGGAAAGCACCCACATCCAAATCTTGGTCTATGAGACAGTTAAACAGAAGGAATAAGTAATCCAACCTGTTTTCTCACCCTTTACTCTCTGGCTTGTACTTCCAATTGTCAAATCTGTGTAGAAGCGGGAGAGGACAATGAGGCAGTCCACAGAAGTCAGACACCTACAGGGTACACAGCAGAGTAGAGACAGTTGGATTATGGATCTGGAGGGGCACACAGAAGCACAGTGGCCTTATTAGAAATAATGTAAGAAATGGATAATGGATCTGGTATGAGATATAAGTAGGAAAGGTAAATGAAATGTTTTATTCATTGATTGTGTCCATGATTTTAAATAATGAAATAAGATGACAAATTATAGATTCAGACCTTTTAGGCAAGTCAGCCAAAATACACTGAAATCCTCATAGTATTTCAACTGACTAGCCTCAAAAGAAGTCAGATGGTACCCCCCGCCCCCCCCCCCCCCCCGCCCATGCATCCTTCCTCTTCTAACATTCTCACAAATTTGATTTCCGAATGTTACTTCTACTCTTTGCCCATGGTCTTTCAACAATCTGCCTCTAAGAAGCTCCTAGATTCGGTGTTGTCTGAAATTAAACGCAAAGGATGGGTGGGTGGTTCAGAGAACAAAAATGAGCAACCAGCTGGGCTGGCATGATTGATTGGGCTTATGTACACATCAGGAAGATCAATCTAGTCCCCTTGAAAAGAGAATTTTTAAAAAGTTCAAAGGACTTTACTCTAGTCCCTCAGTGAATCCAGCTGAGATGCAGTAGAGTCTAGTCCACCGGCTTTTGTGATGAAAAAGTCACCTTTCATATAGTTGTTGTTAGCCATCAAAGAGACAAGCAGCTAAAGCAAGCAGCTAACATGATCTGTCGAAAGACAGAAAAGAGCAGTCTGACCAGAGCAGAGCAGTCAAGTCAGTAAAGCTTTCCCCCAGGGGGAACACGGCTGCCCTCTGTCTTCTTGGAGGGGTGCTTACTGTTTTTCACAGAGGAACAGGTTTGGCTTTGTGTTAACAGCATAACATCCATGATCTTTGTTAACTCAAAAGCAGAAAGAAAATTAGTTAACTTAGCCTTGTTTAACCACAGTAATTGCACCTAAAGACATGGAAGACGCCTTCAAGATTGAAAGTTTCTTTTTTAAAAAATGTTTATTTATTTCGAGAGAGGCAGTGTGAGTGAGGGAGGGGGAGAGAGAGAGAATTCCAAGCAGGAATGATGCTGAGCACAGAGCCCCACCCAGGGCTCCATCCCAGGTCTGATCATGACCTGAGTTGAAATCAAGATGCTTAACCAACTGAGCTACCCGGGTGTCCCAAGATTGAAAGTTTCAAATCAGACTCTCAATTTCTTCGTTTACTGAGTAGACATGTATTGAAAAAATATTTTACCTGCCATATATAAAATAGCATTATTTCACCTGAAGTTACCTGAGTAAGTAATAAAGTACTTGAAACTTCAGCAAAGAAATATTTTTAAAAATTAAACTATTCCTACAAAATTGCTTAGAGTTTCCTATAGCCCTAAGTATCTGAATAGTTGCCTCAATTTTTATGCCTTTTTAAGTTCAGAGATATTCTCATTGGTACTTTGGATTCATGACTTATTGAGCATAGAATATATTTATTAAAGTAGAAACTTGGATTACATGAAGAATGACGGTCAGTTATACTCTAAACTGAAAAAAAAAGTTGTTTATTTTACTTTTCAAAGGCAAGTTATTCAAATGTCACCCAAGTTATGAAATCACACCTATTCTTATACACAGAACATACTTCTTTAAAAAATGTTTAGTTTTACTGCATAAATTTCCTTATCTGATAAATATGTCCCCACAGCTACATCTACAGATGTATTTAGGTATTTAAAACTTTTAAGAGCCAGAAGCTAGATTACTTGTCAATTGTGTTCAATATAAATTTGCCTAACATTATTTTAAGCCCATTTCTATAAAATGGTTATTATGCATTTGAATGAATTTAAATTCCAGTTTGAGAAACAGTTTGACAGTAAAATCATTTAGGTTTAGCAAAATATTTTGATATTTCTGTTCTGTCATGCATTAAGTTATGTATTCAGCAAACATTTATGGAGGAATAGAGTAGGTATTGAGACAGATATGATGCCTACTTTCAGAAAATACAGTCTAGCTTAATATTCCGACAAATGAAGAGACCACTTATGTTAAAATAGTACCCAAGGAAGGAGTTTATGCCATCTTTAAGGGTTGCTGGAAATAAGAAATGTAAATGTGCAGAATCTTGACTGAAAAGGTCCAAAGACTTGGTCTAAAAACTCTAACAGTGCAGCCCAGAGACCATGAAGATAAGGCTTTCTCCACTAGCAATATAAAAAGGAAATTGGGTTTTTGCTCCTTTGCTCTGGAAGTCATATGGCTTTAAACCCTGTCAGCACTTCATTACTTCAGTAGCAGATCAGATCCAGTCTACTTCTCTTACAGCCTTACAGAGGCAGTGTGGGCAGATCTGGGTTTGTCTTCCAGAATCACTATTTTCCTTGAGCAAGTTTCTTCATCACCCTGCACCTCAGCACCTCAGACTCCTCCTCAGTAAACAGAAATAATCTTGCCTATCTCATGGGGTTGACATGGAGGTTGAAAGTAATGCACATAGAGCCCCTCAGAAAAATCTCTCTGGTCACCAAAAGAAATGGGGGGACGCATGGCATCAGTAGTAATAGTAAAAGTAGTAGTTAGTATACAATAGTGATACATCTGTGATAGTTCTATACCAATAATAGTAACAGTTGTGGCTCTGAACTTATAGCAGAAGCAGCTTCAGAAGTATAAAAAAAGAGGAAAAAAATGGGTGCCTGGGTAGCTCAGCTGATTGAGCATCAGACTCTTGATTTTCGCTCAAGTCCCCAAGGGCACGGGATCGAGCCCCACATTGGGCTCCAAGGCTGAGTGTGGAGTTTGCTTGAGATTCTCTCTCTCCTTCTCCCTCTACCCCTCCCCCCTGCACTCCCTCTGTCTAAGAAAGAAAGAAGAAAGAAAGAAAGAAAGAAAGAAAGAAAGAAAGAAAGAAAGAAAGAAAGAAAGAACAGACTGGATGTCTTGCCTAGGGTTGAATAGTGCAGAGTTAGCCTGAACCTGATGCTCTTGAGTCTGACTCCAGTCCTCTTCTCACAATATTATGCTACCTTCCTTCTCGAAAGAGATTGTGTTTCCATGAAACATTGTTTAAGTGTTATTAGCAAGACAAACAAAAAAACATTCAAGGGTGTTGACTCTCTCAATAAACAATGTAAATAGCCACATGTCTGAAATCTGAAGTCATCAAGCAGTCATTAGACAGGAAAACAGATCTAGCAGGATATCAACTGCAAACAATTGATCTATTATTTATATATAAACACCACTATGGAAAATAAAAAAAAAAAAAAAACCAAGTCTATCACAAAAAGCTTTGAAATGCTAAAAAACAAAACAAAACAAAAAAACCTTCAGCAGGTCATTCTAAACTATTGGAATTATAACTCTATATTGGCTTATTTTGTGTAATGAGACTGCAGCATTATTAAAGGAAAAACAGTTTTATTTTAGCAGTGTCATTATAGTGCACTTACTAGTTTTAACAGCACTCAGAGAGAAAATGGCTGGTAATATCCATGCTAAGCATCCCCCAAATGTATTTAATTTGCATTAAGCAAAGAACACTATAGCAAATGCTTAGAAACTCTCTCTCCAACATCTTTTCCTTTCCCTTCCCACAATCATCACCCAGGTTCCAGCCCTCATTATCTTGCATTTCACTATTAAAATAACCCGCTACCTTATCTCTTCCCCCTCACTATTTTCCCTTCCCAGTTCACTCCTACACTCTCCTTACAGGAGAATTTTCCTTAAGCACTGCTCTGATTATGTCTCTGCTATGCACAGACCTGAAGTGCCTCCCCAAACTCTAAACACCTGACCTTCACCTTTACAGCTGTCTCGGATCTACACAAACCCCATTGCGATAATTCCTCCAACAGCTTACATACACCTAATTGCTGCCTAAACATATCTATTAATTGTTTCTTAAATATTCACTGGACATTCTCATTTCCACGACTTTCTTTATGTAGTTACCTTAACTGTTCCTATACCCAGACCCGCTTCTAAAATCTGAAAATCTACACAACACAGTGGTATATATATCTGGGATCTTAAATTGTTAATAGAGATAATTATATAAACCATGGGACAGGAATATGATAAAATAGTGTTCATTTTTTAAACAATATATTCTGGAGATATTTAAGTTAACCCTTGAACAACATTTGTTTGAACTGCATGGATCCACCTATCCACGGATTTTCTTTTATAAATATAATACAGAATGATAAATGTATTTTATCTCGCTTAGGATTCTCTTAATAACATTTTCTTTTCTCCAGCTTACTTATTTAAAAACTACAGCATAGGGGCACCTAGGTGCTCAGTCAGTTAAGCGTCCGACTTCGGTTCAGGTCTGATCATAGCATTCGTGAGTTCAAGCCCCGGGTAGGGCTCTGTGCTGACAGCTCAAAACCTGAAGCCTGCTTCAGATTCTGTGTCTCCCTCTCTCTCTGCCCCTTCCCTGCTTGTACATGCATGCTTTCTCTCTCTCTCAAAAATAAATAAATAAATAAATAAATAAATAAATAAATAAATAAATAATGGGGTGCCTGGGTGGCTAAGTTGGTTAAGCATCTGACTTCAACTCAGGTCATGATTTCACGGTTCATAGGTTCGAGCCCTGTGTTAGGCTCTCTGTTGTCTGTGGAACCGGCTTCAGCTCATTTGTCCCTCTCTCTGCCACGTCACAGCTTAGGCTCCCTCTCTTTCTCTCTCTCTCTCTCTCTCTCTCTCTCTCTCTCTCTCAAAAATAAATAAATAAACATTTAAAAATAAAATAAAATAAATACGGCATGTAATACATATAACATACAAAACGTGTTAATCAATCAGTTATGTTAGTAAGGCTTCCATCAATGGTAGACTATTAGTAGCTAAGTTTGAGGGAGTAAAAAGTTGTAAGTGGATTTTCTGAGTGTGCAGCATGGGGGCAAGGGAGTGGGAGGGATGTTTGGTGCCCCCAGCTCCCATATTGTTCAAGGGTTAACTGTACGTTATTTTAAGACAATGTATAAAGTTATACATATAATATGAATTATCATTACATAAAAATATTTTTAATGTACATATAAGAGAAATAAAAGTTTATCTGAGATAAATCTTAGTTTAAATCTTAGTAGTGAGTTTTCCTGGGTGATACAGATGAATTTTTATTCTGTCCAGCAGATAGATGTTTTTTTAATTCCTTACACTGACCACATAGCATTTAGCATTTTTATAATTAAAAAAATATTTTTATAAGTTGGCTCACCTATTAATTTCAGAAGAAATATTTCTTTCTTCATGAAATCTTGGGCTATGGCTCAACTGGATTACTCATTTCCTTCCTTTAAGGCATGGACATGTTGAAAACCTCTCTGACCGCATTCCCTTGCATATTTTGGACACAACATTGGAAGACTATCTGATATTGGGGCTACAAGCCCCAATTCTTTCTTAAGTACCTAGTACCCAAGGCTCCTAACCACCAACCCCCACACCAGTTTTACTTTTAGAAGTAAAAATTTAATCCTAATCCCTTTAGAGGACATTTTGTTTTCAATAAGAATGGATCACTTTTTTTGTCCCCACTAAATCAGGTGTAACTTAGAAAGTACTCTTAAACCACAGAGCTGTGAAAATAACTACATTAATAAAAATGTTAAAGTTTAAAAATGAAATCTTATTATGTAGCTTGAGTGAAAGCCATTAAAAAAATAACAGTTCTCAGGCGCCTGTTATGTATTATGCCATTCATCTCTCACCTAGTTATCCTCTTTGATACTTATTACCGTCAGTAAATTGTGATCTAGTATTAGATAATAATAATGTTTTTAGTTTAGAGTCATGGAATAGACCTTGAAAAAAGGACCCAGTGAAATATATGTTTATTCACTCATAATTCTAGCATCTTTTTTCCTGAGCATAGTAACTTATTTTGTGACTGCAAATTAATCTATTTTTTAATTTATTATTTTCTCAGTCTAGGCAATCACAGACTAAAGTCGTTTCTTTAGGGCTTTAAGTCACCATAGTAAGAGGGAGGAAACTACAAAGATTTGATTCAAAATAATGTTTCCAATATATACTGCTGAACAAGTCCATGCCAGTCCCTTTTCTTCTAAACCTGAGTATTTCAAGAAGCACTAGTTTCATATCGGAATAAAATTGCAGAATATCTGAGATCATGCTCAAATTTCATTTACCTTTATACAATGTGACAAAGAAGGGGGAATATGGCAACCAGGAGGGCACTGATATTAAACTTTTAGCACATACTGAGCATGTCATCTAACTGAATTCCACTGTCAGTGAATCCTCATAAGCAATCCTATACCTAATGCATTATTATTCCCATTTTACATCTAAAGAAACTCAGACTGAGATTAACTGAAATGTACTAGATCACACAGCCAGAGAATAGCATATTTTGGATTTAATCTAAAAATCTAATGCTTGTGACGTTTTGATTTGTCAAGGAACGATAGAGACAGAGAGAGAAAGAGGATATCTGACATCAGTTGTTTCTTGAACGTTTGCTGGGCACCTCATATTAGCATATCTGAAACAGAGCTCGTAGTGCCATTTTTTTCACCCAACTAAAAACCTTTTCCAAACTTCACCCTCACCACCTGTGCTAACATTAGTACCCACCACACAATTGGTCAAGCCAATAACCTAGGGAATGACATGGATTCTTTTGCTTTTTTTTCTCACACACTTCCCATTGAATATATCGACAAATCTTGTCAACTCCACCTCCAGATGTTCCTAATATCTTCGGAAAGTTCTTAAATTTTATTATTATTTTTAAACATGCTAATATTTGATAAGGACATCAGCAATACTCAATAGGGAAAAGATAGCCTTTTCAATAAATGGAGTTGAAAAACTGGATAACTGCTTGCAGAAAAATTGAATTGGGCCTCTATTTTATACAACTCGCAAATATAACTCTAAATGGATTACAGGGGCGCCTGGGTGGCGCAGTCGGTTAAGCGTCCGACTTCAGCCAGGTCACGATCTCGCGGTCCGTGAGTTCGAGCCCCGCGTCGGGCTCTGGGCTGATGGCTCGGAGCCTGGAGCCTGTTTCCCATTCTGTGTCTCCCTCTCTCTCTGCCCCTCCCCTGTTCATGCTCTGTCTCTCTCTGTCCCAAAAATAAATAAAAATGTTGAAAAAAAAATTAAAAAAAAATAAAAAATAAATGGATTACAGACTTAAATGTATGGCGTGAAACCATAAAAGGCATAGAAGAAAACATGGGACAAAGCTCCTCTCCTTGGTATTGGTCTTGGCAATGGCAAAATGAAATGGCAGCCTATGGCATGGGAGAAAATATTGGTACTATATGTCTTTCAAAGGGTTAATATCCCTTTGAATTCATACAACTGAATGACAAAAAAAAAAAAAACAAGCATACAAAATGATTAAAAAATGGGCAGAGGAACGAAACAGACATTTTTCCAAAGACGGCATGCAAATGGCCAACAGGCACATGAAAAGATGTTCCGTATTACTAATCACCGCAGAAATGCAAATCAAAACCACACTGAGATATCACCTCATACTTGCTAGAATGACTATCATTAAGAAAACAAGAGATAATAAGTGTTGGGACTATGAGAAGAAAAGGGAACCCTTGTACATTTTGGTGGGAGTGTAAATTGGTAGTTTAAACTGTGTTAAAAACTAGTATGGAGGTGCCTTTAAAAATTAAAAATAAAACTACCATATGATCCTGCAATTCTACTTCTGGTTATGTATCTAAAAGAAATGAAGACAGAATATCTAAAAATATCTACATCCCCATGTTTATTGCAGCGTTATTCGTAATTACCAAGGTATGGAAACAACAAAAGTGTATACAGAGGAGTGGAAAAAGAAGATATGGTATATGATATATATATATATATATATATATATATATATATATATATATATATCACACACACACACACACACACACACACAGACATACACACACTAAATATTATTTGGCCATAAGAAAAAAGGAAATCTTGCCATTTGAGACAACACAAATGGACCTTGAAGACATTATACTGAGTGAGATAAGTCAGACAGAAAAAGACAGATACTGTATGCTATCACTGATATGTGGAATCTGAACTCATAGAAACTGAATAGAATGGTAGTTAGAATGGTAGTTACCAGGGGCCGGGGCTGGGGTGTGAATTGGGAGGTGTTGCTCAATAAATTCTGGAGATATAATTCACAGCATTGTGATTATAGTCAACAATACTGTATTATATACTTGAAAGTTGCTGAGAGACTGTATCTTAAATGTTCTCACCACAAAATTAAATGGTTATTATGTGACCTGATGGAGGTGTTAGCTGACACTACAGAGGTAACCATAGTGCAATATACAAGTGTATCAAAACAACGTATTATATACTTAAACTGCCGCAATGATATATGTAAACTATATCTCGATAAACATGCTAATGCCATTTAAAGGCAAACCGATGGGGCGCCTGGGTGGCTCAGTCGGTTGAGCGTCCGACTTCAGCTCAGGCCATGATCTCACAGTCCAGGAGTTCGAGCCCTGTGCTGACAGCTCAGAGCCTGGAGCCTGCTTCGGATTCTGTGTCTCCCTCTCTCTCTGCCTCTCCCCTGCTCGTGCTCTGTCTCTCTCTGTCTCAAAAATCAATAAAAATATTTTGAATAAAATAAAGGCAAACCGATTTTTCAACTAGGAGCTTAATGCCACAAAATTTGAGACATCTGTGTATATGTGTGCTACCTATTACTCCAGGATCTATGAACTAAGCCTGAGATGAAGATCAGAGACAGCTTGGAGTACCAACAGAACCTCAGTAGACTGGAGGGTTTAAGCACCCTTTGCATCTTGAAAAAAGTACAAAAGTAGAAACCTTTGTTTCTACTCCCTGCATAAGGATGAGAAGCTGCTTCCTGAGAAGACCTAAGAAGGTTGCTCAAACAAAAAGCTGTTGGGAAGCACAGAGAGGATCCTAAAAAGGCAACCAAGGGACAAAGACCAGAGGATGAAGGTTCAGGACATACCCATGGGCCAAGACGGAAGCTACAAGCAGCGGTTTTGTTCAGTGTGTCTGTATAAATGTAATGTTACAAATACAGGAGGCGGGGGGGGGGGGGTGGGGGGGGTGGGGGGGGGGCCGCGGCTTTCATGAGGAATAAGTGATGACTGAAAACGCATGTAAGTTTTAGATGGAGAGTAATGCTGTGGACAGTATAATGTCATTTATCCTCCATAGATCCTGAAATAAACGTGTGTACGTCCTGATATACTAATATACCAAGAGAAAAAAAAAACACTCAACTATGACGGGTGTGTGTGTGTGTGTGTGTGTGTGTGCGCATGCGCGTGCGTGTGTGTATAGCGGAAACGTACCTCTTTGAATATGTATTTGTGTGGATTAAAAATGCATTTATTTACAAATATGCAACATTTGGTATGTGTCATTACAGATCATGGGAGTAAGTCGTTCCCTTCTCTTTCGTTTTTTAAAGACCAGCTCAAATCTTAACTGGAAAGGTAATCTCTGCCCTCTCTGGGTTTGTGCAGCAATTGTTCATGCCTCTTTTGTAATTATTATCACGCTGTATTATAATTCTTTGTTACGGCTCTTGTTTTCTCGCTGAAGTGTCTGTGTTTAAGAGGAGGAATTTGGTCTCCAGGGCCTAGCAACGTGCCAGCCTCAGCGTACAAGAAAGAACGAAAGAAAGAAAGAAAGAAAGAAAGAAAGAAAGAAAGAAAGAAAACGTTTTGTTTTCAGACACATAGAAATTATATAGACGTTTTATTTGAAAAGCATGCCATGCATAGGAAAAACTGTATCCACTAAAACAAAGTTTGATGAATTGTCAAGAGCATCGCCTTAGAATCTGTGGAGGAGTAGGTTCCACACAAACCATCTCTGAGAAGCGGCAGGTGATTTAAATCCAACATTAATGAAATGTGCAGATAATTCTAAACAAGAAAAAAAAAGTAAACAGGTGAGATGATTGAATTGCTGAATGGTAAGCTTGGGGAGATTGGCAGATATAATGAAATGAGATTAACATGAATACTGTAGGATAATTTACCTAGGGAAAAATCATCAGCAGCTGAGATATAAAACGGAAACCCATTCCCCCTTTGGAAATAAATAATGTTTAAAAAGGCTACGGTTATAGTGGATAATAACTTGTATATGAGCTCGCTTTGTAATGCTGTTGCTAAACAGCCAATTGCCTTCCCAGGAGGCTGAACATAATGGATCATTTCAACCAGGCACACACACACACAAAGGAGAGAAAGTACCTTCAGAAGCTTTCGGAATCACCTTGATTCTGCTGTCTGTAATTGGAACACTTTCAATAGAGAAAGGACACCTTAAAGTTTAAGGAAAAACCAATAAACATCGTGAAATGAATCAGAGCCCATTTAATTTGGAAAACCTTGAAAGGGCTCCGAAAGAAGGTCATTCTGCCTAGTCCGATGCAATCAGCCTCGAGCTGCCAGGCGACAAGAAGAATTACTACAGTTAGTGTGTATTGAGTGCTTACGCTGGGCCGGGCCCTGCCAACTGTGTAAAACCATCATCACACTTAACTCTCACAACAGATCCATGCCGTCGCTACTTGGCATTGTACCCATTTTACGGATAAGGAAACCGAGGCTCGCAGACATTAGGGAAGCTGAAGATGGTCTCACAGAAGTGAGGTGCCGGCACCTTCACTGTAGTCCGCTGGCTGCTCAGGATCCAAGACTGTGCTCTCTTCCACACTGTTGCATTTTCAGGACGCCGATCTGCTGTTACAAAACCGGAAGGGCATGTTCCTCTGCCTGGTTGCCATGGTCCCCCATCAACCGAGGAGGGCGTCCTTTCTCTTTACCCTAATCTCTGTCCGCCCCTCCACTGTTACTTTCCCTTACATTCGGAACTTCCTGACACACTATGGCAAATCTTATCTGTACATCTTCTCTCCGATATACCCAGTCTGGAAAATCTCTCTCTACCAAACCAACCCTTCCAGTCAGGACCCAGCCCTCTCAGAAAGCAGTAAATCTATCGCACTCGGTTTCTGAAACGATCTTC
The DNA here is from genome assembly GCF_018350175.1 of Felis catus. NCBI lineage: Eukaryota > Metazoa > Chordata > Mammalia > Carnivora > Felidae > Felis > Felis catus. The sequence goes on along the minus strand of NC_058378.1, from coordinate 26,010,369 downwards.
AGTTGTTCTGCACGTGTTTACATTCCCTTCGCCGTCGGCAACACTAGCCACGGTCTTCATCTGCTTCATAGTCCGGCACATCTCCAGGCAAAGAGGTGGCATTCATCAGTTCTGTTGGGTTGTTCAAAGAAAGACAGAATTAGGGAGATAGGGAAGATTTATAAATACCTCCAAATGTTTGGCATTCAAAAGGAATGGTACTATTCACAAGGAAGAAACTGAAGTTTACCTTTGCTCTTCAAACTGACTAGAAAGAAAACCAGAAAACAAACTTCCCATGTAAAGAGAAGTATGAGATCTATTAAGCCCGGCTTTGAGAAAATGTATTGACATTCGATGCTCAGCAATTATCCATTTAAACTGTCAGCAGGAGCAGTGAGAGGGCACGGTTCCGCCAGACAAGAATCCTGGGTTATCAAAGTTGTCCATCTGTTTCTGGCTCTGCGTGTTATGCGGAGAAATGTATTCTGACTTCCACTTCTGGGACGCCAGATATCAGATTTCAAAAAGGGCATGAGCATGGAGTAAATCAAATTGTAATGACCCCCAGCTCTGAAGCTGTCTCTACCTGGAGGACAGCCTGTTTCTGGGAGTAATCCAAGAACCGAAAATCAGCTGAATGTCAGTGCAGTTTCCCATTGTAACCCCATGGAAAGAAAAATGACGATGAAGCCGTCAGCTATCCTATACCGCACACGTTCCATTGCCACTGAAAAATGTCCCACATCTGTGTCTTAATGCTGGCATCTGCTTCAAATTACCCTCGGATGAGCTCTCCAGCTCTTGCCTAATTGGACACTATCAAAATGATATGGCTGTTATTGCTTACTTCTGGTAGCCCTTTATGCAGCAGTCTGGGCTACTAATGAATCCCCATCTTCATATGCAAGAGCCTTGCTTTGACCAGAAATTCTAAAAGTAGTGTATCAGTAACTTGTTCAAAATATCTGGGTATCAGACTACTAGTTTGTACCTTATATTTCTTACGGTCTTCTAACTACGAAGTTTTAAAACCTATTGTCTAGAAGCAGTTCAAATAAAACTAATAGGAATTCAATCCAGCCACACGTTTGGAGAATCAGAGTTTTAGAGACAATAGAGACGTTTTTTTTAATACATGATGAGATTGAGGATCAAGAGGGTATCATGGCTTCCTCAAGGTCAAATGGCAGAATCAAGTGGCAGAATCAAGACTAGGACCCAGGTTTTCTTCCAGTGCAGGAAACAGTCTAATCTCTAGCATTGCCATTCAAGCAGTCATTACTATCAGTTAAGACTCATCTTATAGGGGCACCCGGGTGACTTAGTCAGTTAAATGTCTGACTATGGCTCCGGTCATGATCTCCTGGTTCCTGAGTTCGAGCCCCACATCAGGCTCCGGGCATGGAACCTGCTTCAGATCCTGTGTCTCCCTTTCTGTCTCTCTCTGTGCCCCTCCTCTGCTCTCTCTCTCTCTCTCTCTCTCTCAGAAAATGAATAAAACATTAAAAATTAAAAAAAAAAACCCTCATAGAGTCAGCAGAGCAGCATCCAAGGGAAGTTGAGTCTCCACACCATCTTTCCTTTCTTCTTGAAAAAGTTGAAACAATACCGAGAAAGATAATGTCAGTGTATTGTGTTATCACAGAACACAAGAGTCAAGTCAGGTACAAAAGTGATGGAGGTGAAAGCATGAACACCAAAAGCAACATGTGACTTAAATGTCATATATGGCATGTTCAATGGGGAGTTGGGACACTGCAGTGTTTTTATAAGATGGGCCTCGCCAATAAGATGACGGCAGAAAATGAACCGTTAAGACCGTGTTTTAGTATTAATAATGCCTCATCTTGAAAGTCAAGAAGATACTACCCAGGTATAATCTATTCAGATTGCCTTGCACTATGAAAAATACGGAAGACTATAGTAAATCCATGTCAGTGGTGTTCTTACATTTTGGAGCACACACAATGAAATTTTATATCTCGTGGGTTATCTCTCTGAATATTTTTTTAAATATATAATGTAGAGGTTATGAATAATATAAATGTAAAAGATGTAAAAGATAAAATGTAAAAGATAAAATTGTTTACGTCAGTATATTAAATACAGTGCTAAATTTCATATCTTGGTGAATCACAGGACTATCAACTCAAATTCCCAAGTGAGAATCTTAAATCATCAGCACCTTCTCCCAATGCCCTCCATCCCTCAGCCTCCATTCAAATCTTCTTAATTCTGCCTGTAATATACTTTTGCCCCACCATCGTGTGCCCACTGCCTCTGCTTTTTTTTTTTTTTTCAACGTTTTTATTTATTTTTGGGACAGAGAGAGACAGAGCATGAACGGGGGAGGGGCAGAGAGAGAGGGAGACACAGAATCGGAAACAGGCTGCAGGCTCTGAGCCATCAGCCCAGAACCTGACGCAGGGCTCGAACTCACGGACCGCGAGATCGTGACCTGGCTGAAGTCGGACGCTTAACCGACTGTGCCACCCAGGCGCCCCATCACTGCCTCTGCTTTAATTCAATCTCATTTTACTAAAAGATCAAGCAATTAACCAAAACAGCGGCCTAATCAATCTCACTGCCTCCACCCTATTTCCCTAAGTCCTCATTTATTCTGCTCTTGGCATCAGTAATAGATTTCCAAATACAAAGATACTCATCTAATGCCCTCTGCTTCAGAACTTCCAATACCTTGCTTCTACTCACAGACTAAAACCCAAAATCTTTTGCATGGCCTATATGACCATCAAAATGTGGCCACAACTGAGACTCCTACCCTCATAACCATACTCTTTCCTTGACACGTCCTATCCTTTCCACTACACAAACTCCCTGCAGCACTGACACCCCCATATCTTTGCCAATCATTTTCCTACTAGTTGAATTTACTAGCTTCTCTCATCCGCTTTTATGCATTCTTAATAAATTGACTTAACTATCAACTCTTCTGTGAAGTCTTCCTTGAATCTCCAAGGCATAAAAAAATCTTTCTTTGAATGTCTCTACTATTCTACATATATACTTACTCTCATCACTTTTGTCACATCATATTGTTTCCATTTATGTATTCTTTCTCACTTGTTTTTCAGAATTTCTGGCCGGCAGGGACGAGATTTACTTTTATCCCTAGTATCTGGCACAATATAGGGACTTACATTTGCTTTTATAAGTTTGTTTGTTTGTTTGTTTGTTTGTTTGTTTAGAGAAACAGTGCCAGCTGCGGAGGGGCAGAAAGAGAGAAAGAGAGGGAGAGAAACCCAAACAGGCTCCATGCTGTCAGGGCAGAGCCTGACACGGAGCTCAAGCTCACATTCTGTGAGATCACTATCTGAGCCGAGATCAAGAGTCAGAAGCTTAACCAACTGAGCCACCCCGGTGCCCCCCACTGGTGCTTACATTTTCAAGTAAAGAATGAATTTGTTTGCTTAACATCTTGTCATTTTCAGTGGTCATACTGACTGGTTACGATCTTTCCTTCATAAGATGTCAGTTATTCATAATATCAATTCCGTGATGAATTTTTCATAGCCATATCCCATACAGTAGAAATTTCCGGGAGAATACGAAATGTCATTGGATTTGACAACCACAGTGGTCACTGAAAACATTTGAGAGAATAATTCCAGTGGGATTGAGGAGAAACCTTAGAGGTCTGAGTAATAATAATGAATAAAGCAACAACTAACAACTAATCTTATTTTATAAGATCCTTCTCAGTGCTTTACATGCATTATTACATAAATCTGTAAGGAGGAGAGCCCCTGTCAGTGATGATGGTTTTAGGTATGTATCTATATGTGAGAGAGATGATCAAACCCTACTGTTAAATAGGTGGTTAATTACAGGTCTCAATAAGGCTGCTAAAAACAGTCTCTGAGGTACCTGCCAGTATAGTTTCCATTTGGCCGATGAGAGAATTGAGGAACAGAGAGATTAAGGAAGGTACCCAAGTTCGCATGGTCCATCAGCTGCAACTGAGTATTGAACCCAATTGCTCCGACTTGAGAACCTGTGCAGGACTGCTCTCTACTTTGCCATAACAGGAAAACCCGTACTTACTCTACAAGTGGTGAAACTCAACAGGCTCAAGCAAACTTAGTTTTTTCTTTCAAGTAAGGTCCATACCTACTTGAGGCGAGAGGTAAGGAGGGAATTCCTGGAATAAAATTGACAGAACAAAGCTTCGCACTTAAGTGTTTTATTTTACATTATTTTCATATCTAATTGCCCCATTACAACCTACAATATTATCAATCCTAAGCAATAAAGACTCTAATACCATTCATGCCTCGAGCAATTTGTCACTTGCGTCAAGAGCACAAAAACATAAGTAGAAGCTCCAGCACAAGAAAAGGCAGGGTGATTAAATGAGGTGTGTCCATCTCACTTCCTACTATCAGGAACTGACAAAGCACGTGCTTCTTCAGAGAGTGGAATCTGCCTTCCGGGTATAGAGACACATTTGAGAATGAACCGTGAGAAATTCTTCTTCAAATTGATCCCACAAGATTAATAGTGTGGGGGAAGATGGACTGGTTTGGGTCTTCATTTTCCAAGAAAAACAGTGATCAAATCGTCTTTATGAAGTATGATGGAATCCATCACACATGGAAGCTGGGGTCTAAACGCAGCATACAAGGTAAGTCTACCCTTAAAAAAATCACTTAAAGGGGGGCCTGGGTGGCTCAGTCAGTTGTGTCCGACTCTTGATTTCAGCTCAGGTCATGATCTCAAGGTTTATGGGATCCAGCCCTGCATTGGGCTCCATGCTGACAGTGTGGAGCCTCCTTAGGATTCTTTCTCTCTCACTCCCTCTCTCTTTTCTCTTTCCCCATGCTTTTTCTCTCTTTCGGAATAAGTAAATAAATTTTGATATAAATCACCTAGATTGTGCACAAATACAATACAGGTGATTTTACTAATCCGATTTTGCAAGCAATCATTTTATGAATATACCCTTGAGAGCCAAATGTTCAAGTAATTAAAGGAAAATCCAGTTGCACAATCCTAGGCATTTAAACTCTTCTGCCTTTCAGGTAACTACCCAAGGCCTAGCACTGAATAAGGAATAGATGAAAAATTCAACACACTTCTGCTTGCCCGAAGGGTACACTCTTCACTTTCCATTTTAAGTTTCTATGGCCGTAATGCCTACAGTTTTGTGAGTTAAATGAGATGGAAGTCATTCCAACTTCTAGTAAGAATCTACTGTGTCATGTTTAGCGTATAGAGTATGGAAAGGGTGAAGTCTATAAAGTAAATATTTTGAGAGCAATATAGACTGTAGAAAGAATGCGATCGTGTAACCACTTCAAATATCTAACCAGATGACTGAAATTATATATCACAGGATACATGAAATAGTGAATATCTTTCTTGTTCATAAAGCTTCAGGATATCACCTCAATATTCATGAGCTCAACAACAGTGGTTATTGCAATGTGCCACTCTCTCCCCTGCAGAGTAATTGCTGGCATAAATCATTATTACAAAATTGATGTTATATTTTCATGTTTCTACATTACATATATGTATATATTTTAAAAATATAATTACATACCCACTATATATTCCATTTCAGAAACAGTGGAAAATTTGCTTCTTGCGAAATAATAGAAAAGCAGAATAAAATATAGCCAAGGTTATTAATAGAAACCCACATTCTGCTATTTGTGTGTATCTAAGTATTATTAAGTTTCATAAGGTTGCTGAATGGTTTAATGAGGAAACGAATTTTGATATTTTCTTCTTCACATTTGTTACCATGTATAAACTATAGTTTCTGTATTAATAGCTATATTTGAATAAGGATATTATTAAGTATCTTCAGTATGCACGCTATTAAGTAAAATTATTTTCTGTGAGTGTAATTCTATGTGCCCTCATATTACTACAGTCCACACTATTACTCAAAATGGGTACTGGTTAAGTTAACCACAGCGATTTTCAACATTGGGGTTTTGAGAACATTTATGCTGAGAAACAGTGAATGGAGTTGGTATTTCCTATAAAATACATTTCAAAGGGGGTGCCTAACAGAATTCTGAACTGACCTTTTACATACTCCTCCATGTTTAACGTCCATTAAAGAAACTGCATTTTCATATGATTCCCACACTTCAACATTCTATTACAAATCCTAAGTCTCACTTTGCTTCTTACTCTGACTCTCTTCGATTGGGAAAGAAAAGCCAGAGAGAGCACAATACGTCTTTTTGGTGCATCGTCTCCTGATCTCTTGCGCAGGCCTTTCAATGTTCTGTTGGTGGTAACAGCTCCTTCATCAGAACCCCCTGTGCCCTCTCCGTCTCATGCCACCATTCATTCCTACCCTTCATATGTGCCATCACCAATCACAGCCACACAACAGCAGGCCCTTCATCCTGTTCCTTCTGCCACTTCCGTCTGTTCTGGACTCTGTCCCTCGTGCAGCACTCTTCGTATGTGGCTTTCTGCTGGTCTTTCTCACATTCCAGCTTAAACCGCTGTCCAGTCAATCTGAACAAAGCACAGTTCCCACCACCCAAAAAGCGTTGGTTACTCCCCCGTCATTGTTTTCACACTTCATGAATACAAAGAGTACAAACACTGGGACCACATTCTCCTTCCGAGACTAAAGAAGAATTTAAAAGAAGGATTGAGAAGGCCACCATATATTTTTAAGTGAAAAACAAGTTATAAAATTGTGCATGTGTGTATGTGATGAAAACTTATGTGTACAGGTCTGTTAGAAGTGTTTATATTTTGGTAAAAGGAGTAACACAGGACTGTCATTGTCTAGCAATGACAAATAAAAAGATAGATATGTATATCTACACGTACTTGCACATGTGCATAATATCTGTACCAGTTATGTCTAAAACATTAATTTCATACTTAAAATAATTAAAAAACTGTGATTTAAAGACTTAAAATTTTCTATTAAACAGTTTCCTTGTTTTAACATGTAATCAAAGTTGCAATGATACAATATTCAGAAAATAACAGTATTAGATCACTGCACATAAGAAAATTCAGATGTGAAAAACACTTTACTCAGAATTCTCTATACAGAGACACCTGGGAGGGTCAGTTATTTAAACATCTGACTCTTGATTTTGAAGATGGTTAGTGGTTTTGAGCCCTGTGTTGAGTTCTGCACTGACAGTGTGGAGCCTGCTTGGGATTATCTCTCCCTCTCCTCCTCCCCTGCTTGTGTTCTCCCTCTCTCTCTGTCTCTCTCTCTCAATAAATAAATAAACTTAAAAAAATCATCTATATAAATTCCCTCTCTCTCTCTCTCTCTCTCTCTCTGTCTCTCTCTCTATATATATACACATACACATATTATATAATATATACAGATTATATATAATATATATAATATATACATACATATTATATAAATATATAAATTAAACCAAAAAAGAAAAGACTGGAAGCTATGAGACCTATATGGAGACCTACTTGGCGCCTGGGAAGAGACAAGTGACACACATTTGGGGAATCAGAGAAGATTGTTTATTTGGTACTAGTGCCAGCCCAATGGAGTCACCTCCAAAGGCTGAGACGTGAGCCCTGGTGTTTGCTTCCTTTTATGGTTGGGATTATTCTACCTGGCCAGTAGGCCACTGCAGATTGATCACAGATTATGGCAGTGGAGATAGGAAAGAACTGAATAGATTTCAGACACATATCTTAGGGGTAGAACTGATAGGACCCAGTGATGAATTGAAGTGGGAAGTAAGAGAGACAAGTGTAAAAGTTTACTCCTGGCTTTACAACACGAAAAACAGCCTGGATACAAATGCTGTTTATTGAGATGGGAAATAATGGAAAAGAACAAGGAAAGAAGTGGGGGGCTGGGGGGCTCAGTCTTTTGAATGTCCGTCTTCTTGATTTCTGGTCAAGTCATGATCTCTGGCTCATGGGATTGAGCCTCACATCAGGTTCTGTGCTGAGCATGGAGCCTGCTTAAGAGTCTCTCTCTCTCCCTCTGTCCCTCTCCCCTGTTTATGCAGTCCCTCTCTCTCTTTTTTAACGAGAGAGAGAGGGAGAGAGAGAGAGGAGAATGGGTTAAGAGATGTTGAGACCTCCAAATGGAAATGGCAAAAACACAGTTTAATCTTTGCATCTGGGAATGAAAAAAGAGATCAGGAATAGAAGTAAATGTGAGAGCAGTCACATGTAGATAGTATTTTAAAACCCCACTAGCAAATGAGATAAACTAGAAAATGTGTCTAGATTACGGAGGGAGAAGGCGAGTTAAACTTTGTTAAGGTAAAGCCAGTAAAGAAGGCTGAAATAGAGAAATCAGGCACATGGGAAGAAATCAGGACAGAATGCTTTCTCAGAAATGAAGAGAATAGAGGACATTTCTTTTTTCCTTTCGTTTTAAAAGTAAGTCAATCGTAGCCAGTGGTGTAGCGTAGAGACTAAGATCAGGACCAAAAGATACTCACTGAAAGTTCCATTTCCTACAGTATGGAAAATGCTACAAATCCTTACACTAAAGACCACCTAGAAACGTTACATAAAATGCAATAAACACTAAGCTCGTAAGAAAGGAAAGGAAACACTAAGGACCAAAATACAAGGAGGAAGATGCAAAACAGAGAAGGTGGGAACTTAAGGGCATTGGTGCTAAGTGATCAAAAGCAGAGAAAGACAAATAGTGTATGATCTCACTTATGATTGACATTTAGAAAAATCCAACTTATAGAAACAAAGTAGAATGGTGGTTGCTAGGGCTGAGCATGAGGGAAATGAAGAGATGTAGATCAGAGGGGTACAAACTTAGAAGATGAATATGTTCCAGGGATCTAGTGTTGAGCATGGTAGCTGTAGTTAAAAATACTCTATTATGTACTTGTGTACTTGCTGTAGCAAATACTTGGCGCCCGGGAAGAGACAAGTGACACACATTTGGGGAATCAGAGAAGATTGTTTATTTCGTACTGGTGCCAGTCCAATGGGGTCACCTCCAAACGCTGAGCCTTGAGCCCTGGTGTTTGCTTCCTTTTATGGTTGGGATTACAGGGGCTCGAAGGGGAAAAAAGGGGCACTGATCAGTTGTGCTATGCGGGCACTTGGCGGATGCAGGAAGCAAGATTACGGAAGCCAAAAGCATGCAAGGGGAGTATCCAGTCTTGAACATCTGACTGGCCCCCTTTTTTATCTGCCCTTGCCAGCTTTCCTTCTCACTTCAAGCTTGCTGAGAGAATAGATTTTAAATGCTTTATTTTTTACTGTGGTAAATCATTCTGTGATATCTAAATGTATCAAATCATCACATTGTACACCTTAAACTCACACAAGGTAGTGTGTCAATTATATCTCAATAAAGCTGGGGAAAAAAAATCACAATAATCCCTCCCCCGACAAAAGAAAAAAAGAAAGGTAAGCTAGTCTGATAATAATTAATGTGTTGTTTTTCCTCATTCCCTTCTTCCATTTTCCATATTCTAAATAATTATTTTCCTTATTACTTCTTGGTTAAGAGATATTACTGGATAAATAAATAAAAAGAGAGAAACACCGGATTTCATGATGTACACCTGAACATACTGTAAATATAGACTTCACCACTGTCCACCCAGGAGAGTCTCTTTCCAAATTTCATGGAGTTCCTTATCTCTGCTTTACAGTCCCTAGGCCTAAAGCTGCCTTCCTTTAAAATAGACAAAGCACTACATAATTATTCTGACTTTTGAAAATCAGCTTTGCCTTATTGTGTTTATATTTAGATGAGCTTGCATACTCACAGACAACTCAGTAGTTTTCAATGCACCTATCCTTTCTTTTTCAATTTCTAAAGCAAAAGTATTTGTTTAAACGTTTAAATCTGGTAGAGTTGTGGATGGCCTCACTTTTACTGATTTTTTTCTCCCCAATATCACTTTTTGAAATAACATTCCAGCTCTTTAAAAACATATTAGGTCTTTTCCTTTTGTTCAATTGTATGAAACACTGAAGTTAAGTATGAAGGTGCAACATTTTGGCTGAGCAGGTAATGTCATAGGAAAAAACGAGAGAAACTACATCAGTTTTAATAGTTGCTAATATGGAATTTAGGCATCTGGTGAAAACCTTTTTTCCCCAAGGATCTCTCAGGACATATGAAAACAATGCATTTTGACACTTAAATACGTGTCAAAGAAATATAGTTAAACAAAATTCTGATATGCCATAAACTAAAATAATTGATTTCCACTAGAATCTAAACCATCACAATTTTCAAAAAAAGCGTGTTCGTGATCACCTCCAGAGTACTACCGAATCCTGAAGTACTTTCTGATTCATTCATAATAAATTCTCCAAATTCACTTGCAACACACTGCCTAACTTCTCTCCCCACCCTTCATTGCACAACTCTGATTCAATGTCCTGAATCATTAGGAAAATTGTCCAAGACTTAGAAATGGGCAAAAGAGATTATTCAGCTCTGCCTAGTCTACCCTCTGGCAAAGGGGTTCAGAATCTTTGATAAGACTTGTTGACTGGGTTACTGGTTACTGTTCATAGCAACGCACATAAATGTTGTCTCCTGGAAAATGTAAATCTCTGTAAGAGCAATTCACAGAAGGTTATAATTTGATGGTTCCTCCCTTAATTGATGGGTTGGTGAAAACTTTGACACAAGTATTTCATATTTGCACAAGAGTCACGTTTTTAACTTTTTTTGAAAACTTATGTGTTATCAGTCCAGCCTCCACCTTTGGCAGGAGATATTGAGACCTCAGCGTGGGACCTTCGGGGAAAACTCAGAATCAGGCCCCCTGTGAAGTTGATCTAGTTCAGAGACATTCTAGGTTCACTTGGTAACTTATAACAGATCGTCCTCTACCTTGTCAGATCCTCATCTTAGCATAGTCCTGGCAATTTGGTTAGTATTTTGAATGTGTACGAAAGATCTTCAAGGTTTCAAGTATCGAAAACAAATTTGGGTCTATCTCAGTGACTGAGCTGTATTGTGAAGAGTTTTACTGTTAAGTGAAGCAAAGAAAAAAGGCAAACAATTATTTCTTCCATCATATATCCAGGACTCATGAAAACTTGATAATTATTAACAACTGGAAGATCATTCAGCATAACATACATCATATCTTTTTTTTTTTTTTACCCAATTGCTATTTCACTGGAGTGATTCATTAATCAATTATCAACAGATAACATTAATAGAGCATTTAACTGTCTTCCTGGCACTTTAATAAGCCCTTTACATATATAATCTCATTAATCCTCTCAACAAAATTATGAAGTAGATACTGTATTTATTTTCAAGATAAGGCGATTAAGGCTTATAATGTTTAAGTTCCTTTCCCAAGATCACAGTTTTTGTAACTAAGAGAGCTGGAAATAAGACTCCAGCTGTCTAGACCTGAAGCCTTAGCTCCAACATCTCCATTCCTATTACTCCTTCCTCTTCACTTTTCTTTTTCTAATTACTCTTTTTTTCTCTAGCTTATGGCAGTGACAAGACTGGACTTTAGCTGAGCCCTCAGCTCCCAGAAAACAGCAGCAATTTAAAAATACACACACACACACACACACACACACACACACACACACACCCCTGCCCCACCCCATTTTGTTTTTCAAGAAATGGTTTATCGCCAAGAATACAACATCACCATACAACTTATATACCTCATTGTCCTCTCTTTCCTTGTTTATCTGGGACAAGAGCAAACACATCCCCTTCCTCTTTTCCTTTTACCTGCTGACAAGGCCAGATCCAGACATTCCAATATCCCCTTTGACTGACTGGTTGATGGAAACTGTTTGTCTCCTGAAGCTAACTGTGGTAGGCAAAATAATGGCTACATGAGGTTACATGCAAAAGGGAATTAGGATTCCAAGTGAAATTAAGGTTGCTAATCAGATCACCTTAAAATAGTGAGATTATCTTCGATTATTAGGATGGGCTCAATATAATCACAAGCATGCTTGAGTGTGGAAGAGAGAAGTAGAAAATAAAAAATCGAACGATAGTAATATGATAAAGACTCCACGGGGTACCTGGGTGGCTCAGTCGGTTCAGCGTCCGACTTCGGCTCAGGTCATGATCTTGCAGTTTGTGGGTTCAAGCCCCGCATGGGGCTCTGTGCTGACAGCTCAGAGCCTGGAGCCTGCTTCTGATTCTGTGTCTCCCTCTCTCTCTCTGCCCCTCCCCTGCTCGTGCTCTCTTTCTCTCAGAATTAAACATTAAAAAAATTAAAAAAAAAAAAAAGACTCCTCTGATGTTGCTGTCTTCGAAGATGGAGGAATAGGACCATGATCCAAGGAATGGACATGACCACTAGAAACTGAAAAAGGAATTAAATGCATTATCTTCTAGAATTTCACAAATAATAAATTGCTGTTATGTCCCTAAATTTGTGGTAATTTATTACAACAGCAGTAAACTAATACACTAGCCACAAACAAAAACATTAATTGCTTAGATAACTAAAACTCCCTTACTTGCAAAACAACCCCAACTGTGAATCACCCCATCTGCAACCTGTTTGTCTTTCTTTATAAAAGTCTAAGGCAAAATCACCTTGTTGGCACACTCTCATCCTTGGATCTGGAGTAGTCTCACTACTGCAATAATCTGAAAAAAACCACTGCCTTAATTGTGCAGTGCATTTTGTCTTTGACAGCTTGGGTGTCATGATTCAGATAGGATTAGACCTCAACTTTGGATCTTCATTTACTCCCAGGTAATGTGATCCATGCCTGGTTTGTGATCGAGAGATCCAGCAGTGAGTCTGACTCCTAGCCCCATGTTCCAGACTCTTTTCCCTCTGTAGCACAGTAAGAACTTTAATTCCTTTTGACTACTGACTTGATTTCTGGTGGGGGCTTCTTTTGGTTTTATGGTCTGACCATTTGGTGATATCTGTAAATGGATTGATTGTACATGAGAGGTCTTGTCTACACTGGGTAAAAATGAACAGAGAATCGGGTTTGCTAATAATCTGTCTGTCTATTTGGATATTTTGAGCTCAAATCGATTTAGAATCCATAAGAACTAGAAAGAGAACAGTTCTTTGCTATGGAAGAATAAATTTTGTAATTCTGTGTCTGCACTTGATTCAGGACTAAACTTTTATGATTAAAGCTACAAACTCCCTACCTGTATCTGTAGGTACGCTTATGTGTCTCTGAGTGTGGAATATATATCTATCTCTGGGTGGAATTACCAAATCAGAGTATAAAATGTCTTAAAGGAGCTCATTTCAATTGGCTTAAGATAAATAAGTGCTGATATAAATTAAATATTCCTAAAATTTGCAAAGAAAAAACAAGGAAATTGAACTTTCAATAATGTAAATATCCTTAAAAATTATATAAAAATTAATTCAAATGCTTTAAGAATTCAAGTTCATGTACCTAAGGTAAAATGGGTTAGTTTAATGTTTTTGTTTAATAAAAACAACTCTGTCTCAACATTGAGTATAATACAAGTTTACTTGTATATTTAGGTCTGTTGTTCACCTACTTTCCCAAAATTAAATACTATATCTTGCCTTTGAGATCTCCCTAAAATTGCCTTTGAGATTTCCCAGAGGGCCCTTGAAAGACCACAAAGGATTTGTTCTTTTACGTTCTAAAAAGAGAGATGCGGGCGCCTGGGTGGCGCAGTCGGTTAAGCGTCCGACTTCAGCCAGGTCACGATCTCGCGGTCCGTGAGTTCGAGCCCCGCGTCAGGCTCTGGGCTGATGGCTCGGAGCCTGGAGCCTGTTTCCGATTCTGTGTCTCCCTCTCTCTCTGCCCCTCCCCCATTCATGCTCTGTCTCTCTCTGTCCCAAAAATAAATAAACGTTGAAAAAAAAATTTAAAAAAATAAAAAATAAAAAAATAAAAAAAATAAAAAATAAAAAGAGAGATGCTAGATAACTATGTCAATGTGATATATTGCTACTGGTAAGTTGCATATGAAGCATTGTCAATTCAGGAAGTACTTAGCCTTCTCTAAATAAAATTTATATGGATAAAATGTTATACCTATTTCAAAAATTAAATGCTGTATAGAAAGTTCCTAGAGATTTGTCAGTGTCCTAGCTGTCAATGGTATGTTTCTATTTACTAGAGATCTGGTGCTCCCTTGCCTGATAGTGGACAACAGTGTAGTGTTACTGGCCATAATTTCAGATATTTTAAAATGTGAAATTCAATGCAACTTTACCTCTTTAATTTGTATCAGGCATCTTCTAGCCTAGTGCCTCTTACGTGGGGATTTACATCATTTCCCTATGGAGTTTATTAATATTTGGATGTTCAGGACATACTCCAGATTTACTGCATCTGTATACTTGATGATTTTGATACATTCTTGGTACATTCTAACTAGATGCTTGATATATTCATGGTGTATTGTGTCTTGGGATTATTATAGTTTATATCTGAACCTTGTTTTTCTCTGTAAAGATTATGTTACCAATTTTTATAAATTAGATGTAATATCTACCCTTCTTTGAAAACAAAGTTAATCACTATGTTTATGGATATTTTATCTAAAGCTTTTTGGCTTGATTTTATTTTGTTTAGCCTGCCAAAAAAACCACATCATGTGTTATCAGTTGCATTATTTTTGTAATAAATTCTGATCAGATCTTTCCCCTTTAAAATTATCATTAATTGACGACAGCAATTTTAAATCTCTTGTTATCCACAGATAATTTTGTTTTCTTTTCTTTTGTTCTGGCCCTTCTCTGAAAGCACTTATATTCAACTACAAACAAGAAAGTTTTGACCCTAAAAAAAAGATTGTCTCAGGGCACCATGGGAAAGAAATACACCAAATAATCTTGGACACAGGCTTCTGATGCCATTGTATAAACCACTTTGAAGCCATAATAGTTAGGCTATCCAGAACTCTAGTCAAAAGCAAATAGTTTAAGGAGACTGATAATCTATGATCAAGTGGAACAAGATCATTATATGGGGTAGAATGAACTGATGAGGGATGACTACGGTTTTTGTTTGGAATATTTTTTTTTTCAACGTTTATTTATTTATTTTTGGGACAGAGAGAGACAGAGCATGAACGGGGGAGGGGCAGAGAGAGAGGGAGACACAGAATCGGAAACAGGCTCCACGCTCTGAGCCATCAGCCCAGAGCCTGATGCGGGGCTCGAACTCACGGACCGCGAGATCGTGACCTGGCTGAGGTCGGACGCTTAACCGACTGCGCCACCCAGGCGCCCCTGGAATATTTTTGATATTTAACATTTTAGTTTCTGGATATAACAAACATCATTGTCTTTCCTCTATCTTTTATCTCTAGCTCTATCTATGTATTATTTATAACAATTTAGTAGAATGTTTTTATAAAGAGAAATGAAACATGTATTTTTATCTCCCTACCAGAATTCAGAAACTTGTATATGTATTCTTATTTTCATGGCAATATCGTTATTTGCATTGAGTCAATAACAGTTTATCCTCCTTATTAACAGCACATATTGAAAACGATAGTTATGCAACCAAGGCTTTGCTTAGAATGTCATACTTGATAATGATGCTTACTGAATCAGAATTACCAGACAATTTTAAGGAACTTCACTTGACTTGATGGAGTCAACGATTACAAAGCCCTCTTTTAAAAAGTGGTCAGATAACTGGCTTACTGAGCTCCCAGCCTTAGAGATCAATAAGGAAGTTCACTTCCAGGCAGACCCAGGAAACTCATGATAATTTGGGGACTTTGACAAGAGAGGAACTTCAAATTTGTAGGTACTGCTCATGAAGTCTGAGAGGGAATTCCTGGTTTGGCTTCCTAGCCTGAGAGAGGCTTTTAAGAGTCAAATCTAGATTCTTTCTGAAACTTCTAGCAAAGCAAATTTAAGAATACCCACACTATCTAGCACAATGCTTGGAACATTAGCCTTGCCCAATAGTTATATCTTGAATGAATGAATGAATGAATGAATCCATAACAATTATGTTAACAATCTTATTCTTTTGTTAATTCAATAACTATTTAAAGAGTTGATATGAGTTGCTTTCTTAGGTTCTGGAGATATAAGGGTGAATGAGAAAGACATCATAGAAATTACAGTCTGCTTCAATCTTTAGATAAGCATCTAGAAATCAGTCTTTCACCTCCGTCTTTCAAATTTAGTTTTAGGTAAGGATTTTTCTACAAAGTACGTGACAGGAACTTTCCTTCGGGGAAAAAAGCACATTCTGAAATGTAAAGTTATCTCGAAATCTAGATGGGTACAGGCAGAAAACATTTTTATGAGAGTTGGCTACAATGTAGAAAGAATTTCAGCAAGTGAAAATATTCAAAGCAAATTTGGCAGAGAAAAAAAGACATGAGGTTTTAATTTTGTACTTAGTCCAATTCATAAATATTTGTTAAGTAATAGTCCTCCGTGTGGTGAAATTTAAACCAATGATACAATGAGTATTTTTTTAATTTAATTTTTTTTAATTTACATCCAAATTAGTTAGCATATAGTGCAACAATGATTTCAGGAGTAAATTCCTTAGTGCCCCTTACCCAATTATCCCATCCCCCCTCCCACAACCCCTCCAGTAACCCTCAGTTTGTTCTCCATATTTATGAGTGTCTTCTGTTTTGTCCCCCTTCCTGTTTTTATATGAGTTTTGTTTCCCTTTCCTTATGTTCATGTGTTTTGTTTCTTAAAGTCCTCATATGAATCAAGTCATATGATTTTTGTCTTTCTCTGACTAATTTCACTTAGCATAATACCCTCCAGTTTCATCCACGTAGTTGCAAATGGCAAGATTTCATTCTTTTTGACTGCCAAGTAATACTCCATTGTATATCTATACCACATCTTCTTTATCCATTCATCCATCCATGGACATTTGGGCTCTTTCCATACTTTGGCTATTGTTGATAGTGCTGCTATAAACATGGGGGTGCATGTGTCCCTTTGAAACAGCATACCTGTATCCCTTGGATAAATGCCTAGTAGTGCAGTTGCTGGGTTGTTGGGTAGTTCTATTTTTAGCTTTTTGTAGAACCTCCATCCTGTTTTCCAGAGTCGTGGCACCAGTTTGCATTCCCACCAACAATGCAAAAGAGATCCTCTTTCTCCGAATCCTTGCCAACATCTGTTGTTGCCTGAGTTGTGAATGTTAGCCATTCTGATAGGTTTAGGTGGTATCTCATTGTGGTTTTGATTCGTATTTCCCTGATGATGAGTGATGTTAAACATTTTTTCATGTGTCAGTTGGCCATCTGGATGTCTTCTTGGGAGAAGTGTCTATTCATGTCTTCTGCCCATTTCTTCACTGGATTATTTGTTTTTTGGGTGTTGAGTTTGATAAGTTCTTTATAGATTTTGGATACTAACCCTTTATCTGATATGTCATTTGCAAATATCTTCTCTCATTCTGTCGGTTGCCTTTTGGTTTTGCTGATTATTTCCTTTGCTGTGCAGAAGCTTTTTATTTTGATGAGGTCCCAGTAGTTTATTTTTGCTTTCATTTCCCTTGCCTCCAGAGACGTGTTGAGTAAGAAGTTGCTGCAGCCAAGATCAAAGATTATTTTGCCTGCATTCTCATCGAGGATTTTGATGGCTTCCTGTCTTACATTGAGGTCTTTCATCCATTTTGAGTTTATTTTTGTGTATGGCGTAAGAGTATTTTTTAAATTCCTGTTTAAAAAAATTTTTAACGTTTTTATTTATTTTTGGGACAGAGAGAGACAGAGCATGAACGGGGTAGGGGCAGAGAGAGAGGGAGACACAGAATCGGAAACAGGCTCCAGGCTCTGGGCTATCGGCCCAGAGCCTGACGCGGGGCTTGAACTCACGGGCTGAGAGATCATGACCTGGCTGAAATTGGATGCTTAACCGACTGCGCCACCCAGGCGCCCCTTAAATTCCTGTTTAAAAGATCTGCTAAAACAGGTGTGCCTGGGTGGCTCTGTCGGTTGAGCATCTGACTTTGGCTCAGGTCATGATCTCGTGGTTCATGAGTTCGAGCCCCGCATTGGGCTCTGTGCTGGCAGCTCGGAGCTTGGAGCCTGTTTCAGATCCTGTGTCTCCCTCTATCCCTGCCCCTTCCCTGCTCATGCTCTGTCTCTATCTCTCAAAAATAAATAAACATTAAAAAAAAAATTTAAAAAGACCTGCCAAAATAAATTTATGTGTTTTACAATAATTCACAGCATATTTCTTTCAGCCTGATATGAAATTCTAGAAAATTGATAAGTCTCAGACTTTCCAAGGAGCCAAAAAAGGATTTGCATGCTTATTGTAAATAAATTCTTTAAATGAAGATGCTGTTTGTTTGTTTAGTCTTCTTGTTCTTTTTTAGGTTAATATTCCCATATTTTCCAACATTCTTGAAACTTCTATAATAATCAGACAGAGTATAATTAAGTGAAAGTATCATGGTGAGGTAACCAGTTAAAATAAAACTGAGACTAATATACTAAATAATTTGCCTTTGATTGCATGTAACATAATTATTTTCATCAGTTTATCACCCAAACGTTCTGTACAGCCACATTATCAACACATTAGTTTTTCCTTTGAATTTTCCAGGAAGACATTTGAATTTTCCTTGACCATATACTAAAAAATATTTCTGTTCATGGGAATTAATGGACTTTAGATATTAGTCTATTGGAACCTCATGGAACTATCATCTGATGGAAGTATCATCTTTATTTGTGGTTAATTAACATTCCCGTTAACTTCTTAGCATTCCTCTCAATACAGAGGCATTTTTATAAATTCCCCAAGACAACCAACTAAGAAAGAGGAAAATAGAATGCCTGAGTGGCTCAGTTGGCTGAGCATCCAACACTTAATTTCCTCTAAGGTCATGATCCCTGGGTCATGGGATCCAGCTTCACATTCAGCTTAGCACAGAGCCTGCTTGGGATTTTCTCTCTCCCTCTGCCCCTCTCCTGGCTTGCACTCTGTCTCTAAAATAAAAAATATAATAATAAAATAAAAGAGAAAGAAAAGAAAAGAAAGAAAAGAAAAGAAAAGAAAAGAAAAGAAAAGAAAAGAAAAGAAAAAAAGAAAAAAAAAAAAGAAAAAAAAAGAAAAAAAAGAGGAAAATGGTACCCCAAACTATTAATTTTCAACTTAAGTCCTTTTGTTGCAATTGACTATTTTGGAGTCTCATTTTTTTTTACCTGCAGAGGTGTTTCGTTTTGTTTTGTTTTTTTGAATCTGCAGGCTTTTTCTCAAGCAGTAGAACTTGTTAAAAGCTTTTATTCAATAAATGACACATGAGTAAATGAAAATGATGGAGGCATTTATGCCTATCATACCATTCTAAATTCTACATTTCTTGTGATGCATCTCTTGAACTGCATCTGCTCTTTCAAGAAAGCACTACCTTGTTGATGATTGAGCACTTGAAATCCATTATGACTCTGAAACAAGCTGAGGATTCCCAATACTGAAAATTTCCCAGTCTGTAGCTTTCATTCAAAAAAACTCTGTCTCCTATTTCTTCCAGGATAAGAAACCAGAATGGAACAAAGTGATGGGAATTGCTATTCTGTGGGGAAAAAATATCAGCTGCTAGCAAGCCAGGTTTTTGAAATACAGGAAATCTCATCAGTGTTTTTACATCTAACATTGAGACCACTTCAGACCGATTTCTTGGCCCTTTATTGAATGCTCAGCACCAACACTGAATGCAAAAATGCGATACAAATTAGTAGAGTAAGAACAAATCTAAAAGTCAACTCCATAAAGCACATCCCAAACACATACCCCGGGATAAGTTCTCCCCAAATTAAACTATATTGACTGACAAGTCTACTGCAATCCCAATTAAGCAGATTATCAATAGATTATAGATATTTTGCTTCATTATATTCTGTTAATATCATCTTGTGAACACGGTTGTGTAAATGTCATTAATTCAGATTTTGATTGATTCTTTCCCAAATGTGTGTTGCGCTGTAAAACTGCAAAGACACCTGCAGCTAATAACCATTGTTAACTACACAGAACAGCTAATTATCCAACCTGAAATCTGAGTCTCAAGTTGGATATATTCAGGAGGGGATAGTATAAAAGTCCTTGAGTTCAAGAGGCTTAGAAAATTTGTTACTGATGCATTACAGTGAACATTTAGAGCAGTACGTCAACTGATGAGTCTATTTCCTCATAATATGTCAAAGACCAATCTTAAAAAATTCGGTATTTGTGAGAAATAACGTATTACCTCTTACCAATGCTGATATCATCCAAAAAAATCTAACCTAGAATGGATAAGAGGTTTACTAAAGGAAGTATGCGATCTTCTGTCTTTCCTATTATGCCTCTATCCTGTTAGTCTTGAGTGTATTTAAAAGGATTCTTCATGTAAACCAGCTAATCCCCTTCTCTAGTCTTCTCCCTGCCCCAATTAGAGGGGGAAAAAATATCCACATGAATTAAAAACTGAATCACTAAATAAATTCAATGAATAATGTTTTTTACAGCAAGCAGAACTTCAGGTTTTTACATTTCTATTTAAATGTCATTGTTATACAAAAAACACGTGTGCAACATAGGAATATAGGAAAATTTAGGCAAAAAGTAAAAGAAAAAATATAAGCTACCCATATTCTCATCACCTAGATAGATATAACACTTTTGATATTTGGTATAGATTCCTTCGGACATATTTTTTACTTTTCTAAGTTTATTGGAAGCAAAATAATCTTTGAATTGTCAGTTTCTTCTAAATTTTAAAATGATGAGAAATGTCCATGCATATTAGTTAATTGGACTGCCCATGTCAGAGACACTTCATGACCTTCAGAATCTACTCTGTAGAATGTAAAGAACAAAACCAGGTCTTTTCTTAGTATCAACAAGATATTGACAGAATACCAAAGAGTGATACCAGGAATTAATTTAAACAAAATATTTGAAAAGGAGAAGGAATATTTTATCTTCTGGCTTTCTCTAAGCAGTTTCTTTAAGTAAAAATCTCAGGTTGCTGGACTAAACACATCCCAAACACATACCCCTTGATAAGTTCTCCCCAAATTAAACTACATTGACTGACAAGTCTACTGGAAACCCAATTAAACAGCATTGTCAATATATTATAGATATTCTGCTTCATTGTATTCTGTTTGGGAGGCTAGGAGGTAAATATTTTGTGAAGCTTAATTACCTAATCTTTAATAAATATGCTAATATTACCTCTTTAACTTGAAAACACTGAGTTGACATCAGAATTTTATGGTGCCAAGGTTCCACATAAACTGCAATCATTCCTTCCTAAACAACATGTAAATGGCTTAACGGTTCTTTGATACCCATAAATATATTTGTTACCTACACTTTACAAGTCTTATGGCTTTGTAAATAAGTAATAAAATTAACCCATGTTTTTAAATGTACATAAAATCCTTATCAAAATTTCACTAAACACTAGAGTAAAGGAATAATCTTTGTTACATAAAGATGATATTTTTACTTGAGCTGGAAGAAATTGAGGAAACCCGTCTTTGATTCTGCCAAATTTATCTGGAAGAATTTCAACCCACAATTGTCTCACAAAGTCTAAATAAGTGTTAGCACAAAAACAGTTTCTCTTTTTGTTTTTCAGAGATTTGTTAGAAGAACAATTTATCCTATGCCTCCTTATGTCTCCTCTCCCTCTTTCATTTTTCCCCTGCCATAGGTAAAGAAAGCAGCCAATATATCTGAAGCCAAATCTAATTTCTTTAATAAAATGTGAAGTTCAGCCTCCAAATATTTAATTGTGTATGGAAGCGTACAAAAGGTATTTAATAAAACAAGGCTTATATCAGTGGGAAAAAACTTTCATGACAAAACAACTCTTATTATCCACTTCAAATCAGACATAAATTTACTTTTAAAGTAGGAGAAAGAGAGAATGCAAATGTATTTGTTTGTTATTTCTTACCTCTTATTCACAAAACCGGAAGAAAAATTTGCCTCCAGAAAATTCCTAACTGTACTACAGGGTCTATTTAAGCTTCCTGATATAGAATAATAATAGCCTTTCCCAAATACACTTTTCCTTTCCAGTCAACTCACACTGTGGTATTCATGAAATTCCTGGATGGAATCTACTCTCTAACTGGAAGGTGAACATGTGACCAAGTGTAAGCCATTAACACAATCTATCACAGAGGCTAGAGTACTTTGTTCAATGTCAGCCATTTGAGCCAGGTCAGGACAATCAAAATGACTCTCAGAAAATTTGTTTGGAATTCCAGAAGAGCCTCTTTCAGATGGTGTGATATGGTAGGCACCGAGCATTATAATACACATGGTCGAACTATGATAGTACAGGGATAGGATTCATTTTTGCTTGATCAGTGTGTTTTTATAATAGAACTATAGAGGGGACAGATTGAATATCAAAGTAAGATGGGTACTATAGTACTTGATCACTCATTAGATCAGTTCCCTTGAAATCTCAATGCCAAGTAAGATGGTCTAATTATTATTGGTCGAATTACTTATGTTTTAGAAAGATTGTTTTAGTCATAATAAAATTTGAAAAATTATTTCTGCCTGTGTTGTACTAATACCAATATAACTTTTATCCATCATATACACAAAATATATTTAAGAACTGAGCCTTAAATTGAATTAATTTTTCTTACCTTTTCAGAGAGAAGAGAAAACATGATAATAGTCTACATAAGAAAAGTCCCATACAAAGTATCATATGATTTTCATCCAACAATGAAAGTAAGACCATGACAAACAGAACTTCAAGTATGTCTTACTTTTTGTAGCATTCTCAAATGAAGATCACACATTCACTCAAGCTTCAGCATTTCAAGACTTAAAGAAAAGAAATACTCAAGCTATTATTCTGAGAAATTCTTCTAATGTCCATGAAGACTTGATACTCTGTACACAATTTCTGTATTATAACCATATGTTTACATGTCTATACGCTTTCAAGACTTTAAATTCATAGAAAGGAGGGCCTGCATTTTTTTAATCTTCCACCCACAGTTTCTGAAACATAATTGTATTTAATCATTGTCAAAAAAGAGCACTTTGGATGCTTTCTTCCCTTCTCCCTAATCTCCATTCTACCTGAAGCAAACCATGCTCTTTCTCCATTCCTTCTTGATAGCTCTTGAGTAAGATAAACCACTTAATTTCATTGACTTGGTTCATGACAAATTCATAATATTCAACCACCATTATAACTTCAATGGCACTCACAGTCCATATATTTATTATGAGATATTCTATTCTTTATAAGAAACTAGTTCTCTCGTTATTTTGACAACCTGGAGTGATCCCATCTTCCCTTCCATTTATTCAATTATCATACTTCCTACTTCATAGAGAAATTTACCATGTTCCAATAGGAGGACTAGTTGTCTTATTTCAAGAAGTAGCTACATTGTTCGCTTTTCTCATCATGTTTTCTTCTTTCCAGAGGTAAACCCTATTCTGTGACCGTCCCTCACCTATATTCCTTTCTCTGCCTATCTTTAATCTCTCTTCAAATTGTTGCTCCTAGATATCAGGTTTCTGGAACCATAGATCTATTTTGATCATTGTTGTATTTCCTCCTTCCTCCTCTACATAAGCTATGGTATGGTCTCAGAAAGAGTAACTACACAGTAAATATTTGTTTAAATAATGGTGACGTAGTTGATATTCTATTCAATTAATGAGGAATATTTCATATGTCACACAAAATAACTCAATCCTATTGAATAGGCTGTAGGGGTGCCAGAGAACAGGTGGCCATTCGTCTGTGTGCAAAACCACAAGAATTTTAATATACAAGTTGGGGAAAACATTGAACATCACTTTTCAATTTCTTTGTGCATACATACACATCTCTTTGAACATTGGTTCAGAAAGTGAAAGCATTGGCATTAACTCAATTTCTTATCTTATTATCATCATACTTCTTTATTTTACTACATTATACCTTCCTAATTAGTGGTGTTTGGAGGCTCTAAGTATTTGTATGCTATTGAAATTTCCCACATCACTCAATTGGCTTTCCTTCTTACATGCTTACTAAGAAATTAATATAAATTCTTTCTTGTACAGCACATTAAAGACATTTCAGACTGAAAGAAAAAAGTTGGAGGAATGCCATCAAAAGAACTTTTCTAAATTATTTGCAAACAGTACACCTAAGATCTTATATGATTATATAAAATTATAGCAATGAATAACTTGTACAATTTTAATAACTGTTCTGCCCACAATGCAGTTTTCAAGCTAATGTACTTTTGTTCAATATAATTAAAGGGTTTTCTTTTCAAATACATTTCCTAAGCATATTTTCTACCTCAGAAAAATTTACTTTGAGAAAACTGGTGACAAGGTCTTCTACATGAATAGAAGCATCACTGGTTAGAAGCACCTTGCCTTCTACGTTGCCATAGCAATGTGGCTGTCAATCCCTGCAGGGATCCAGTCACCAAATCAGAAGAAAGACATTCTGCCAAATAAAAGCAATTAATAAATCTTAACATATTTTGTTTTTAGAAATTTGCCAATCTGTGTTCTCTAAAACACTCTAATAGTAATTCCACACACACAAAAGGATTTTCTGTCTCAAAGATTCAGAGTG
Source organism: Felis catus (assembly GCF_018350175.1). NCBI lineage: Eukaryota > Metazoa > Chordata > Mammalia > Carnivora > Felidae > Felis > Felis catus. The sequence goes on along the minus strand of NC_058378.1, from coordinate 25,985,871 downwards.
CATATATGCTCAGTAAGTCTTAAAGAAGTTCTGTGTTAAACAAGGCTTTCACTCACCACAGGCTATTTACATATATAAGACTTATTTATCAGAATAACATTCCAGAATATGCCAGATGCTATGATGAAGTCAAAATTTCCAAATGGTGTGAACTTTAATGTATTTACTATAAAATTAGGAAAATATGACCAATGTATGAAATCACCGTATGACATATAAAACACCATATTTAAATTATGCATGTATTCCTAAAGATAAAAGATCTAATGTGTAAAATGTGCTTCTAAAATATAATCACTCCTACTGTTTGAGAAACACACAATGATGTTGTTGTCTTTGGTAATGTAAACAGCTTAACAGGCCATCGTGGCTTTAATTCCCATCTAAATCCAAAGCCAGCATAATACACTAAGAAACACAGTAACAGCACACAGCCCTCCAGCAATATGTATGTATATATATATAATATATATATATATATATATATATATATATATATATATATATATTATATATATATATATATATAACTAAAATAATTAATTCAACAGGGGTACAGGCCCAGGCCTCTAGGACAAAGATGACTTCCAAATAAAAAAGAACAGACTTCTGGTTTCATAACCAACATTGTAAGGAGCCAAAAGTTGTCACTCCCATCCTTGCAGCAAAGAAACAGCTGAACAAACTGATAATGACTTTTCTTAAATGCACCAGAGAATTAAGGTCACAGGGCAAAGAACCACCATAAAATCCAAAGAGACAGAAGAATACAGAGAATTAACTGAAACAGAAGCTGATGGAGAAAATGCTATTTAAGGAACACTTAAATAGTAATTTCATAAATTGTGTAGATGCTGTTGGTAAATGAACTAGAGTTAAAAACTCTTAGGGGCTAAGTCTTAATAGGGGGACCTGCACTGTTATGGGTTTTATTTCCAAAAGCCCCATGAAATTTTTACAGGAAATATTAGAGAAAAAAATCCCTCCTATTTTAAACAGAGAAAGGGGAAAAGTAACCATTTTGCAATAGGACCAGTACTTATTCTCTAACAGTTGCCTGCCTTCTAAGAAAAACTGAATTATTAATGTCTTATCTGACTTGGGGGAAGGGCAAGTACCAATTCCAGGCTCCTTTCCATCTTATATAAGGGGGAGGAGGAAAAAAAGGCTAAGGAACACTTCTGACATCACAGATGTCAGTTTAGAAACTCAGGCTAACCAAAAAATGTAAGATTTAATCATAAGATAATAGAACACTTCTCCCCCTAATACTTCACCACCACATCAACAAATCTCTAGGATAACAACAGTGGTTACACCAGAGAAAGCCATAAAACACAGACTTATTTCAGAAGGGACTCTTAGGGAAACCCAGATATAATAGGAGAAGAAAAAGAAGAAAGAAAGAAAGAAAAAGAAAGAAAGAAAAAGAAAGAAAGAAAGAAAGAAAGAAAGAAAATTAGAGTAAACCGAAGTGTCTAACAACTACATTTATAAAAAATATTAAACAAAGCCCAATCCTTAGGCAGATAATCTTAGTCAGTTTGGACTGTTACAATAAAATACCATAGACTGGGAGGACTTAAACAATAGCTTATTTCCCATAGTTCTGAAGTCTGAGAAGTCCAATATCAAGGTTCTGGCAGATTCAGAGTCTGGAGAGAGCCTTCTTCTTAGTTTATAGATAGTTATCTTTGTTGTGTCTTCACATGGCCTTTCTTTGGTATGGGCAAGACACAGATAGAGCAAGGGATCACATGTCTGTTCCCCTTATTTAAGGGCATTAATCCCGTCATGATGGTTTTACCCTCATGACCTAATCTGACCTTAATTACCTCCCAAAGGCTCCATCTCCAAATATCACCACAGTGAGGAATTAGACCTTCAATGTATGAATTGGAGAGGGGGGTGGAACACAAACATTCAGTCTACAGTGTGAGATTAATATAAAGCCTCACACTAAAGTTTAATTATTTCCACTCATATACCTAATATATCATGTTTAGGTTTCAATGAAAAAAATTACAAAGCATTCTAAAAGAATGAAAACTACAGTCTGAAAAGACAAGGCAAACATAAAAACCAGACTTAGATATGACACAGATTTTGTAATTATTATATAAGAAATTTAAAATAACTGGAATCAATATTATTAGGGTTCCAATTGAAAAACTAGATAACATATGAGAACAAATGAGTGACATCAACAGAGACATGAAAACTCTAAAAAGGAATCAAAAAGAAATGATAAAAATAAAAAAAAAAAACACCATAACAGAAATAAATAAAACCTTCAATGAAGGTTGAAATCCTCAGCATACTTCACAGCCAAGGAAATAATCAGTGACCTTGATATGTCAATAGAAATTTTGTAAACTTAAATGAAAATGGAAAAATGATTTTATAAACAGAACAGAAATCCCAGAACTATAAGACAATTACAAAAGACATAGTTAGCATATAAATGTCAGTACTACAAGGAAAAGAAAGATAGAAAGGAGTAGAAGAAATATTTAGAGTGATATAGCTAAGCATTTTCTAAAATTAATGACAGACACCAAACCAAAAATCCAGGAAACTCAGAGAACACAAAGCATGATACATACTAAAAATTTACATTCAAGGGTATAATAGTGAAACTGCAGAAAATCAAAAACAAATAGAAAATCTTGAAGATTGCCAAGAAAAGAAAAAAACACTTTATAGAAGAATAAGAATAAGAATTACACTGGACTCCTCTTCAGAAACCATGCAAGCAAGAAGATAGTGAAGTGAAATATGTAATGTTTTGAAAGAAAAACACCAACCTATAATTCTGTATCCAGCAAATTATCTGTCAAAAGTGAATGAGTAATAAAGACTTTGTTAGACTAATAAGAGTGAATTTCTCACTGGTCATCCGCCTTATGAGAAATGTTTTAAAAAGTTCTTCAACAGGAAGGAAATGATATAGATCAGAAACTTAAACCTACTTAAGAAAGGAGGAACATCAGTGAAGGAATAAGTGAAGGCAGGTAAAATCTTTTATTTTCTTATTCTTAATTGATCAAATAATACCTACACTGCATTAGGTGATCATAGCATATTGATAAGTAAAATGAATGACACCAGTTATAAGAGATAAGAGAGAGGAGTTAAGAATATTCTGTTAGAAAATGCCTTTACTATCTGTGAAGCAGTATGGTGTTATTTCAAAATGTAATTAGATTAGATGTAAAGGCATATTGCATACCGTAGGCAAAAAATGTAACACTTAAGAAGTATTGTTGATATGCTAAGAGAGAAGAGGAAATTGATTCATATAAAATGATCAATTAAAACCAGAGAAGACAGAAAAGAAGATTTAAAAAAAAAACAAGTACAACAAATAGAAATAGATATCAATCCAACTGCATCAATAATCCCTTTAATATGAACAGCCTAATACAGAAACTAAAAGATAAGGACGGTTAGAGTGGATAAAAACAAGACCTGTTATGTGTTGTCACCAAAAAATACACTTTAAATATAAAAAATCAGAAAAATTAAAAGTGAAGGCATGGAGAAATGTATACATTGCCGACACTAATTAAAACTAGGATGGAGTAGCTATGTAAGTTTTTTACAAAGCAGATCTTAGAATAAAGAAAAATAGCATGGATAAAAAGGGATATTACATATTTATAAGGAGTAAATTCTACAAGACATAAAATTCCTTAACATGTATGCACCTAACAATAGCATTAAAATATGTGACGTAAAAGCTGATAGGACTGCAAAAAATAGACATATCTATTATTATAGTTGAAGGCTTCAACATCCCTTTTTCAGTAATCTATAGATCAACATGGGACAAAATCAGCCCAGATATAGCTGAACTGAAGAACACCATCAATCGTCTTGATCTAACTGACATTTATAGAGCACCCCAATCCAACAACAGTACAATATACATCATTCTTAAGCTCACATAGAAAATTTACCAAGATAGGACATGGTCTGGGCCATAAAATGTATCTTAAATTTATTTTTTCTTTTCATTATCATTTTCAAATTTATTGAGATATAATAGCAAATGCATATATTTAAAATGCACAGTGTGGTGTTTTAATAAACATACACATTGTTAAACGATTACCACAATCAAACTAATTCACATATTCATTACCTCACATAAATACCATTTATTTGCATGTTGAGAACATTTAACATCCATTCTCCATATCCTTCACCAACACTTCTTATCTGTTGTATTTTTGATAATAGCCATCTTAACAGGTATGAAGTGACATTTCATTGTAGTTTATATTTGCATTTTCCTGAATGATATTGAATACCTTTTCATACATCTGTTGGCCATTTCTATGTCTTTGGTTTTTTTCAAAATATCTATTTTTGAATTGGGTTAGTTTTTTGCTTTTGAGTTGTATGAATTCCTTATATGCTTTGAATATTCACCCCATATCAGATATATGCTTTTTCTCTCATCCCATACGTTGCTTTTTTAATTTGTTGTTTCCATTGCTGGAAACAAAAGCTTTTCAGTTTGATGTAGTCCCACTTGTTTATTTTAGCTTCTCCTGCCAATTATTTTGGTGTCAGACCCAAAAGATAATTTCCCAGAACAATGTAAAAAGGGTTTTCCCCTATATAGACTTTTAGTAGTTTTATAATTTCAAGTCTTATATTGAAGTCGTTAGTCCATTCAAAGTTGATTTTTATATATGGTGTGATCCAATTTTACTCATGCATGTGAATATCCAATTTTCCCAATACCATTTAATGAAAAGACTATCCTTTAACCATTGTGTGCTTTTGACACCCTTGTTGAAGATATGCTGAAGGCAGATGTGAGGCTTTATTTATTTTCTATTCTATTTTATTAGCCTTTGTGTCTTATTATGCCAATACTATACTGTAGTGATTACTGCACTTTTGTAATATTATTTGAAATCAAGAAGTGTGATGCTTCAGCTTTGTTCTTCTTGATCAAGAGTGCTTTGGCTATCCGGAGTCTTTTATGATTCCATATATATTTTACAATTATTTCTTCCTTTTCTGTGAAAAATGCTCCTGAAATTTTTATAGGGATTGCACTGAATCTGCAGATTACATTGGGTTGTATGGATATTTTAACAATATTAATTCTTCCAGTCCATGAATATAGGATATCTTTCCATTTATTCATGTCTCCTTCAATTTTTCTCAATAAAGTTTTATAATTAAAGTGAACAGATCTTTAACCTCGTTGGTTAAATTTATTCCTATGAATTTTATTGGCTTCAATATTATTGTGAATGAGACTGGTTTCTTTATTTTTTTCAGATGCTTCATCCTTAGTATATGGAAATACAATGCTGATATTGCATCCTGAAGCTTTACTAAAATCATTTATTAGTTCTAGCAGTCTTGTTGTGGAGTCTTTAGGTTTTCTATGTTTAAAACCATGTTATCTGTAAGTAGACAATTTTACTCCTTCTTTCCAATTTGGATGTTTTTAAACCTTTTTCTTGCTTGGTTGCTGTGGCTAGGACTTCTGGTACTATGTTGAATAAGAGGCAAAAGTGGGCACCCTTGTCTTATTGTTAAACTTCCAGGAAAAACTATCAGTTTTCACCATTAAGTATGTGAGGTGCAGCCTTGTCATATACAGCCTTTTTTATGCTGAGATCCGTTCCTTTTATACCTAATTTGTTGAGAGTTTTTACCATAAAAGAATGCTGAATTTTGTCAAATGCTTTTTCTGTATCTACTGAGATGATTATATGTTATATCCTACATTCTGCTAATGTAGTGTATCACATATATTGATTTGCATATATAGAACCATCCTTGCATAAAGAACAAGTCTCAATTGATCAAGGTTTATTATCTTTTAACGTGCTGTTGAATTTGAGTTGCAAATTTTTTCTGAAGATTTTGCATTTATGTTCATCAGAAATATTGGCGTGTACTTTTTTTCTGTCAATTTAGTAAACATTATAGAAATTCTTATTAGGTTACTTTATTAATTAGCTTTAAGTATGCATTGAGCAACTTCTATGGTCCAGGCACTGATCCAGATTACCTGGGTTACAATGGTGAAACAGAAAGTCACAGCATCTGCCTCCATAACTTTGAGACTATGGAGAAAGACAAACGAGTGATTACAGAAAATGTGAGGAGTGTTTTGACATGGGATATATAAAGTATTATGGGAGCACAGTATAAACGGAGACACTTAGCCCAAGTCACAGGGAAGTCTGGCTTTGACTTTTTATAAAAGGAGCTTTCCAGACACCAGTTGAGGAAGTACAGTTTAGTGGTTAAGTGATGTTGGAAAGCTTGGCTCCCTGGGTTGGCATCACGACTCCATCACTTACTGCTTGCATGACCTTGAGCCACTTAACCTCTCTGTGCCTCAGATTCCTTATCTATACAATGGAAAACATAATTATACCCGCCTCTTAGAGTTGTAATTTTTTTCTTGTAGTGTTCTTTGGTGTTTTGGTATCAGTGTGATGCTGGTCATAAAATGAGTTTGGAAATATTCCCTCCTTTTCAATTTTTTGTTAAAATTTGATAAGTATGCAGCTCAACAGATTAAAAACTGTATAAATTGTACAAGTATGATCTCAGAACACAATGAAATTAAATTAGAATCAGTACATAAGAATAGCTATAAAATCCCAATATACTTGTAGATTAAATAGAAAAATTCTAAAGAATACATAGATCAAAAAACTTTTAAGAGAAATAAAAAAATATTCTTAACTAAATTAAAATAAAAATGTAATTTATCAAAATCTTTGGGATATTGTAAAAACAATGCTTTGAGGGATATTTATGGCACTGAATGCATGTATTAGAAAAGGAGAAAAATCTAAAATCAATAATACAAGCTTCCACCTTATGAAACTATAGAAATAGCAACTTTTAAAGCCTACCGGAAGCCAAAGAAAATAAATAACAAAAAATCACAACAGAAATCAATAAATTTGGAAACAGGAAAATAATAAGAGAAAATCAAAACCTGGTTCTTTGAAAAGATCAATAAAATTGATGAATGTTTAGACAGCCTATTTAGGAAAAAAAAAGAAAACACAAATTGCTAATATTACAAATGAAAGAAGGGTCATCACTATCAATCTCATGGACACTAAAGAGATAATAAAGGAATAAAAGGAACAAATCTATGCCCACAAATCTGGTAACTAAGATGAAATGGACTAATTCCTTGAAAGACACAAACTAGCAATGTTCACATGAGAAATAGATAATCTGAATAGATCTATTTTTAAATGACTCAATAATTAATAATCTTCCAAAAGTGAATACATAAGGGCCAGGTGGTTCTATGGGTGAGATCTACCAATTATTTAAGGATGAAGTTATACCAATTCACCTCAACTGCTCCAAAGAAAGAAGCAGAGTAAACATTACCTAACTCATCCATTCAGACCAACATACTCTAATACCAAAACCAGATAAAGACATTACAAAAAGGAAAATTGTAGACCAATATGTCTTATGCACATAGATACACAAATCATCAACATTTTAACAAATCAAATCCAATAGCATATTTAAAAAATTATGCATCATAACCATTTGAGACTTATTCCAGTTAAGCAAGGTTACTTCAACATTCAAAAATCAATTAATCCATCACCTCAAAAGACCAATGAAGTAAAATCATATGATCATATCAATTTATACAGAAAAAAATACCTAATTAAATGCCTATTTAGAATTTAAAACAAACAACAAAATTCTCAGCAAACAAAGAATAAAGAAGAACTTCCTCAACTTGGCAAAGAACTTCTACAAAAGATTTATTGCTAACATTATACTTAATGGTGTGCAACTGGATGCTTTCTCCCTATGATTGGGAATAAGATAAGAATGCCCCCCTCACCAGTTTTACTAAGCATCAAGCTGGAGGACCTCACTAGTGCAGTAAGACAAGAAAATTAAATAAAAGTCATACTGATTGAGAAAAAAGAAATAAAATCATATTTGTTCACAGATAATATGATTGTCTATGTAAAAAAATCAAGAGAATTTTTTAAAAAAACCTCCTGGGGGCGCCTGGGTGGCGCAGTCGGTTAGGCGTCCGACTTCAGCCAGGTCACGATCTCGCGGTCCGGGAGTTCGAGCCCCGCGTCGGGCTCTGGGCTGATGGCTCAGAGCCTGGAGCCTGTTTCCGATTCTGTGTCTGCCTCTCTCTCTGCCCCTCCCCCGTTCATGCTCTGTCTCTCTCTGTCCCAAAAATAAATTTAAAAAAAACGAAAAAAAAAATAAAAAAACCTCCTGGAGCTAAAAAACAATTATAGCAAGGTTGTTGTAGGATACAAGATTAATATACAAAAGTAAATCACTTTATGATGTACTATTAATTTACAAGTGGAATTTGAAATTAAAAGCACAATACTATTTACTTTAGCACCAAGCAAAGTTAAATGCTTAAGTAAAAATTTAACAAAATACATAAAATATATTATGAAGAAAACTATAGAGTTCTGATGAAAAACCAAAGAAGATACAAGTAAATCTGAAGATATTCCATGCTTATGAATAGGAAGATTCAATACCATTAAGGTGTCACTTCTTTCCAACTTGATCTATAGATTCAATGCAATCCAAATAAAAATCCCAACACATACCTTGTATATATCAACAAAATGATCTTAAAGTTCATATGTTAAGGCAAAAGATGTATAATAAACAACACAATACTCAAGAAGAAAAAAATCAAAGAGAAAGAAGCAGAAGCAAAGAAAAAGCAGGAGGAGAAGAACAACAAAGTTGAAGAACTGATGCCATACAACTCCAAGAATCACTATAAGGCTATAGTAGTCAAGACAATGTGGTATTGGTGAAAGAATAGACAAGAAGATCAATGAAACAAAATAGATTCCAGAAATAGACCCTCTCAAATATCATCAAATGATCTCTAATAAAGAATCAAAGACAGTGTAATGGACAAAGAATTGTTTATTCAACAAATCATGCTGGAACAATTGAATGTTTGCATGCAAAGGAAAAAAATGAATCTAGACATAGACTGT